>NC_083317.1:143075125-143375125 GCF_963455315.2 Globicephala melas
GGCTCTGAATGAATTGTGAATTTTGTAGCTCTTAATGGCTCGATCACTTCACAAGGCTACTCAGTATTTTGTACAGATGTAGCACTTTTCCACTGTTTTAAAATTCTATAAAATAGTTCTTTTTTTTCTACAAAAATATGAAATAATGTGGGACAGGCATTAGTCTCACTTTATAGCTAGAGAAACAAAAGGACAAGCACATGAACCTAGTTGTGTATTCCTGATAAATACCACACGTAATTGCTCTTAAAGATGTGTCTAGCTCAGATATTACAGTGTCCAAGTATAGTATTGCAGTAACAAAGTATAAAAATGTTGTATCCCATAATTACTAATATAGATTCATCAAATATGTGGTTAGTTATGATAGTCAAGGGAAGTACAGTTTAAAATAATTTTGGTAATTTTGATTTGCTGAAAAAGTCAGGGGAACCATTAAGCTGGAGATCTTTGAAGACCACTCACAGAGCATGAACTTAAATCGTGTAATGAAGGCAGTTCTGTGTAGCCATCTAGCTGGGAACTGTCTTTCCTGGATCCTTAGTTGGTCTGTGGCTATGTGATGTGACACTTTCCTGCTGCGGACAAGTAGCCAGGAACATCTGGCACATATAAGTAGGCCTTGCTGGTGTCAGGCAGGTAATAATCCAGGAAAGACCGAGTTCTACCAACGTAATGCTTAGTTCTAGTGAGGAAGTTACGGTATGGAACACATTTCTCTGTCAGCTTGTTGAAAATGTCATTCATGTTTCAAGGGTTTTGGAATTTGTATGTGATTAAAGCATGAGCTGGAGGGCATGCCGGCAGGCAGGGCTGGTAACAGGGTAAAGTGTAGGACGGGGGTTGGGTGGGCAGGGGTCTTCGGCGGTACTGAGATTCTCCAGCGGGAAGCATGGAAGAAGGGCTCTGCTTGGCTAGTAGGCACAGGTGCTTGCTGATGTCGGTAAGAACCCAGTTAAACTCTGTGTGTCAGTATCTGCTTCCCTCAGCTCTAAGCCAGAGTTTCTTCCTGGTGGCTAGCAGTGTCCTGGCTGGTTAGGTGTGGGAGGACGCTTACAGGGAGTTCATCTGGATGTTTTTAAATGGATGGCTACGTCTTCCTTTGTTCTTTAGGGTTTTTTTCCGGAGAAGCATTCAGCAAAACATTCAGTACAAGAAGTGCCTGAAGAATGAAAACTGCTCTATAATGAGAATGAATAGGAACAGATGTCAGCAGTGTCGTTTCAAAAAGTGTCTGTCTGTTGGAATGTCGAGAGATGGTACGTCCCCAGTTTAAAGAGTGCTCTCCTTAAAGCGCGTGGAGCTTGGCCCTTATTTCTCAGCATAAACCGGAGCTATAAGCCGATTACCAATGGCCCCCTTGTGCTCAGGGTGAAACAGATTTTAGAAAACACATTTTGATGCCTTGTAGGATGCCAAATTCATTCAAGTCAAAATTCTAGCATCATCACCCCAGAAACAGCTTTTGGCTCTCTTCTTTTTTTGTTGCTTGCCTGTGAAAAGACCCATTTTTTCCCTATGCAATTTGAGTACTTTTTCTTTTTCCTAAAAAAAAAAAAACAAAAAAAGAGATTTACTTTTTCTTGATATAGGAGTCCTTGGCTTTTTTCCCTGATCTCTTAGCAGTCCTGAGCAACCCATTCCTCCCTACGTGAATCAGCTCTATCACTTCTCAGTCCTGATATGACACAGTGCTTTTCGGGCACTGATTCTGAATACTTTGAAAGGAGATGCAGAATTGAAAGAGACATCAGGGTCTGGAGTGGAGGTGGTTGCTCATTTCTGGCATGATCCACTCCCGTGGAAAATAAAGGTTGTGGTGATTCGCAGGACCTTTAGTATTATTTATGGATGACGTCCCTGGAAGATGTGACTCTTCCGTCCGTTGTTCTTGGGAAATCATTTTTGGATAGTCTCATTGTGTTCTAAGTAACATAATAGAGGAGTATGAGGTTTTCAGAGGGATTGGCTTCGTAGAGTTAATTAAGAATTGCTAAGAATGAACCTTGTATTTATCTAGGGAAGGGTCATTTAAGCAGTCCTTTAGATTACTCTAGTATCTTACTGACGCAGAAATATAGTATTGTAATGAGGTTCTCGAATGACAGGTTTCAGCAATTGATGTTTTGTATTTTCAGTTGCTTGAAAAATTTTTTTATAGCACTAGAAATACTAATCCAAAGTTGGTGGATATTGTGATTTCCCCAGAAAGAGTAGAAATGGCCATCAGTTGTACAGGAGGGAGCAGAGGTAGAGTGTGCACCATGATAAAATTGTTCGTCTGTGGTCATGACAGTGTCAGAGGCTGCAGTTAGATTAGTGAGGCTTTCTTGCTGGGTGGATATTTAATTTTTGTTATCTCTGTATAAATTTTAGGTGGAAAGAAGCTTTTTCCCCTCAGGGATATGAACGTTGGAAACAGGACTCATTCTAAGACTAGTCTCTAAGGTAGTGCAGGATGAATGATTTTATTTTTGTTTCATTGATTTTAATTGAAATCCAGCAAGTTTATTTTCCAATAACTACATTTCTATTGACTGTGATTTTTCTTTTCTTTTCTTTTCTTTTTTAAACATTTTCTCTTTTAAGAAGTTGGAAAAGGAGATCCCTTCATAGTTGGGTCTTGAGAATAAGGTTACAGAAATGAACGGACAAAGGTCATTCAGGGAGTGATTGTGCCTGTGGGTTCCATCAGCGTTGGTGGATGTGGGTAGCTGAATCACGTGTGCCTTCTTGAGAACAGAGCCTTCAGCTTTCTTAGTAAGGTGCTGTATAGGAATGCTGGTCTGCTGCAAACTGATTTCCATCAGTTAATTTCAAATTTCTTTCTTAGGCTTTGTTTATAAAATACCCTAGAGATCTTCTGAGCTTTATTTTGAGAGAAAAACGAAAAATTGTCTTCCTGCTCCCACTTCCTGTGGTACCAGAAAAACATAGCCAGCAAGTTTAGGATAATTTGGGCCAGACACAAATGGATGTTCTTTACTCATATGACCAGAAGCCATAGCTATCAGAGCCAGTTTTGTGTTATTTTGTATAAACGGGTCTTATTTAGAATGTAGATGTTAAATATCTTTTTCTTCAATAGCTGTTCGGTTTGGTCGTATTCCTAAGCGTGAAAAACAGAGGATGCTAATTGAGATGCAGAGTGCCATGAAGACCATGATGAACAGCCAGTTCAGTGGTCATCTACAGAACGACCAATTAGTAGAACATCATGAACAGACAGCTTTACCAGCCCAGGAACAGCTGCGACCCAAGCCCCAGCTGGAGCAAGAAAACATCAAAAGCTCTTCTCCCTCTTCAGATTTTGCAAAGGAAGAAGTGATTGGCATGGTAACCAGAGCGCACAAGGATACCTTTATGTATAATCAGGAGCAGCGAGAAAACTCGGCAGAGACCGTGCAGCCGCAGAGAGAACGGATTCCTAAGAACATGGAGCAATATAATTTGAATCATGACCGTTGTGGCAGTGGGCTTAGCAGCCACTTTCCTTGTAGTGAGAGCCAGCAGCACCTCGGTGGACAGTACAAAGGGAGGAACGTAATGCATTACGCCAATGGGCATGCCATTTGTATTACAAATGGACATTGTGTGAACTTCTCCAATGCTTATACTCAGAGAGTATGTGATAGAGTTTCCATAGATGGATGTTCTCAGAATGAGAACGAGAATAGTTACCTGTGCAACACTGGAGGGAGAATGCATCTGGTATAGTGAAATCACTTCTTTTGCTCACTTTGTATCAAGGAAAGCTTTGAAGGCTTTCTTTTATTCAGAGGACAGGGGCGGGGGTGTCAGAAAACCTGAGATTTACAGAATCAATTTTGCGTAGTACTTTAGGTCAAATATTTTTAATAAACATCATTTGTTGAATGAGCTGATTTCATACAGAGCTAGGTACAGGCGTGTTATTTGATTGGTACTATGATTGGGATTAGGATTTTATGTAAAATATGGTTCATGAAGAATCGGTCCTAATTCTTAGAAATCCTTTTCAAACTTGAAGCGTTCTGGTTAAGCATTGCCTTCCTAGCTTTGGGATTTTCTCAGAGGGCTGATCTTTTAGCTTGCCATGGTCAGTAATTCCTTGATTTAGAAGGAAAGTGTTTTCTTTAACCATTATGATGCAAAAAGGTCTTTGGATATAGAACATGGATGTTTTGTTGTTTGAAAATTTAGGCATAGTTTAATATAATTCGCTGGTTTCTAAGGATTTTCTCCGACTTCATCCCATGGAATGAGTTAATGTCACTCATATCATTTAAGTGTTTTCATCAAATACAATAGTCTGCATGAAAGTACATTGTTTATATTCAGCCCCAATTTCATCTAAAACAGCAGTAGCACTGCACTTCCAGTTTGCACAATGAGATCCTTTGATAGTGCTTGGTATTTTCTACAGCCAGGTAATTAAAATCCTCTTTTTTCATTTCAAGATAGTTGACTCTACCCCAGTCCTAATGTTAGATTTTTTGGGGTCACTTACAAGTATTTGATTCCATGGATCTGGAAGGTAGCCTCATATTTTTTTAGGCTTAGTGGCTCTGTTAAGGAGGGAAAAAACGTGTAAGCATTTAGGTTCTGATCTGTGATATTCTCCATGGTTATAGAATCGTCCCATTACTCGATCTCCTATGGATTTAATGAAAATTTAAAGGCTGATTTTACTAATAGAGTATACAGTGTATGTTTCATAATCTTTGTAGTGTCCTAATACCTTCTTTGGCTTCCTATTTTTTTCCTCTCCAATTCTTATTTAGAAGGTCCATCTTGTATGTCCAGTCATTGTGTCCTAATTGAACAAGTGGAGGCCAGTGGTCACACCAGTGTATATGAAATAAGTGGTCAGTGACCTTTTTTAAAAAAGTGAGGCATCTCACTGTCTTTTCCTGTTTGAAATTACAACAGTGTAATTGTGCCTATTTAGAAAAAGGTGAGTTTTGAAATACTAAGTGTGGGGTTGGACTCTAGGCCTGTGACTTCTAGCTGTATTTGGATAAATCACTAAACCTCATAAAGTCCCATTTCCTTCTCTAAGAAATGGTAGTTATAATGTCTGCCATGACTACATAGTAGGGTTGAGAATCAAGTGAATGAATACGTATGAATTTGATTGAAAACCATAAAACCCAGTGCAAGATGGCAGCAATATTACAAAATAATCTGTCAAACCTCTGCAACAGGTTTTGAACTAGCTTGTGATAGATGTACTTTTTGCTTAGGCTACCTCTTTTATGATAAGTTAACTGCTGTTTAAGTTAGGTTGCTCTGAGGCTCTCTGTCACAAGGCAAGTAGCAAATGGAGAGAGTGCTAATATTAGTAGATTTTACTGGTGTCAGAGGGTATATTCATGGGGTTTCCATTGATTGATATGCTACCTTTGAAATTTCTTTACCACCTCTCACAATTCAGTAGTTCTTCTGTTTTATGCGTATTAGGTTTGTCCAATGAATAAGTCTCCGTATGTGGATCCTCATAAATCGGGGCATGAAATCTGGGAAGAATTTTCGATGAGCTTCACCCCAGCAGTGAAGGAAGTGGTGGAGTTTGCAAAGCGTATTCCCGGCTTCAGAGATCTCTCTCAACATGACCAGGTCAACCTTTTAAAGGCTGGGACTTTCGAGGTAGGTTTTATTTATCCTGAATATTGATACAGGGCAAGGTAGTATTTTATTTTATTTTATTATTATTTTTTTTAAACGAATTTATTTATTTTGGCTGTGTTGGGTCTTGGTTGCTATACGTGGGCTTTCTCTAGTTGCAGTGAGCAGGCTTCTCATTGCGGTGGCTTCTCTTGTGGAGCACAGGCTCTAGGTGCGCGGGCTTCAGTTGTTGTGGCACGCGGGCTTCAGTAGTTGTGGCACGCGGGCTCTAGAGCGCAGGCTCAATAGTTGTGGCGCACGGGCTTAGTTGCCCCGTGGCATGCGGGGTCTTCCCGGACCAGGGCTCGAACCCTTGTCCCCTGCATTGGCAGGCAGGTTCTTAACCACTGTGCCACAGGGAAGTCGAAGGTAGTATTTTACTTTGATCCTTTTCTCAACAACTGTTTATAGTCCAGAGGCTGAAAATACCAACAAAAGAATGACCATCTCAGGATCTTGGGAAAAGACAAGGTAAAGGCCGAGTTACTTAGGACTTTAAATACAAATGGACTGTATTTGCAGCACATGAACTCCAAGTTCTAGAATCGCCTTCAGGTGTGGACTTGGTGGGTTCCCCGAGTTAGACACCTCCTGATAGCCTAACCCAGCGTTTACCATGTTCAGTACTGGACACGAAGGGTAGACAGACGGTGGTTTTTGTCTCCTAGGAGGTGGTAGGGTATTTGGGAGTCGTTTCAGACATCTCTTACGTACCACTGTGGATCTTCATGGCCTCGCCTCACTCCAGGATCCTTGGCTGCTTTTGCTACTCCACTTTCTCTGCTGTGGTGCCTTCTGCCTGGGCCTGGGGCAGCCCGTGTTGCCAATTTGAGGAGGATGCAGACAGAGCCTCTCGCTGTGCTTGCTTAGGGACCTCTCACCTGTCTGCCCCGGGGCTTCCCTGCTGCTGCTGAGGTGGGAGAAGTCTCAGCACTCGCTCAGCACTCACGTAGGCATTATCCTGAAAGGCAGGGGGTGGGTGGGACATTGACGCCGGTGGGCCCAGTCTTTGATCAGCAGGGAAAGGGAGCTGGGGGAAGATCTTCACTTCCCCGGAGGGTCCCACGGGATCGGGCTCTCAGTTGTTCTTGATGTCAGGTGGTGTCCAGCTTAGCAGTATGTCCTCTGATACTGACTCTCTTTCCTTTCCATCTCATTTCCTTTTTCTTAACTCCTGTTGTTTTCACATGTGCCAGTGCACATCCCATATAAACCCTTGCCTTCGGTTCTATTCTTTGGGGCACCTGAGCTAGAACAGAGAAGATGTTTTTGTAAATAAAATAGCTGTGATAGAATTCCAAAGAAACACCTATAGGTTAGGGTTTTCAGTTCAAAGGAAAATATTAGACTTAAGGTTTAAAGTCAGAAGGGATGTCAGAGATCAAGTTCAATTCACCCAGTTTTGAGGTTAGATAACTACGGCCTAGAGAGGTGCAGAACTTTTCTTTCCTGGGTTACCAGTAAATTCATAACATAGTCAGGACTAGAACACAAATCTCTCACTCCAGGACTTGTGTTCTTTTCACCTTGTGATTTGTCTGAGGATTGCTGTGTTGTAGCGCTAGCACCATCTTAGAAGGCTCTCTCTCTTTTGGGTTGTCTTGGGTAAAACAAGTCTTTGCTTGGGAGCATTGCAAAGGGCAGGTGTTTGTTCAGTGTTCCTCTGGTTATGAGAGGAATATGTGACCTAGATGTTACCGTTTACTATAGTGGAGGGAGTGCTGCAGGTTAGCAGTTGTTGACTGGTTTGGTCTGCAGGTTAGCAGTTGTTGACTGGTTTGGTCTGGATTTCCATTATACCTTGATGTCTGGAGCACCTGCTACCATAGTTTTCTTTGTGTATTGTCTCTTTGGGTTGTGCTTTCTTAAAATAGACTATGATTAGAGTTCGTCTGCTGCATTTGCCTTGGTTGCATTTGGTGTTTGTGTGTTTCCAAGTGTTGTTGCATTGAAATACTGCTCTTTTTACTTAGGGCTTAGAGACCATATGATACACTTGGTAGCTTAAAGAGTTTGCTAAATGCCTTTGGCCAAGGCCCAGTTTCAAATTTCTTGGCATTATTGCCTGCTTTAATTTCGGGTTTTGGGCTTTTTTTTGCCTGCTTTAATTTTGAATTTACATTTCAGAATCTTTATTAATAGTTTCAGAGTATCACAGGACTTGAGTATTTTGCCCCTGGTGGCTGGAATTTTTTTGATGCTCTTCCTAGAGTATTTATCGCTTTGGTGGAGATTTTGTCTTAAGCAAATGGTTCTGGGTAAAAATAAACTCACTTTTTCTTCTACAACTCTTCTTTTATGTGTAGGATGTCTCTTAACTGACTTGAATACTGAGTTATTTTTTAGTATTACTATTGAACTTCTCCAGATACATTTAAGTCTTTTTCTTTTTCCAGGTTTTAATGGTACGGTTTGCATCATTATTTGACGCAAAGGAACGTACTGTCACCTTTTTAAGTGGAAAGAAGTATAGTGTGGATGATTTACACTCAATGGGAGCAGGGGATCTGCTAAACTCTATGTTTGAATTTAGTGAGAAGCTAAATGCCCTCCAACTCAGTGATGAAGAGATGAGTCTGTTCACAGCAGTTGTCCTGGTTTCTGCAGGTAAGGAAGCTGCTCGACAGTTGTGTGACACCTGGAATATAGTGACCAAGTGGGGAGAAGGTGGCAGTCGGCTAGGTTCTGGCAAGCTATGTAGAGGGGAGAAGGCCTTAGGAAATATGCTAAACTATGAATCTGTTATTTTTGCATAATTAAATTTTTTTTTTTTAATCATGGCAGTAAAAGTCACAAGTGCTGTATAGGGATAAAAGGATGTTTAGATCTGGGCCTCACATATACCACTCTTAGTCTTTAGCTTTTGTTCATAATTTTTTATGAGTCTAAAGTGTTATTTCATGGATTTATTTTTTGGAACATTGTGTATTTCTAGGTAGATGGTTATAATATGAATCTAAGTTTTGGTTAAAATATTATGTGGGTTACTTGAAAATGTTACAAGTATCAAGATGTATTACTGTGTTTTGTTACAAAAATCAGAGAATTATGAGTTGTAGGCTCTCACCCAGCTTTGCTACTGAACTTTCTGTGTGACTTGGTAAGTAATTTTCTCTCTTTGAGTCTCGGTTTCCTTATGCTGTGAAAGGAAGGGATTGTACCATGGGAGCCTCCAAGGTTGTTGAATCCTATCATTTAATGTTTATTTATATGAGTCATTGATGGTGTTTCCCAATTTCCCTGCCACCTTGCATTGTATTGCAGTTATTTCTGACCAAAGTATTTCAACTCAGACGGTACTTAGTAAGGCAGAGATTATTCCCCATAGCAAATTGGAAATTGAGCCGGTGACTTTCTTGGGGACATGTAAGAAAGTGCCAGCCATTTTTAGGTATCGCTAACTTTATTTTAAACCATTTGTTGAGAATTAGACAGTTTTTTTTTTTTTTTTTTTGGTACGCGGGCCTCTCACTGCTGTGGCCTCTCCCGCTGCGGAGCACAGGCTCCGGACGCGCAGGCCTAGAGGCCATGGCTCACGGGCCCAGCCGCTCCGCCGCGGCATGTGGGATCCTCCTGGACCAGGGCACGAACCCGTGTCCCCTGCATCGGCAGGCGGACCCTCAACCACTGTGCCACCAGGGAAGCCCTAGGCAGTATTTTGATATTACTTGCTTTAAGTTTCCCATTTGCTTCCTACTGTGTAAAAGACCTTGTGCTGAACACTGTGAGGGTTGTAAAGTATAAGTTGTGGCCCCTGGTTATGTGGCTGGACTGTAAGTCAGTAACTCTTACGTCAGCGATCCTTAAGGAGAGGAAGCTCTTTGTATATCTTAAAGGGCCTGTTGCACGTCAGTGGTATAAAAAACTTACGCCATTTGCAGGCATTATTTGGCTACCTTTTCTGATCAGCTCTACCTGGGTAGCTAAAAATGCACTTATGGGAGTAGTTTGGATGGACTGTGTCAGTGAGGGATGCCTGGTTTCTTAGTAACCTTGTAATGCTTCTTGCACTTACCTACCATTTCGCAGTCTCTTCATGAGTAATTAGTAATGGTTTGAGTTGTCATCAGATTACTAAATCTTTAATTGTGAAATAAAGGTAATCCATACTCGGTAACTTCTTTATCTGATGAATATGCCTTAAGTGCCAGGTGCTCGGGGGAGACAGAACAAGCATTAAGACACCGGCTTTGTGTTCCATTTGGAGAGACGGAACCAACACAGAAAGCTTTGTGTTACTAAACTGCTTGGTTCCGACTGAGGTAGGTAGGAGTTCAGGAAGGAAGATGAGGTCATCTGAGAAGGCTTTGTGGGGAGGATGGGGTATTAGGTTTTCCCAGCCAGAGGCGAGGGATGGCATGGGGCGGGGCCAAAGCCTGGGGTGCTCGTCGAGGAGGAGGGGGCAGAAGGCTCGGGGTGAGGGGAGCACCAGGTTATAGAGTGACAGCTGGCGAGCTGAACAGAAGAGCTTCACCTGGAATACGGGGCAGTGGGAAGTCAGTGTAACTTCCTAAGTAGGGGAATGGTCTGGCATGAACAAAGCCACGCTTTAACCTTACTTCTGCGTTTCTGTCCTGGGTGGATTAGACAGGTGAGTCATCAGAGCTGGAGAGTCAGGTCGAGAGGCTGTTGAAATACCTCCAGGAATGAGGCAGTGGAGTGAACTCTCCTGAAATAGGCTGTGGCAGAGGAGGGGGGAAGGAGGGACTGTGTCCCCGAGGAAGTTCAGGGGAAGAAAAGAAGGCCAAGGGGTAAAGGGGAGCTCTCTGCCGGCACCGTGCTACTTCAGTTGTGTTTTCCACCAGGAACGTGATTTTTATGTTTCAAATTTTAATTTCGAAAAAGCCTTCTTTTGTTATCTGATCCTAAGAATAATATGGGTTCTTTGAGAAATTAGAAAACATTAAGATGAAAATAAAGATGATAATATCACTACCAAGAAAGACCACTGTTAGCATTAGGGGTCTGCCTCTCTCCATTCACCCATCCATCCATTTGTCCATTTGCCTGCTTATTGATAGATGGTACCAAAGGGGAGAAACTGACTGTAAAAGATGGTAAGGCATTCTTGTTTGTGTTGTGTTTATATATGAAGATACACAGGCAACACAGTATGCATGCATTTTAAAATGTCGAATTTAAAGCTCTGTCACTTAAAAAGAACTATTGTTGTCTTTAAAGCAGGAAAATAAAATTCCATAACTATAGAAGGGTATAAAATGGAAAGCCTTCCTTCTTCTATTCCTAGCCTGTCCTTCAGAGAACTAGATTTCTAACCATCTTTCTTTTTAGTTGTTCTGATGGTTGCTGACCCAACTCTAAATACTATGCTTGTACCTCTTTTTATTTAGCACATGTAACTGATAAATAAACGTTCCCTCTTGGGGCTTTCCCTGGTGGCGCAGTGGTTAAGAATCCGCCTGCCAATGCAGGGGGCACAGGTTTGAGCCCTGGGCCGGGAAGATCCCACATGCCGCGGAGCAGCTAAGCCCGTGCGCCACAACTACTGAGCCTGCGCTCTAGAGCCCGTGAGCCACAACTACTGAGCCCACGTGCCACAGCTACTGAGCCTGCGCTCTGCTCTAGGGCCCCTGTGCCACAACTATTGAAGCCTATGTGCCTAGAGCCCATGCTCCACAACAAGAGAAGCCACCGCAATGGGAAGCCCATGCACCGCAACGCAGAGTAGTCCCCGCTCGCCGCAACTAGAGAAAGCCCGCACGCAGCAAAGACCCAATGCAGCCAAAAATAAATTTAAAATAAATAAATTAAAAAAAAAAGTTCCCTCTCACTTTTCCCCCTCAATTTTTATGTTTTATTTCTTGTGCTACTTTATTGGTTTTATTTATAAATTTAACATGCTCACAGTCAGTGCTCACTCACTCTTTCATAACCTCTCAGATAGTTTAGATAGAATATTCTCACCATCCAGGGACACAGGGCCCTCCTTTCTCCACATCCTGGCTTCTTCTGCGCTAACATTTCTTCTGCGTTGTCAAGAATGAAAATATTTACGTTCTGTTCTATAAATGTGGCTATTTCCCATGCTTTATTTATCAGTTGATTCTAAACATTGAACAGTCAAACATCAGCATTCGTAGTAGTGTGATCACGTGACTAGTGCTCTTAGTGTTCACACGGTGGGACTGAAAGGGTAACAGGCAACATAGACTCTCCCCTAAGCCTGCCCTTCCTGAAGGGCATGTTCCAGGGTCAGATAACAAATGGGTTATTTATTTATGTTCTCTGTTAACTGTTTAGAATTAAGCAACATTGTAGTTTGCTTTATATTCAAAATAGCTTTTGTTTTTCTTGGAATCTACACTTGCCTTCTGGTTCTTGTTCTCTTCTGGTGGTGGTTGTCCGAGGAAATGCTAGTTAATGATCTCATTATATAATTTTGTATTCACAGCAGACCTTGGATGTGAGCTAGGACATGTTATCCTCAGTTACGACAGGCAAGGAATTTGAGGAACAGGGGGCTTGAATAATTTGCCCAAGGTCACGTTTTTCATAATGGGCTGATCAGGCATTTGAACTCCTGTTAGTCTAGCTTCAGGAGCCTTCCCACTCTGCCGCTTGTTAACAGAATAGCTGTAGCTGCTAAGGGAGAGAGCAGTCTCAAGCATGGTATTTATTTGCCTGTGAGATTGGAAGACTTTTGATACCATGGAGAGAAGAGGAATTACACCTGGAAGGTAAACTCTTTTTCAGGTTGTGTGTAATGGCCGCAGTCACTTCCAGTTGAAGATGAGAGACTGGCCTGTGGGTGTGAGACCAGAGCTCTCCTGGATGTAGGTTTCAGTTGTCCTCATGGAGGCTTCGTTGAAGGAACTTAACTTGCATCGTGTGGGAAGTGAATATGCATCAGGAGCACGGTTGGTGAGGAGGACAAGCTTGGGAGCTAATTAAGGAAGTAGAAAGCCGTATCATGAATTAAATTCTGCAGGTGGTAGTATAGCACTTAGGGCATCCTTTGGAAGGTGAATTTCCATTTCAGTCTGCCTTCTAGTGTTGCAGTTTCTAGAGGATCGTTGTTTTATGATCCAGCTAGATTTGTAGTTAGGTCCTCTGGCCTTCAAATCATGAAAGCATGGTTTTAGAAAAATTTAATATGATTAACATTTTTAGGTACAGTATAGGCATCTGTTTCCCCGAAGGGGGTTGACTACATAAGCATAGGTCACTGAAACACAACATATTCACTGGAGGACCAACCACATATAATACTAACTCAAATGTCCTCTCCCACTTCCTGTCTGTTTCTTTCTTTGCCATCTAGATTATATTGTTTGTGGGGATCACCGTCATTTTTTCCCAGTTGTTGTAAATTACTGATGATACCATGTAAACTTTCTTCGGCCCAAATATGAGCTCTCTAAAGGAAGGAATTTTGGTTTGTTTGTTATGTTCACTGCTAATTCCCTAGCACCCATCACAGAATAAGTGTTTGGTGAATGAATTAGTAAATTGCAAGGCTGTTAAAGAAAACAATTACTTGAACATTAAAGGCAAGGAGAGTCTTGGAAGCATGATTGAAAGCTTTAAGTAGGTTTGCAGAGATGACCCTTATGATTGTATGGGCAGAGATCTTTTGTCCATCTCACAATTTTGTGTGATAAATCATGACTCCCTCCGCCCCCCCAGCCTGGAGTCAACATTCAATTTGTCTCTTTTCCTGTAAGAATTAGCACACAGTTGTAGTCATAATCCAAATTTTATTAAATGTAATATAAAACTATTTTCATCATTTTTTCCTGCATTTAAGTTAGTCAGACTTTCCCCCTCTTTACTATTAAATTTTAATCCTTGTTCTGAGTGTTTGCATTGCAAGTAACGTTTTTCAGCTATCAGTTATAATGTAAGACCTCCTTGATTTCCTTGTAAAAAAAATGAAAAAAGGGTGTAAATGGCCAGAGAATTTTGCTTCTTTGGAGAAGTCCTTTTCTTGTTAATTACAGCCCCCTATATTTGGAGCCATTGAATATTTCTTGTGCACTACGGTGTCCTATTGTAAAGGGAAGAAATGACCCACGCTGATGAAAAAAGTCCATGGCCAACAACATAAGTTCGGCTCATTTAAGGATACTTTCCTTTATTGCTGGTTTATGCTAAATCACTAATTTATTAACATTTTTGTATGATGAGTTTAATAAACACAGTATGCTAAGTAAAAGTGAATGCAAGTTAATATAACTAGGTAATAAATTTGCATACTATGTTAGTTATCTACTACTGCATGACAAATTACCCGAAAACTCAGTGGCTTAAAAATGCATACGTTTATTATCTCTGAGGGTTAGGATATGGGTGCCTCTGGCTCAGGGTTTCTTAGGAGGTTGCAGTCGAGCTGTGGGCAGGCTGTGGTCTCACATGAAGGCTCCACTAGGGCAGGATCCGCTTCCAGGCTTATTCACGTGGTGGTTGGCAGGAGTCATTCCCTGCAGTCGTTAGACTGAGCACCTCAGTTCCTGGCTGGCTGGCGGCTGGGGACCACCCTCAATTCCCTCGCACTCAGGCCACTTCACAGGGCATTTCACATGGCGTCCGGCTTTCCTCAGGGCAAGCGAGTGAGAGCTTGCCTAAGGTGGAAGCCACCGCTTTTTCTACAGTGTTTCATTCCTTAGTAGTGAGTGAGTCTGGCCCACCCAAGGGAAGAGGGATCCACTCGTGGGTCCCAGGTGCCTGCCACCTACGGTGACGTGCCAGTGTGGTATGTTCCACATGAGATGAAAATACACTGCTAAACCACATGACCCATTTGGTTTTGCCAATCAGAAGCAGTTGAAATTAGATAGCATCTAATTTTAAAAATCAGAACTTCTAGATTTTTGTGAGTAGATACCTAATCACTATAAAGAACTTTGATTTATCAAATGAACTATGCGATATATATTTTTATAATAAATAGCTACAAAAATTTGCCATTGGGATTTAAAAAACTCTGTCAGTTATCTTTTGCCTCTGTTCCAATGTGTAAAACCTTGTTTTGAATTCATTGATGAGACCGACAGCACGGATTATATTTGTATTTAATGTTAATAACATGTCCTCTCCTCCATCTCGCTCTCTTCCTCACTCTCCCTCAGATCGATCCGGGATAGAAAACGTCAACTCTGTGGAGGCTTTGCAGGAAACGCTCATCCGCGCCCTAAGGACCTTAATAATGAAAAACCATCCAAACGAGGCCTCTATTTTTACAAAACTTCTTCTAAAGTTGCCAGATCTTCGATCTTTAAACAACATGCACTCCGAGGAGCTCTTGGCCTTTAAAGTTCACCCCTAAGGCCTTGGTTTATTTAAACATGGACTGATTCATGCTGACTGTATATTTTGTGCGGAAATGCTTATTTACATGTGTACCATACGTGGAGGTAGGAGAGACCTCTATGACAACGTGAGACTGCAGGCCGCCTCTGTAACCAGGCAGCAGCTGTTTGAGATTTCTTCAGCCATGCTTAGACATTGACCGCAATTCCCCGGTAGACCAGTCAGCGGTGTTGCACTTAAACTGGAGAAGTTACACTGAATTATAGTCACACTGAATGTTAGACTTTTTCATCTGCCAAAACCAAAAACCATTTTGATCTCCCTGTGGTACAAATATAATGCACAATCACAAGTATATGAGGACTTAAAAATTAATCCTTTGTGGTGGAAGTTCTCTTGTAAGATGGAAACTTGATTTCACCCCAAGACTGTTTGATCTGGTGTTTGGAGACTTTGCAAGTTAGGAAACCTCCTTGTCTGTGCTCCATTCTGCCACCGTGAAAGTGCGTGGTCCTGGACAGGCTCGCTGGTTGTGGAAAATGAGACTTGATCGTGTTCCCAATGCCCCGCCTCACAGAGATGCTGACGAATGTCTAGAAAGCATATTTACCTCCTGGGAGATAGGCACTATGTAAATACGGTAAAAGTTTTGTTATTATAATTATTCATAATAATACTCTTTTTATTTCTATGCATTTCTGAGAAATCATTTCACAGTCCACACCGATCTATTATTCAGGGTTCCTGCGTATGTGTGGGTTATCCTTCTGGCACACACATATTCAAAGTTTATGGGTACATTAAATACATAGTATGTGTACATAATATCTATGTGAATATAGTTATATATAAATATATTTCTTCACAATATTTTAAACTGTGAAGAACTTTATCATACAATAAACTTAAAGCAAGAGGTGTCAAAAGACCCACATTAGGTGCATTTTACCTGTTGATGACATAACCATTGCTTTAAATCTTTAGATAGTAGAGTAATGAATTTATGCTCTATTTTTGTTTATCTAAGCAACACTTAATGTACAAGTGCAACAGGCAGTTGGGTCCAGATTTCAAAAAACATGTATTTCAGAGTTCATCTTTGGCAAAATCTTTGGTTCAGGTACTAGTTGTTTAAAAGTTCATTCAGATTCTTACTTTGTGCTAAGAAAGTTGCATTGCTGCCCCTTACACACATGCTGTAGCTTGATGACAAATATTTGGAGTCTTTCTGGAGAACCAACCAATGTTTAAGAAAACTGTTCAATATGTTGATGTGTGCCTGTGTGTGTGAGTGTGGGTGTGCAAGTGTGTTCTGAATCCACTTGGGGTTTTTTTTCCCCTAAATAACACTACAGGGATTTTGTCAAATTAGATTTAATGTATAATTTGAAAAATCGTTTAGTGTGTGACCTGCAGGCTTAGAAATGGCATAGTCAGAGACATTTCATCCGCATTTCTGATACTGGGCTTTATTAAATAGATAAGATCAGCCTCTTTATGGCAGTTGGAGAAAATTGCCAAAAGTTGAGGATTTTATGTATGTTTTTCTGTTGCCCTGGAAGATAGCAATTAATTGGGTTTTGGGGTAAAATTGCCTTCTATATAATTTTTGGATGGTATAAAATTACAAAAACGAAAAGATCCCATTTTACTATACTCAGCCTGTTACTTTAATGACATGTGAGCAGAATGCCTTATTTTGTAATAACCTTGTTTAACTTGTTGCTACTGGGACTTGAATTTCTGTGGCACTAGTTAAGTTAAAACAGAGTTAAACCCTCTCATTATTAAAGAGGAAAGGTGATGGTGATGTCTGTAATACAATATAAACCATAATCGTGATTTACCTTAAATAGGTATGACTTTTATGGGATATATAGTGTAGTTTTTGTGAACTCTTCACATGATACCATTATCTTTTTATAATTTTTTTTTCTAAGATAAATGCACAGTTTTCTTATATGGGGAATAGAAACAGCTTTTTTGAAGTAATACTGAAAACCTCAAGGATCATGTTGTTTCTTAATTTTTGCCTTTTGCATAAGCCTCTTTATAACATATATCTTTAAAACAGTTACTAAGTCTTTAGGAATGTGTAACCAGAACTATGTTAGTATTGCTTATAAAACTTTAGTTAGGTTCAATATATACATGTATACATCTATATATAGGTATAGAGATTTGCATTTTGTCTTGTAAAATTTTATTTGAACAAATTCTTCCTGTAGGTAATGGGAAACAAAATTAATAGTTCATATGCCACTTGTAGCATTTCTGTATTTGAAAATAGCCCAAGATGGAAACTTCTAATTCTAGAATTAAACCAGCAGCCTATTACAAGCACATTCTTTGATTGAGTCATTGGTTATAAACCTACTAAATGCGGAGAAGACGACCAGTTTAGGGAACTTCTGAGTTGGTGGGACACTGTTGATTAATGAACAATGTACTGTATGAATTAAGTGACGCTTTAACTCTGATTTTACATTTTAAAGTTAACATATGGGCATTATGTCAGCAAACTTAAGGGCATTATGTCAGCGAGCTAAAACATTTTTTCCTGTGCTTTTAATGTATCTCTTTACATGATCTGAGAGAGGGTTCAAGCCTTTAGGGAGAAATAGCTGAGGAGAAGGGGGGGAACATCGTCTTGGGATGAAGCTTTTCCTTATGGCGATGGTTTAATTACAGATTCAGAAATTAGAAGGAAATTTCAGTGGATTAAGTGTATAGCTTTCGTAACTACATTTCAAGAAATTACCATTGTAACTTGATAAGATATGATTTATTTTATGTAAACATCATTGCAAAGCAAGGTGTAGAAGCTCAGCTAGATTTATTACTGTGCACGAGAGTAAGTACCTGTCTCAGTTATCCTTTTCCAATATAAAGTTTGCTGAATGTACAAGAAGAGTTTATCACTTAGGATATAGAATTTTTTAGGGGCTGGGGGGGAGGGGCTCTGTCAGGAAATTACCTAGAAACAAAGATTGTCTTGATTTGATCTGAAACATAAAACTTGAAGCTATTCTTGAACTAACATGGAAAAATAAAATGGCTATTGTTTTTAAAAAAATGATAGAACTATATTGTTGACAAGATAGGAATTACGTTTATTTTCTACAAACTGTTACCGATGAACACATGGATAATATCTTCCTCTTTCTGAAAAGTGATCTGTACATGGGGGAAGGGAATAATAAATATTATTTCTAACCAGCTGTGGTTTTTGGTATCTTTCTATCCTGACTTTTTGGTAAGACCATCTATAATTTAACTTACTACTTTCCCTGGAGCAGAGCAGGGTCTCCTATGCATTGCACAGATCTCTGATTCGGTGGGGGGAGGGGCCGTGTCCGTATGCAGGGCTGTTTTAAAAAGAAGACTGTCGTAGAGTTTGTTGAGAGATTCCAGCAAGGATCGTTTTTCTGTAATGCCAGCTGAATGGTGGTTTGCCGTATTTGATAAGGTGGTCTTTCTGGGAAGGAGATGGTGAGAGAGGAAGGGGTAGGGAACCTGATGTAGCTGAGACTCAGCCTTGGCCGTGAATGGGATAAGGAGCCTCAGCAGGACCACGACCTCCTTTTCCCTTTCCCAGTGGTTGCAGCCAGGGGGGCAAAGTTAAGGTGGTTACTTAACTCAGCACTCCCTGTGGTTGTTTCCAAGACCAGTAACATCCACTACTTTTCTGTGAATATTAATCGATGTTAGGTGGGACAAATGGGCTTCTTGATTAAACAAATGTGGCAATACTGGGTTAACCAAGGTTACTGAGGTCTTTGTGGCATTCCTGTGCTCTCATGAGCAAATGTGCGTCGTGGCTCCTGAGGAAGGACTTAGTGGGTTGTAGTTTTTCCCAAACTTTCTCCACCAAATAACCCCTCCCCCCCTTCTTTTTTTTTCTGTGCTGAGCTCCTCTGAGGGCTCCTTGGAAAGTGTGCTTTTCTGGAGAAAAAGTCCCTGTTAACCCACTTTGGGTTTTCATCAGGATGTTGGTCATATTCTGTGGATTATTGTACAAATTTGCATTGTATTTTGCCCCTTTTTTGCACAGTGTAAGAAACATTGAGCTCTAAATAAATGTGTGGTTGATGGAAAACAAAAGATTAAAGTCCTTCCAAATTTTGGGAACGCTACAGCTGAGTAAATGAGTAAAGACAGCCAGTTCACGGATCTGGTTTTAGTTTTTACACGCATTTCGGCCTGTTAAAATTTGTTACATTTGCTTTTCTTAACTCTTACTCTGTCGAAAACTGTAAGAAAACTCTGTGAAAGTCAGAGTTGCTCTTCACAGTGTGAAAGTTGGTGGCTTTGGGGTGATTTTCAGACACCAGAGTAGTAGATCCACTTAGAGCAACAGTGTGTCGAACGGGTGTAGGACCCATGAGGGCAGCCTCCAAGGAAGCTCAGAACCTCTCCAGAACGCTCTATGTGGGGCACATTCCCCAGAAGGTAATCATGCTCTCAAAGTCAGCATTTCCCCTACATTTTTTTTTTTTTTTTTTTTGCAGTATGTGGGCCTCTCACTGCTGTGGCCTCTCCCGTTGTGGAGCACAGGCTCCGGACGTGCAGGCTTAGCGGCCATGGCTCACGGGCCCAGCCGCTCCGCGCCATGTGGGATCTTCCCGGACCGGGGCACAAACCCGTGTTCCCTGCATCGGCAGGCGGACTCTCAACCACTGCGCCACCAGGGAAGCCCTCCCCTACATTTTAACAAATTATTAAAGAGGGTGAGATCGGTGTTTTTCAGAAAACTCAATACAAAACACCTGGGGTGAATATGGCGTTCCTAAATCTTTTTAGAATTGAGTGTGATCTTCTGAGGTCTCGAAGGTAAGCGGTTTTCTCTTCTGTTGTTTCATTTTTCTCTGAACCCTCCTTACCCTTAACCTCAGCAGTTTCCCCGCCCCCCCATTACTTTGTTGCTTTGCTTGTAAATTTTCATCTATAATTTTCCCTCCTACAAGAGGCATTTCATTTCCTGAGAGATTCTGCAGTTAAACACAAGTAGGGTAGTTTCCAAAAGTGGAAAGCACCTACACTTCCATTCTCTCGATCACCTTTTTGCCCCTCCCCTGCCCCTGCAATTGCTGTTCTTTTTCTGAACTGTTTTATCTGACAGGATTTTTGAGGAATAGACTGATGGTTTAGTTCTTCATTACTTACGTTTATTGAACATCTGTGTCTCAGGATTTTTATTTTTTTTTAATCCAAATGTAAAGGGAGGTTCCATGAAAATCCAGGGCACTAATCCGGACAGCGTTGTGAAGTTGTATGCCAGTACAGCAGGTGGCTGTCAGTCACAGCACTTGCACTGGTGGATGCCAGCAGCTCCTGTTCTAGCCGTGCTGTGCCGGGGCCGGCTTCTGGGGGCTCCTGAGGTCTGGTGTGACATGTTCAGGAATTTAGGGACCTGGTTGTTAGAAACACAGCCATTATTAAAAGTTAAATCATATAAGCTTACAGTTGAGTTATATTTGAAAGAGAATACTCAAAGCTCGCCTCTTCCTAATTCTTCTAAGTTTATTGTTAATGCTTTATGTGTATGGTGGGTTATGTGTATGGTGGGAATACTTCATGACGCTGTGTTCCTGCACATCTCTTCCCAGCTCCCTGCCAAGGGATTATTTATACCGTGAAAAGCTGCACATGCTCTGAATCACGGCTTGATTTATTGTTTTGTTGATTTTCTAGACTTAAGAAAGTGATGGAGAAAATGTTAATAATACAGGTTAAAAGTCTGTTGCCATTAACCATTGCAAATGGCACAGAGAAGTGAAGAAATTGTCCAGTAGTTGAAAACTATTATCTGATTCAGCAAAGAAGTTTCTCATATTACTGATAAACAAGTCAAGTTCTAACATAGTTCTTATTGTTTGTTTTGTTGTATTAATATACTTAAAATATCAATCAACATTCATGCCAGAACTATACTTGTTTGTCAGTTGCAACTCTGGCAAAAATAAAAGAATGCATTCTATGAGAATTAATTGTTTGTATGGAATTTACAGTAAAGAGTATTGTATGGTTTATATATTGTGTGCTGCATAGCCTTTCAGTAAGAATAATACATACACACTCACACATATGTTTTTCCTTCCCAGGGAGCTGGTTGTTAAACATTAGCATCACACCACTATTGCTTAACCCCAAGAGGTGATTCTGAAACCAGCGTTCAGAGTTTCAGTAACTTATTGAAGGTCACACAGCTACTGAGTAGAGAGTCGGATTGCAAAACCCAGCTATTTGAGCCTTAGAATCTGTTCTCAGCTGTTATGTGTAACAGAGAGGCACTGGGCTTGGGGTCTCCTTGGCAGAGTGGTTTTTCGTAGGTCTACTTTGATCTCTGCAGATGTGGGTCGTTTGGGAAGGGGTAAAGGGGAAGCTCTTAGGCAAGGATTCAGTACATAATAGTCTAATGTTATCCCCCCAACCCCTAAGTAAAATTTTCTCTCATCTGTAAAAAGGGTAAACTCAAGTGGCTGCAAGACTAAATGAGGTGTGTTAAAAACTTTGCAGACAGTGAAGCCTATACAGACCCTAGGTCCCTGCCATTAAATAGAACGAGGAGAAAGCGGGAGTTGTCCCTGGAGCAGTGAGGCGCCCTGGAGGGTCCTCTGCCCGCTCAGCCTGGGTGATGGGTCTCTCACAAGCCCTCTGGGCTGGAGTCACTGAGGGGTGACTCTGGATTTAGGCCTTCTCAGCTAGAAACTGCCCTGTCAGTAAAGACTGACTCAGGGATGACCTCAGCCTTCAGACACCGCTTCCTCAGGAGAATCTGAAACACGGGACAACAGATAACCGAGTCCGTATCTCATCACCGGTCCCCCAGACGAGAAGATACAGGGAGGATCCTTAGTGTTCTAGTTGGTGCCGGCATCGTCCAAGGTGAACTTCTACGTCAGAGGGCAGGAATCATTGGCTTAATGCTTCTGGACAGTAAAAATAACTTCCGTATCCTCAATGGTCTCTAGAGGTTCCCTTTTCCGTCCTGGGTTCAGCACTCCTCTGCGAAGTGAGGGGATTGAACTACGCCCTCCAGCATCCCTTCCAGGGCCGACCTCTGTGATGTGATGGTACGCAAACAACACAGTTAAAAGAGAAAGAAGGGCCAGAGTGGAGAATGTGTTGGGGATTGGGGTGGGCAGAGACCCTGCAGCTAAAGGTCGACACCTCACCTACCTTAACCCGGGGTGAACTGGCACCCTGCCGGCCTGCCGTCTGTCCATGGTCCTCCCTTGCCCGCCATTGGCTCCGAGTCACCTCTCAAGGCTCAGGGGCAGAAATGTGCCGGGGAGGGGATTGTGTCGAGGAGTTTCCCTTCCCCCAAGGTTCCTGTGAAGCTGGAGTCGGGGTGCCCAAAGCAGGAGCAATGTCAGGAGCGCCCGGCAGGGGCCGCCGGGCTGACCTGTCTGCTCCAGGCGGTCCTCAAGTGCTAGGGGAACGCGGGATGCTCAAGACCAGACCTTTCCTGCACAGCAGCGCTTTCCAGTTTTCGATACTAACAGAAATGTAGGTTTTGTAGTAAAAGTGTAAAAGAGCGTGAAGTTTTTTGTAGTTGATTCTCTTACCTCTTCCCCTAAATCCTTTTTTTTTTCAAGGCAAAACCAGACCAAGATTTATTTCCTCATTTTGGAATACCATTCATTATGGCAAGGACATCTGTGGTTTTTGAATTACAATACAAAACACCTGTGTCAGTTCAATGATGTAGCTGCTAAGAGTCTACATATGGGTTCAAGCAAATAAGCATTTCATTGTGTCATCTAGTATAGTCAGTAACACATTAAAATTTACACTATATCATTGTAATTTATATTATTTGTGGCAATCATAACTATGTAGTTAAAATTATTAGAAACTACTTTTTTTAATGTGGCATTGCATTTTATTTATTTTTTATTTTTTATTTTATTTTTTTAACATCTTCATTGGAGTATAATTGCTTTACAATGGTGTGTTAGTTTGTGTTTTATAACAAAGTGAATCAGTTATACATATACATATATCCCCATATCTCTTCCCTCTTGCATCTCCCTCCCTCCCACCCTCCCTATCCCACCCCTCTAGGTGGTCACAGAGCACCGAGCTGATCTCCCTGTGCTATGCGGCTGCTTCCCACTAGCTATCAGTTTTACATTTGGTAGTGTATATATGTCCATGCCACCCTCACTTCGTCCCAGCTTACCCTTCTTCCTCCCCATGTCCTCAAGTCCATTCTCTAGTAGGTCTGTGTCTTTATTCCTGTCTTGCCCCTAGGTTCTTCATGACCATTTTTTTTTTTTTAGATTCCTTATATATGCGTTACCATACGGTATTTGTATTTCTCTTTCTGACTTACTTCACTCTGTATGACAGACTCTAGGTCCATCCACCTCATGACAAATAACTCAATTTCGTTTCTTTTTATGGCTGAGTAATACTCCATTGTATATATGTGCCACATCTTCTTTATCCATTCATCTGTCGATGGACAGTTAGGTTGCTTCCATGTTCTGGCTATTAGAGCTGCAATGATCATTGTGGTACATGACTCTTTTTGAATTATGGTTTTCTCAGGGTATATGCCCAGTAGTGGGATTGCTGGGTCGTATGGTAGTTCTATTTTTAGTTTTTTAAGGAACCTCCATACTGTTCTCCATAGTGGCTGTATCAATTTACATTCCCATCAACAGTGTATGCGGGTTCCCCTAAATCCTTCTAATTTTACTCCAGCCCTCAAGGAAATCAGGGAAATCTTTACAATGTAAAACCCAAATTTCACCTACTGTCACTTTCCAACACCCTTAACTGGTGAAGTCAAAAGAATTTTACAGGGAACACCCAGACACCTACCACCTGTATTTTACCACTATTTTGTACTTGTTTATTACATATCTATCCATCAGTCCATCTTGGGTTTCAAAAAAATAATAAAGTAAATTGTAGTCATCAGTAAACTGCCCCCTAAAATTTTCAGCTTGCATATAGTTTGCTAGAGTTGAATATTAATTTAGTTTGTTCTTTTGATGTAAAATTTATAGACAATGAAATGCACACATCTTTAGGTACATTCATCACTCTGTTTGACAAATGCAGTCTCCCTGTGCAACCCCAAACCCAACTGAGGTATAGAACATTACTGTCACCCCAAAAAGTCCCCTGAGACCCCTTTCCAGGCAATCCTCACCTCTACGGAGACAGTAACTAAGCTCTGATTTCTTCTACTATAGATTAGATTAACCTGTTCTAAAACTATATGTTCCTATTTATTGCTGAATAGTATTCCTTTGTATGGATGTACCACAGTTTATTTTTCCTATTGATGAATATCTGGGCTGTTTCCAGTTTTGGGGTTATTATGGGTTTTATGAGCACTCCTTTGTATTTGTAGTAGCTCTATAGCACTGCTTGACCCTGGGGTAGAATTAGGTTCCAAGAGTGCAGAAAGCAGCACATAACGGAAAGCATGAGAAACAGAATTAAATCATAAATTAATCCTTTTTGTTTGAGGTCTCATAGAAGGAGCAGTGCATCAATTAGAAGATGCTTAAGACCTACGGAAAAGGGAGTAAAACAGTAAGGATAGTTATTACTTATTTCCTGCTAAAGACCTCTGGAGGCAGGGCAATTCCAGGCTGGTTCAGTGGCTCCAAGTGCCATCAAGAACTTGAGTACCGGGCGTCCCTGGTGGCGCAGCGGTTGGGAGTCCGCCTGCCGATGCAGGGGACGCGGGTTCGAGCCCCGGTCCGGGAGGATCCCACACGCCGCGGAGCGGCTGGGCCCGTGAGCCATGGCCGCTGAGCCTGCGCGTCCGGAGCCTGTGCTCCGCAACGGGAGAGGCCACAGCAGTGAGAGGCCCGCGTACCGCAAAAAAAAAAAAAAAAAAAAGAACTCGAGTACCCCTCACACCCATTAGATTGGCTATCATCACACAAACAGGAAAACAAAAAAAGAAAATAAGTGTTGATGAGGATGTGGAAGTATTGTGCACTGTTGGTGGGAATGTAAAATGGTGCAGTTGCTGTGGAAACAGTATGGCAGTCCTAATAATAGGATTGCCATACGATCCAACAATGCCGCTTCTGGGATTATACCCCAAAGAATTGAAAGCAGCGTCTTGAAAAGGTATTTGTACATCCAGATTATAGCAGCATTATTCATGGTAGCCAAATATGGTGGAAGCAACCCAAGTGTTCACTGACGTCTGAATGGATACACAACATGTGACACATGCCACAACTGGGATGAACCTTACACTGAGTGTAAGCATCACAAAATGACAAATAGTGTATAATTCCACTTATATGAAGTACTTTAGAGTGGCCACATTCATAGCGATAGAAAGTAGGATGGTGGTTGCCTGCAGATGAAGGAGGGGCAGGATGGAGAGGCATTTCAGAGTTTTAGTTTTGCAAGATGAAAAAAGTTCTGGAGACAAAACTATAATTCAAAAAGATACATGTACCCCTATGTTCATAGCGGCACTATTCACAATAGGCAAGACATGGGAGCAACCTAAATGTCCATTGACGGATGGATACAGAAGATGTGGCACATATATACAATGGAATATTACTCAGCCATAAAAAAGAATGAAATGATGCCATTTGCAGCAACATGGATGGACCTAGAGACTATCATGATAAGTAAGTCAGAAAGAGAAAGACAAATATATGATATCACTTATATGTGGCATCTAAAATATGACACAAATGAACCTATCTATGAAAAAGAAACAGAATCAAGGACATAGAGAACAGACTAGTGATTGCCAAGGGGTGGGGAGTGGGAGAGGGACGGAGTGGGAGTTTGAGATTAGCAGATGCAAACTATTATATATAGGATGGATAAACAACAAGGCCCTACTCTATAGCACAGGGAACTATATTCAATATCCTGTAATGAACCATAATGGAAAGGAATATTAAAAATAATGTATATATATATATGTATAATTGAATTACGTTGCTGTACAGCAGTAATTAACACAACATTGTAAATAAACTATACTTCAAAAAATACTGATAAGAAAAAAGTTCTGGAGATTGGTTGCACAACAATGTGATTGTACTTAACACTACTGAACTATACACTTAAAAATGGTTAATTTTATGATATGTGTATTTTATCACAATTAATAAAAACAAAACAAACCCAGGAGCTTCTGATCCTTCTTTGTCATCTTGTGCATGTTTGTAGCATTGCAAGAGGACACCACCATCAGGCATCACAACAGAAGCACTGTGTCCAGAGAAGAAGAGACCTTCCTCTTGATTATTAGGGGGGAAGCTTTCTCAGGAGGCCCCAGCAGACTTCATGTCTCAGCTGCCACTGGCTGGTTGGGTCTCATGTGGCAAAGGAGCCTGGAAAGCTGGTATGTAGTGTCTTTCACCCTCTG
This sequence comes from Globicephala melas, assembly GCF_963455315.2. NCBI lineage: Eukaryota > Metazoa > Chordata > Mammalia > Artiodactyla > Delphinidae > Globicephala > Globicephala melas. The sequence goes on from NC_083317.1 coordinate 143,101,422, forward strand.
TAGAGAGCAGCAGTCTCTCCCAGAAAGAACAAGGGGTTGGAGAATGGCTGTCGGGTAGGCAACCAACAATACTGTCTTCTGCATGGAACCCTGTTAGGGAGGAAGGGTCCTCCTTTGTGAGCTTATCACTGATGGCTACAATCAGTCGTGCCCAGAGCAGCATCCTTGTCGATGCAGAAATGATGCTCTTGGCTTACCTCTAATATATGCAGGGCTGGGGCAAAAATACAAACGAAGGCCACTAGCCTGTCCCTGTCCTTTGCCCACTCCCGCCTTTGTCCCATAGCAAGAGGAGCTATTTTTTCGGGAATTTGGTGAGCCTGTTGACTTCACATTGGTATCTTGAAATTGTCCCCAGTGGGAGTGTTGATAACTGTGGAAATCGGTAAATGCTGCAGTTTAGGGCTCCTTCCACCCCAGGTACCAATGCACTGCTCAGCCTCTCACACACCCTGGCTCCTAGGTCCAAGCTCTGCTCATCCCCCTTCACCATCCCCGGGGCCCAGAGCTTTGGATACTGGCAGTGTAGTTCGGCTGTGTCATCCAAGGAAAGAGGCTTGTGCAGGCCTGGGAAGCAGCCCAGGGCCATGCGGGCAGGGGGTTCAGATCTGGAGCTGATCTAGAAGCTAGGATGGGTTCTGGGCATACTTGGCCGAGGAGAGGGGCACAGCCAGAGGAGGGATAGGCTTGAGACTTTAAAGTGTGACTCGGGGGCAGAGGCCCAGTAAGTAGCTTGGGTTGTAGGGAGGGCAAGAGAGGAATTCTTTTGTCCCCTCCTTCCAGTCTTCAGCCTCTGGTTGGATGGGAGACAACACCTCTGTCCCACATCTACTCTCCTGACGACCTTCTCACGGCAGGTGTAATAGCGAAGAAAAAATCTGACTCCATGTTAGATCTGTTTCTTTTACAACTTTTGTATTCTGTTGCTTCTGCTTTGAGTTAAGAATGTTGCCTAGGGACTTCCCTGGCGGTCCAGTGGTTAGGGCTCCACGCTTCCACTGCAGGGGGCACGGGTTCGATCCCTGGTCGGGGAACTAAAATCCCGCATGCCGCGCAGCGCAGCCAAAAAAAAAAAAAGAAAGAAAGAATGAAAGAATGTTGCCTAGAGCCTGACATATAGAGCCCATTCTCAAGGCTCTGACCTTTGAGGGTATAATGCTTTTCCATTCATACAGAGATAAAAAGCAGAATAGAGAATAACATTTGTCTTGGAGGTTTACAGGAACATCGTGACCTGACCTACGTGGACAGCTGCAAGAACAAAGGATTCTGACACCAAGAAGTCTGCAACAACCAACCACGCCCCTTCCTCACCTGGCCTTTAAACATGCTTTGCTGAATCCCTTCGGGGAGTTCGGGTTTTTTGGGCACAAGGCACCCATTCTCCTTGCTTGGCTCTACGATAAACCTTTCTCTGATCCAGACTCCGATGTTTCAGTTTGTTTGGCCTCACTGTGTGTTGGGCACACGAACTTGGGTTTGGTAACACAGGGAGGATTGAACTGCATCCTCCATCTACCCTCCTGACGACCTTCTCAATGCAGGGAGGATTGCCGGTCTTATTGATCAGAACCCAGGACTCATTCATGGCCGTGTTTTAGTAGTGGACAGGGTTACTGTTTCCTAAGGTTTGGGATTGCTGCAAGGTGCAGCTTTTTTTTGTTTTGTTTTTTTTTTTTTTTGTTTTTTGCAGTACGCGGGCCTCTCACTGTTGCGACCTCTCGCATTGCGGAGCACAGGCTCCGGACGCGCAGGCTCAGCGGCCATGGCTCACGGGTGCAGCCGCTCCGTGGCATGTGGGATCTTCCCGGACCGGGGCGCGAACCCGTGTCCCCTGAATCGGCAGGCGGACTCTCAACCACTGCGCCACCAGGGAAGCCCTAGGGTGCAGCTTTTTGACTGTGTCCTCCAGTGGGGTGAGCATACCTGGGCAGCTTATCTCCTGTTCCTGCACCTTGGTGTGAAGCTCAGGTTTGAAAACTTCCCGTTTTAGTCTCGGGGCAGGTAGGAAGCAAGAGGTCTCCTGTCTTGATTCTGCCAGATTAGATATAGCCTTTATCTTGAATTTGTACCCCTAAAACAGTGGTTCTTAGGGAGGAGTGCTCAAACCGGCAGCAGTAGCATCACCTGAGAACATGTTAGAAATGCAGGTTCCAGGGAATTCCCTGGCGGTCCAGTGGTTAGGACTTCTCGCTCTCACTGCTGAAAGCCTGGGTTCGATCCCTGGTTGGGGAACTAAAATCCCACAAGCCGTGTGGTGTGGCAAAAAAAAAAAAAAAAAAATTGCAGGTTCTAGAGTCCCCCCAGAACTCCTGGATCAGAAACTCTGTAGCTGGAGCCTAACAGTCTGTTTTAAAAAATCCGCCAGGCGACTCTGATTCAGCAAAACAATTGCGCACCACTACTCTAGAACAGGGGTCCCTAACCCCCAGGCCGTGGACCGTTAGCGGTCTACAGCCTGTTAGGCACCGGGCCGCGCAGCGGGAGGTGAGTGGCGGGTGAGTGGGCGAAGCTTCGCCTGCCGCTGCCCCATCGCTCCCCATCGCTCGCATCACCGCCTGGACCATTCCCCCTCCCCGTCCCGTCTGTGGAAAAAATTGTCTTCCACGAAACCGGTCCCTGGTGCCAAAACGGTTGTGGACCGCTACTCTAGAATATAGCTCGGAGTATTAGTTTGCTAGGGCTGCTGTAACAAAGTACCACAGACTGGGTGGTGACAACAGAAATTCATTTCTCACGGTTTGGAAGCTGCAAGTCCGAGATCAAAGTGTCAGCAGGGTTGGTTCCTTCTGAGGACCGCGAGGTAAGGCTCTGTCCAGGCCTTGCCCCGGGGCTTTTAGACGGCCGCCTTCTCCCTGTGTCTTCACAACATCTTCCTCCCGTACTTGTCTGTGTCCAAAATTTCTTCTTCATATAAACATGCCAGTCAGATTGGGTTAGGGTCTACCCTAATTACCTTGTTTTAATACGATTACTCCTTTAAGGACCGTATCTTCAAATATGGTTACATTCTGAGGTACTGTGGCTTAGGACTTAACATATGGAGTTTTGGGGGGACATGATTCAGCCTGTAACACTTGGGAAACCTGGTCATATAATTTATGTATGTTTCCCCCACCCCCTCATTCCCCGATCGTGAGCTTATAGAGGTCAGAGATCGGGTCTTCCCTGGTTTTTATTTTTTGGCCGCACCATGCAGCATGTGGGATCTTAGTTCCCTGATCAGGGTTTGAACCCGTGTCCCCTGCAGTGGAAGCATGGAGTCTTAACCACGGGACCGCCAGGGAAGTCCTTCCCTGTTCTTGTAGCTCGAGTGTCTTACAAAATGCCCCAGTAGGCTTTCAATAAAGGTTGTTTAAATTGATTGACTATTTGTGGAGGAGCTTTTTGATGTTTTAGTGGGGTTATAATCTTTTTTTTTAAATAAATTTATTTATTTTTGGCTGCATTGGGTCTTCGTTGCTGTGTGCGGGCTTTCTCTAGTTGCGGCGAGCAGGGGCTACTCTTCGTTGCAGTGCACGGGCTTCTCATTGCAGTGGCTTCTCTTGTTGCGGAGCACAGGCTCTAGGCACGCAGGCTTCAGTAGCTGTGGCATGCGGGCTCAGTAGTTGTGGCTCGTGGGTTCTAGAGCACAGGCTCAGTAGTTGTGGCGCATGGGCTTCAGTAGTTGCGGCACGTGGGCTCAGTAGCTGTGGCTCGCGGGCTTAGTTGCTCCGCGGCATGTGGGCTCTTCCTGGACCAGGGCTGGAACCCGTGTCCCCTGCATTGGCAGGCGGATTCTTAACCACTGCACCACCAGGGAAGTCCCCTGGGGTTATAATCTTAAAATCTCTTTTTGGTGTGCAAAGCACACATGTCGAGGCTTAGTAGGGTCTTAGGCCTTTTTTCAAGCAAGTCTGATGTAGCACACTTACTGGCTGAGGTCTTACCCCTTCCCATTGCCATAGATTTCTGAATTCCCTAATCCGGCTTGCTTCTTTCGTGCAGTGTGTGTGTACTGGGAACATTCATCTGGGGCCACAGCAGAGGCTTGACATCTAAACTCTCTCAGAAACTTGTTTGTTTTCTTCTTTTCTGTCTGAGAGCTTTTGAAAGAAAAAAGAAAAAAAAAATAGCCTGCTTCATTCACACATGGCCAAGGATTCTAGGTGTTTGTATTTTTCAGCACTCAAAGCCAGACTGTAATAAACAGATAATTGTCATTGAAAGGTAGCACACTTTGTTTGCTAGGGATTTTCTATTGTTGCTTTTCAATTTAGTTGACAGTAGAATTACAGGTTGCCATGGCAACCTATCTATTGCCCAAACTGCCTGGGCTTTAAAGACACAGACACCACATTTGATTTTATTCCATAGAGCTGACATTGTTATAAAACAGGGCAGAGCAAAGCGAATGCGGAATTAGGGCAGACATCCTGCTCCGGTCTCTCTTTCCTTCCCTTCCCTCTTGTGGTTTCTGTGTTTACCAGGCCCCTGAATAGCCCAGTGTTAGAAATTGTATAATTTGGTCTCTGGAGTTCTTTCAAGAAAACAACCAGGTTGCTGTCTCCCAGGCAGTTTTGTTACTTCTGTTGGTAACAGTCAGTGGGAGTTAAGAAGTTTTGGGGGTGGCTGGCATGGATGTATTAAACTCCCGCTCCAATCCAAGGCTGGACACATGAGAAACTTCTGTCACTTCTGTGACCACACTTCTTTCATTCAGGTAGGACATAAGAGAAGGCTCCAGAGAAACGGAAGGTTCTCGAGACATTTCCAACCTAAGGGGAGCCAGAAAGCCCTGGTGGATCTGGGGACCCATTCTTGATTATGCCAAGAAATTGAATTCGCCAGCTAAGCTTGAGAAAACGCTGGAACTCCTGGCAACGGCTCTAGATGGATTTTCTCACTCTTCTGAGCTCTGCGCACAGCCACTTCTGCATTATGTTACAAAGCTAGTTATAAGAGATCCTGCGAGACCAGGGAAGGCTGATTCATCCGATACGCTAATTCCAGAGCATAGCTTTCCAGGAGGCAAGGATGAGAAGCGAAAGAGTCAAATAAAATCCGTCCATAAAACCCCACCCTTCACGGCAGAAATCGTAATTGCCTGAAGTTTGCTGGCTATGAAAGTTTAGATTTTACCGGGATCTATTTATTTTCAATCTTGCTTAATTTCTTTTCAGGCTTTAGAACATTGTTCAGTGCTCACTTTTATAGCTGCTTTCAGGGAGGCCTGGCTTTTTGGTGCAACAAGTGCTTTCTTTCATTGGGAAGGTGGGATCCACTAAGGGAAACTTCGTTGTCCCCCCGCCCCCCCGGCATGGGGGTGATTTTGGCTTTACCCTGTGACTTCTTTGAGAATGCAGGGCAGTCTCAGACCTTCTCAGTTGACCCAGTTCATGAAATGGATGATGACAATAGCAGGAATTTGGGCTGGGGAAGGACTTTCAGACCGTCTGTTGCAAGGATGCTCAGGGTTTTCTCGCCAGGACACATGTAGCGAGTGTTTTAGTTTGCATCCTCCTAAAAGCCGAGGACAGGAAGTTGGGTACTGGGAAGGGATGCGAGGAGGCAGAAGTGACCAGGAAGAGCCGGAGAGGGACAGGAGGGAAGCCTGTGCAGGGTGTGCTCGTGAGCTGGCCGCCACACCGTTGTGCTGGGGACCACCTGAAAGTGCCTCGGAACTGTCTCCCCAGAAGGACAGGAAGTTGGGTATTTACCCGCCGACTCTGTCTCTTCTTGGTTGGGGGTTACCTTAGGGCTGAGCTCCTTCCCACACCCCAGAGAAAGCCCTCAGGCTGTGAGACAGAGCGGCCTGAGCCCCTGCAGTGGGTCACGGTCAGCAACCCCGGAACTGCCCTCTGCACTTGGAGGTGGACCCAGACGTGGACCACGGCAGCAGCAGTGTTGGCCTCAGGGGTAACTTTTGGTTACATATTTCCGTGGGAGTATCCGTAGTAATTGGGGTGGTTTTAAAGTCTCATTTGCAAATTTTTGACACACCTCCCATTGAGACGTGGGGCTCTATGGATTCTTTCCCTAGAATCTAGGCAGGCTTGTGACTGCTTTCACCAATAGAATAGGAGAAAAGTGATCCTGTTGCCAGAACTTGGCCTCTGTTCACTGGTGCCGAATAGAAACACGGAGACAGAGTTTTGGGTGAAGCAGAAAGAGCTTAATTGCTTTGCCAGGCAAAGGAGAACACAGCGGGCTCATGCCTTCAAGACTGTGCGCCCCGCCCTGGAGGGGGTCGTGAGGAGTCTTACGGTGTTCAAGGAGCAGGGCGTGGTCAGCTCGTGGACATTCTTCTGATTGGTTGGTGGTGAGGTAATGGGGAGTCGGCATCGTCAGCCTTCTGGTTCCAACCGGTCTGAGGTCTATATGCCTGTGGGCAGCAGACAGTTAACTTCCTCCACCTGGTGGGGTTTTCAGTACCTGCAAAACAGCTCAAAGGACACGGCTCAGAATATTCTCTATAGTCCTGGGGGAAGAACTAAAGGTCCTTGACTTTGTTTAGTGGCTAAACTATTATTATTTTGTCTTGCTTGACTGTTTTTCCTTTCTGTCTACATTTGCTCACTTCTCGGATTAAATTTATTCTTTGACTCAAGTTTTTGTACAGACAAAAGTCAGGCGGAGGACATGGGTGGGGAGGGTCTATTCTGGGAAGGCCTCCTAGGGTCCTGCTCGGTTATAATCTGTCACTTCCAAGGTTTGGTCATCAAAAGCCATGCAACTTCCACCTTGCCTGCTGGGATGCCTGCATAAGGAGTCCAGCTACCCTGGGACTGCCACAGTGGAGGGGCCATGGGGAAGCTCTTTGGTCAATAGCCCCCGCTGAGCTCCCCTCCGATGGCTAGCGTCAGCTGCCGGCTGTGTGAGTGAACCATCTCGGACGTGTAGCCCAGTTGAACCTGCAGATACCTGCGGTTTCAGCCAGTATCTGACTGCAGCCTCTTGCATGACCCCCAGTGGGACCGTCTGTCCCAGTCAAGCTCTGCCTGAATTCCTGACCCATGGAATCTGGGAGCAAAATAAAATGATAGTGTTTTACATGCTGACATTTGAAGTACATTGTTATGCAATAATGGTACTGGAGTAATGCGCACATAGCACCTTTGGGGGCAAGGGCAGCCGTCATTTCTCAGAGAGGCCGTGGAAGCCAAGGGCGGTGGAGACCCTCCCCTGAGTGCACACTGGCAGGTGTTTCCAGCTGTACCGTTAGCAGTTCCTCATCTGCCTTCCGAGGAGATAATATTTTGAAATGGGCTTTGTGAAGAGCCTGGTAGCACCTTGCACTCATATGGTGCCTTTTCTTTCCTTACTATGGAAGTCCCCAATGGCATCCTGTTTCATTCAGTTGCTGAGAGGGTTGCAAGATTGTACCAACCGCTGCTTCACAGAGAAACAATTTCATTCACTTTATCCAAAGCAGCTAGAATCGAGGACAAAAGAGAGAGGGGGAAGGATTGGTTTCCCTAATCTGGAGATCTTTCCATCAGATGAATATTAAACTTGGACAAACCTTTTTAAGAATCGGATGTTCCTGGTGGTTGCCAAGGGGGAGGGGGGATGGGGGAGTGATGGCCTGGGAGTTTGGGATTAGTAGATGCCAACTATATATATATATATTCAATGGATAAACAGCAAAGTCCTACTGTATAGCACAGGGAACTATATTCAATATCCTGTAATAAACCATAATGGGAAAGAATATTAAAAAAAAGAATGTGTATATATATATATCTATGTGGTGTGTGTGTGTGTGTGTAATGGAATCACTTTGCTGTGCAGCAGTAATTAACACACTGTAAATCAACTATACTTCAATTAAAAAAAAAAAAGAATCTGATGTCCCAGTGAGGAGTCAAGAGTATGGTTTACAAATTCTGGGGCTCTTTGTGGGGCTGGGAGAGAGAGTTCTCTAAAATTTTAGCCTCAGAATCATTTGAGCCCTGAAATAACTCCTACAGAAGAGAATGTCAGTGTCTTATAATGTAACACCTATAATGAACGGGATGTAAATACATTCAGCAGTACATGGGTTCCATTTTCCTTGATAAGACATGTGGGCTTAGAAATGAAGGAGAAAATCCTTAAGAAAATATGTTATGGGTTTAAAAAAATGTATAATATTAGTTAAAAAAAATTTCAGAACTCCCAACCACTCCTGATGTCAGATGGACCCACATTCTGGTCATACTTATCCATTTCTAGTTCAAACTCCTAACGCTGATTTATTACCTGCATCTTGCAGAAGCTGATAATAAATCCTTCCTTGTGTCAATGAGAATAAAAATTTTGAGATGAAAAATGGCCAGTCGGATGGTTTTCCTTCACTCTGTGAGTCACAGACACTGTACAGCTGGGCTTCAGAAGCTGGGTGTTAAAATGGTCCTAAAAAAGATTTAACTGAGAAGTGGTCAATTCAGAGACTGTATATAGATGAACTTTTGTCACAGCTTCTAAAGTGGCTAGACTTCAACTTTCTTCAGGGTTCCTGAAATGCAACTGCACATCTTCGGTCTACAGAACCCTGTAAACAGTGCTGCTGGAACACTGGTATGATTTTTTATTCTTTTTAAGACTAATTTATGTTTTAGACACAAGAAAGTTCTGGGAAAATGTCCCCCAAAAGTTCTCAGGGAGTTCTCTAATGTAAAACACTACAGCAAGCGTGTAAAATGATGTGTATAGAGTATGCATACGTGTGTGTTTATTTATGTATACCTGCCTCATCCCCAAACAGAAGTTAGCTTGTTCCTTTATCCTGTATATTTCCTGTAAATTGGAAATTAGATCTCAAGACTTGATTAGATGTAAGTTAATTATTTATGTCTACAATACACTGTAGGTGACATTGCAGCTTCACATAGTATCGTACCTAGTAATTTAGCCCATGATTCTGAATCAGTCTTCAGTCTGGGCTGAGTTCCGCTGGGAAGATCTGGTCTTGGCTGGGCTTGGTTAATCTTGGCTGGGTTCACTCATGTATCTCTGGTCAGCTGGTGGTTCGGACGGGTTACCTGGCTTATTGATGGGTTCAGCTTGGGGGCTCGGGTAACTGTGATCCCTGTGATGCTAGTTTGGGCTCACTCACCTGGCAGCCAAGGTTCCAAGAGCGAGAGTGAAAGCGCACGAGGCCTCAGGTTCTGAACTAGTACAATATCACTCTGTCAAAGAAAGTCTCAAGACCAGTCCAGGGTGGAGAAAAAGAACCTACTTCCTGATTTAAGGAGCTACTGTGTCACCTTGCTAGGGTGTAGGTATAAGGAAGGAAAGAATGTGCGGCCACTTTTTCAGTCTACCACACTGGGTTCGTAATTTTGGTCAGTGCATGTTTTCCCCAACTTGCATATGGGCACCAGCAAGAAAATGTCCAAGGCTACTGCTGAAAATGTAAGTTCCTGGGAAAGCAGGTATATCAATGTGTCAGAGTAACAGAGAAGCCCTGAAAATGAGGATTTTGAGTTCAGTTGAGATGGCAAGTCAGCAGTTGGTGAAGAGCTTTTTCAAAAACCATTATGGCAAAAAACTTGCTGTGGCATGTGCCTTGGTGAGATAAATAAATAGAGCATTTGCCTTGAAGATACCATCTTCAGTATCTCAGCTATAGAACAGGGACATCTAGTTAGCTCACTTGAAAAAGTAACTACCTTGATAAGTTCCATGCCTCCATTTGTCATCTGTTAAATAAGAGGGTTAAATGAGATGAGCTTTAGTATTTACTCTATGATCTAAAACAGATTCTTAACCTGAGATCTACCAAATTTAGATGATCCATAAATGAGCTCCAGGAAATGCACGAAACATCGTACCTAACATTGCATGAATCAACTTATGTGCCTTTTTTTCCTTGGGAGACGATCCATACATTGTATCCAGTACTTGAACTCCGATTCTCCAATACATTTAAGAACATCTAATAATAAAAAATATGTAACTACCAGGAAATAAAACCTGTAGAGTACAGAATATGCTATGGACGATTACAAGACATAATAGTGCTATGCAGAGTAGGATCACTGTATAACAAAATACCACAGACTGGCTTAAACAACAGAAATTTATTTCTCGCAGTCCGGAGGTTGGGAGGTCTGCGATCAGGGTGCCTGCGTGGCTGGGTTCTGCTGAGGGCCCCTCTTCCTGGCTTGCAGACACAGGTTTACATTTACTGGGGAGTGAGCAGTATTTTGAATGTCTAGGGGGATATGGTAGCACATTTCAAATATTTAAAGAGCTCACCTGTGGAAAAGTAAGTAAACCTTGTATTGTCTCAGAAGAGGAATGGGAAATTACAGATAAAAGCTATGAAAATTATATTAAGCTGAGTTCAATTTATTATAAGAAAGAACTTAGGAATCATCTGGCCTCCCTGTTATACGAGGTCACACGTTCCCTATCATTCCCCTTGTTGGCCATTCTATTCTATGGGGGGCATTTTGCTGAGTATCTAGTAGGCGGTGGTAAAAAAATATAGTTTTATCATACAGCAGTGTGATTTTATTGGAGAGCATGGGACTTCTGCAGGACAGTTAGAGGAGGGACCATATCAAGAATAGTACACCAGTCATTTCTGAAGAATTTGTACCCGGGATGAGAACATGGCCACTCAAATTCAAGTATTTCATCCTCCGCTGAACCAGAGGCGGAAGACCTGCTAATTCTCATTTACCCAGCAGGAGGCGCTCTAGCACCAGGGATGGCATAGAAAGTACCACTAGCAAAACAAGGACTTCCCGGTTAATGTTTGTTTTTCAGACAAAAAAGGAAAGCTGTTAGGAAAAATAAACAGTTTATCAGTCATTGCGACAAAGACACTTGAGGAGAAAGACAAGCTGTCACTTCATAGGAAGAAAACATAGGAAGAAAAATCCCCTTATTTATAGAGGCATCAGATGCTGTGTGAGTGCCTTGTAAGGAAAAAAAATCATGAAACGAGGAAGGAAAGAAAAACAGCAGAGATAAAAGAGAAGAATAAGAAAATAGAAAACAATTGAAATCATCTGCAAGCAAGGATGTATGAGTACAGCCTTGGGAGAGGGGTGTGGAGGAAGATTCTACAGTTGAAAAAATGAAAATGACTGAAATATAATTGAGAATCATTCTAAGTATTCAGATGCACCATTTACTTCAGATGCCAAATTTCCTGCGTAATTGGTTTCAGCTGCCCAGCCCACATCCAGGTTTTGTTTTGCAGCTTTCAATATTTTGAGGTCTTCAGCACATAAACGTTTGCACCTAATAACAAGTGCCTGATTTCTGGATCAAAACTGCTTCACTGGTTTCCAAATTTTCAAGTTAGGAAAACAAAACAGCTGAACTAGGAACTAAGTTTTAGTTAAAAGGATTGGGGCAGGAATAGCTAAATTAAAGGAAAGAGCGTATTCACTGTGAAAATGGCTGGGGTTTTGAAGTGTCATGTGTGCTAACCTCTTATGGGAGTTAGGGAAGATGCTCCCAACTTAGTCACTTCCTCCCCCGGGCCATTAAAATGACTTTTCTCAAGGAGAACTTCTCTACGTTTATCTTTTTGTATCAAATCAATAGTTTTGCGAATCTCTTTTTATAAGGTTTTTCATGTAACGCCATTTCCCTTGGTTTACTCTTTCCTATAGAGAGATGCAATCAGCAGAGTACGTTAAAGTAATCTGAAAACAATCCATAAAAGACAAGAGGATGAACAATTGTTAGATTGGTTATTAGGATCTAAACACAGTCTATGCAGTATTTTAATTAAACTAACGCAAAGGTAAAACTATTGTACACATGGTTCTGAAAATGTAGCGTGCATCGAACTCACCCGAGGGTTCCTGAAGGTAGATTGCTCGGCTCATTCCCATTCAGGAGTGGTGGGGTGGGGTCAGAAAATGTGCATTTCTAACAAATTCCAGGTGATGCTGATACGCTCCCGGTCCAGGGACCTCCCTCTGAGAACCACTGACATGTACGTTTGCTGAAAAACCTTCTCTATGATTTAGCTGTGGCTTTGCTATTCACCCTCCTACCAATGATGTAAGATCTACCAGAGGCGGAGGATATTTACTGAACACCTACTGTGTGCCTGGCTCTATTCTGGGCTCTTTACATTCTTCATCTTCTCACTTAATCTTCCCTATGATCTACTCTCCCCACTGAACACGTGTAGAACCTGAGTTTTCAAGAGCTGGGGAACTTTCCAAAGGCAAGGCTGGCAAGTGACCGAACAGGAATTGGACCCAGGTGTGCCTGACTGCAAAGGCTACCCACCACAACAGGACTTCAAAACACTCGACACAGTTTATCGAATTTTCACAGATTTCAGTTCAAACTGACCTTACATGTATGACCCCAAGCAAACTCCTTAATTTCTGGATGTGTTTCCATTTCTAAGGAGATAAGTAGCTGTCTCTCAGGCTAGTAGAAGAATTCAGTGAAACAATGTATGTCAGAGTGCCTGGCACATAGTAGGTGCTCCTTAAAGCTTAACTCCCTTTTCTTTCCTTAGAAATGCAAGTATTTAATCCAAGTTCATCTTAGACATAAGTGAGAAGCTGTAACGAGAAGAGAGACACTCAGATTCTGGCTGAGTCCCAGGGAACTTGGTACCTTAGCGGGAAGGAAGGCAGCCATTCTGTCAGTTGACAAGACCTACAGGAGGCTTCGACATTTTTTTAATGGAGGTGCCCACTCGATGTGCCTCATGTCACCCAGCCCCTCTGATGATAGTGGGTGTCTGTCCCGAACAGTTCTCACCAGAGCAACCAAGAGAAACTGGACACTCTCCAGGCCAGCTGTCCAGGAGTCCTGTGTATTCCAGCTACTCTCTTGGCTTGATATTCCACCTCCTTCCTACACACCTTCACTTGGTAATTCCATTATCTCTGTTATTTCTGAGTCAGTTTTTTTGGGGTTTTTAGACTGATTTTTCTCTTAGATGTGCGTCACATTTTCCTGCATGTCTAGTGATTTTTTTAGATGTTGACCTTATAAATGATATTTTGTTGTGTGCTTGGATTTTGCTGTCTAAGTAGATTGTTGACATTTGTTTTGGTAGGCAGTAAACTTACTCTGCAGATCACCTTGATCCTTCCTAGGCTTGTTTTTAAGCTTTGTTAGGTCTGGTCTACTCTCCTACGAAGGCATGACAATTTCGGGGTTGCACTGAATGCCCTTGTATTCAATGAGTCCACTCAACTCCAGCTGGGGGAACTCAAAATATCTCCCAGCCCTGAACTGGCTCTGGGAATTGTTCAACTTTTAGCTACCTGGCAGTTATCCTGTCTCTGGCTTTGTGGAGCTGTACCTAGGTGTTTACAGATAAATATTCAGTCAGACTTGAGAAGACTCCTATGCAGATTTCTGGAAAACTTTCTCTGCATAGCTCCCTCCCCTCTGATGCCCATAAATTCCAGCTGCCTCAGCCTCCCCAAGTGCATCTTTGTCTCCTCCTCTGGCGAGTCTCCCAGGTTCTGTCTGGGCTCATTTCCCTGCGCCAAAGTCCAGAAATTGCCTCCAGGCAGAAAACCAGGGCAATTGTAGGGAGGCCTCACCTTGTTTATTTACTTTCTTTCAGAGATTACAGACCTGACCTGCCAGCTGTCAACGGCTTCACATATTTTGTCCAGTGTTCTCGTTGCTTACAGTGGGAAGGTACGTCGCGTACCACTTACTACTTACTCACACCCATGGGTGGAAGTAACAGTCTGCGCATCTTCACTTGGTGGATTCCTACTTGCCCCACTTCGAAGGCTCAGGCTCAGCCAGCATCTCCCCTGGAAAACCTTTCGGGGTTCCACCAGTTTGAGCTCTGGGCTACACTGTCATCTGCTCATTTACGCCCATTTATGCTCCTTTTACCCCACCCGCATCCCTACCCTGGACTGCGACGTTCTTAGGGCGAGGACCGCAATACCCCAGGGTCTTCCGCGTCTGGCACGGCACTGAGGACACAGTAGGTGCTCAATAAATACTCACTGACGAAATGGGTAAACTGTGCAGAATTGTGTTTTCTGACTTCAAGGTTTGCCAAGAGTGCTCCGCGCTCATCCTCTAAGTCGCCCTCTCTCCAGTCGCTCAAACTCAGTAACAACTTACTGCAAACGCCCCCTCTTCCCCCTGGACTTTATCCGCAGCAACACTAGGCGGAGGCGGCTGCGCAGCCGCAGTCCCGGGCTCTCCTCCCCTGTGGAAGTCGGTGACCTGCAGAGCGTGGTGCGTCACTTCCGGCGACGGCGTCCGGGGGTGTGTTCCGCACCCTCTCCTTCCGCTTCTGCCAGGACTGGAAGGCCCCGGATAAACGTGGCCCCGAGTTGCTCGCGGCCGCCGCCTTCGAGGCTCCACGGGGACTACACCCACTTCGGGGGTGTAAGTCAGCACAGCCGAGGGGCGCGCTTGTGCGAGCAGCTAGTATTGCTCCATCTCATGTCTGTTGGAAAAGTGACGTGTGAGTATTTCCCCTCAGCTTCCGTAGTGCCCACTTGATATCCACAGTGGGCATCTCGGGATGCGCCAGACCCTACCTGTCCGAGCATGAACTCGTGGTTTCCCCAGCGCGAACCTGGGCCTGTGCTCGCCTGTGCTCCTCATGTCTGCAAAGGGGAGAACCATCCATCCATGCGTTTTTTTTTTTTTTTCTTCAATTTTTATATTGTATTGGGCCATAGTTGATTTACATCTATCCATTCTTGACACCTTCCTTTCTGTCACCCTCAGCATCCAGTCCACTATCAACTCATGTCCATCTTACCTTCCAAATACACCTTTTATAAGTCTCCTCTTTATTTTCGTTGTGACCACGCTAGACCAAGCTATTCACAGCTTTTGTGAGGACTACACTGCCACTGCCCACATTCTGTTTATCCCCTGACCCAAGACTGCTTTCTTAAAAAAAATTTATTTATTTATTTATTTTTGGCTGCATTGGGTCTCTGTTGCTGCCCGCGGGCTTTCTCTAGTTGTGGTGAGCATGGGCTACTCTTCGTTGTGGTGTGCGGGCTTCTCATTGCGGTGGCTTCTCTTGTTGTGGAGCACGGGCTCTAGGCGTGCGGGCTTCAGTAGTTGTGGCTCGCGGGCTCTAGAGCGCAGGCTCAGTAGTTGTGGGGCACGGGCTTAGTTGCTCTGCGGCATGTGGGATCTTCCTGGACCAGGGGTCAGACCCGTGTCCCCTGCATTGGCAGGCGGATTCGTAACCACTGCGCCACCAGGGAAGTCCCCAAGACTGCTTTTTAACCAATCCATTTTTCTGCCTTGCAGCTACACTTGATCTATCCAAAGCCTCCTAAACCAATGCCCACTCTTTGAGTTCTCGTAACAGAGAGTAGCACTTTTTAGTAGTTTTTGCCATAGTAGTAATTTTTATTTATCTGTGTGATTCTTTTTTTTTTTTTTTTTTTTTTTTTGCGGTACGTGTCCCTCTCACTGTTGTGGCCTCCCCCGCCGCGGAGCACAGGCTCCGGACGCGCAGGCCCAGCGGCCACGGCTCACGGGACCAGCCACTCTGCGGCATGTGGGATCCTCCCGGACCAGGGCACGAACCCGCGTCCCTTGCATCAGCAGGCGGACTCTCAACCACTGCGCCACCAGGGAAGCCCTGTGTGATTCTTTCTTAAAAAAGTTTTTATTGCAGTATAGTTGATTTACAATGTTGTGTTAGTTTCAGATGTGCAGCAAAGTGAATTAAGTTATACATATACATCTATCCACTCTGTTTTTAGATTCTTTTCCCATATGGGTCATTACAGAATATTGAGTTCCCTGTGTTATACAGTAGGTCCTTATTAATTATCTATTTTATATATAGTAATGTGTATGTGTCAATCCCAATCTCCCAATTTATCCCTTCCCCCCCTGGTAACCATAAGTTTGTTTTCTACATCTGTGACTCTATTTCTGTTTTGTAAATAAGCTCATTCTTACCATTTTTTAATAGTCCACGTATAAGTGATATCATATGATTTTTGTCTTTCTCTCTGACTTCTATCTGTGTGATTCTTTGAGTTAATTTCTGTTTTCTCACCTGTTAGCTCTATGAGAACAGGAAATGTCTTTTTTTGATGCTTATCACTAGATCTTCAATAAGCCTTTGTGTCCAACTTAAATGTTTCGTGAATGAGTACCCAGTTGTCCCTGAAATATTTCTTGAATAATCCTTTTCTCTATTGACTTTAAATACTTTTTTCCCTCATCCAGAAGATAGTTATCAGTTTGTCAGATTTCATTAAAAAATCATATTGGGACTTTGGGTGAATTTGCACTGAGAATTTGCACTGAGAATTTGGATGAATTTGGAAAGGAAATGACATCTTTACAAGAATGAGCGTTCACATCCAGGGACATGGAATGGATTTCTCTTTATTCAGGCTACTTTTTAAATCCTGGACTACATTTGTATAGTTTTATTCATATAAGTCTTGTATATTTCTTTTCAAGTAAACTCTTAGACATTTAGTAATTTCTGTTGCTACAGTGAATGGAATTTTTAAAAATTACAGTTTCTAAGTGCTTATTGCTGGTATAAAAGAACGTGTTGTTTTTTAAATTTATTTTTTATTGAAGTATAATTGATTTACAATTTGTGTTAGTTTCTGGTGTACAGCAAAATGATTCAGTTATACATATATATATTCTTTTTCATATTCTTTTCCATTATGGCTTATAACAGGATATTGAACATAGTGCTATAGAGTAGGACCTTGTTGTTTATCCATTCTATATGTAATAGTTTGCATCTGCTAATACCGAACTCCCAATGCATCTCTCCCCGACCCAGCCCTCCCCTGTGGCAACCACAAGTCTGTTCTCTATGTCTGTGAGTCTGTTTCTGTTTCGTAGATAAGTTCATTTGTGTCATATTTTAGCTTCCACATATAAGTGATATTATATGGTATTTGTCTTTCTTTTTCTGACTTACTTCCCTTAGTCTGATAATCTCCAAGTCCAACCATGTTGCTGCAAATGGCGTTATCTCATTCTTTTTTATGGCTGAGTAATATTCCATTGTATATATCTACCACATCTTCTTTATCCATTCATCTGTCATTGGACATCTAGGTTGTTTCCATGTCTTGGCTATTGTAAATAGTGCTGCTATGAACACGGGGGTGCGTGTATCTTTTAGAATTAAGTTTTGTCCAGATATATGTCCAGGAGTGGGATTGCTGGATCATATGGCAATTCTATTTTTAGTTTTTTGAAGAACCTTCTTACTGTTTTCCATAGTGGCTGCACCAATTTACCTTCCCACCAACAGTGTAGGAGGGTTCCCTTTTCTCCAAGAACATGTTTGGGTTTTTTTATATGTTTTTTATTTAACTGGCTAACTTACTGAATTCTTTTTTCATGGTTTTTTAGCTGCTGTGTTTAGGTTTTCTAGGTTGCTTTCTGGAGTATTTTCTTCTAGATTTTCTATCATTGCCTCTTTATTGCCATTGTTTGTACATTTTGTGTTATTCCTTGTCTTGTTAAATTGGCTACCACCTCCGTCCACAGAATGTTTAAAAATAGTGGGGGTAAGGGAAGCGAGCTACAGCATGGTAGATATTTCTTGATGTAGTGAAGCTTATAGTGTAGACAATGGAGGGATACTGTCCCCTTTTCACCTCTTTCTTTTTTTCAACTTCTTCTCTATATCTCTTCCTTTTTGTTGTCTTACTACTGTGAATTTTTCCTGGTTTGCCAGGGATTTCCCCAGTTTTAGCACTAAAAGTTCCATGATCTGGGAAATCCCTCAGTCCCAGGCAAACGTTTGATCTTCCTAGCTCTTAGCTCGTGTCATTTCTAAACCTTGGCCTGAGACAAAGACTTGATGCAGGTAGTTTATTTGGGAGATACTGCCAAGAGGCAGAGGTGAAGGGCCAGGGTGAGCAAGTGAAGAAGGGAAAAGCTGCATTAATGAGGTCAGTGGTGAGAGCAGCTGGGGCGTGGTCCTACCTGGAGCATTCTGACTAGCGTTTCAAATGTCTCTCCGAAGGGTCTGCCTGAGGAGTGGCTGGAAGAGTGTTTCTCCGTCAGCTCCTGTCCCCAGTAGTTGAGGCTTGCCTGGGGATTGGTAATGGCCCCACGGGAGTGCTTGATGAAGCCTCTGGGGTTTGGAATATTGGAGTCCCAGAGCTTACTTGAGGCCAGACACTGTCTGTGTGAGGCGGGGAGAAGCGCACAAAGGTCTGAAATGAAAGGGAGGCCGAGAGCACGAGCTGGGGCGCTGGAGGTGCCTGTACACGCACTAACCTTGGGGTGTGTCTTGTGTGTGAGAGATGGGCCCCAAGATGTCCTCTGAAAGTGGAGCACAGAAAAATAGGCGTCTGACTTGCCCACTCCAGCCTGTCGGCTTTCTGTGAATCAAAGTGTGATTTAGATGGACGAGGTCCTCACCTTGAGGCTTCTCGTAGGCTGATGCATTGCTTCCTTTCCTCTCCTCTGCAGGATGCAAGTACATGTGTACAAGTATATTGAGAGGCAAAGAGTAAATTTTTGTCCAGAGAGGGCAAACTAAATAATTGTGAAAGATGAGACGTGTGAAATTGAAGTGCAATAGACAGTGTCATTAATTAACTTGAGATTGAACCTGAAGGAATGAGGTGAATGCAGGTGTGTGCCAGCGTAGCCATTGATCGGAGCCTGGGCTTGTTTTAAAGGGAAGGTGATGATGTTCCAGCTGGCCCAGAAGAAGAGCAGTTCATAATTGGGTTGCCTTGATGCTACCCTCCAGGCTCTGTTGTGTTGAAAAAAGGCAATGGTACCTTTTTTTTTTTTTTAAATAAAGAACTCTTTCTTTATTCCATTCATTATTAAAAATTAAATTTATTTCATCACCAAAGTTAAGAAAGTCAAATAGGACACAGAGTCTTAAATAATGATTCCCTGTCTTATCCAACCCCCTGCTCCTGCTTCCGGAGGGAGCCGCTTTCTGTGGTTGCTTCTGGGATTCCTAGATATTCATGTTCCTAAGTACTCTCTTGATTCATTTGTCTCTTGATTAGTCAGTTGTGGTCATTCACTTATTGATTTACTGAGTCCCTCTTAGGGGAGATGAGCATTTAGCCTGGAGAGCTAATTACTCCCATCCCATCCTGTGGTCCAGCTACTCTGCTTTCCTGTTCTCCAGACACACTCTAGGCAGCATTTCCGGTTATAGTAATATCAGTGTTTACATGCCTATGCAAGTACTGTTTACATGTACATATTGTTTACCGCTACACCAAGTACTGCGCTAAGATTACACTTCCTTTCGTTTTACTTTTTCCAGAGTTGTTAATTGCATCAGTTTATTTTGCTCAGTTTTCTCCGTACCTGTTGCTAATCTGTCCCACACCCTGCAGCAGATAACCCACTAATCCCAGCCCTCCCTCCTGGAGCCCTCCACCTTTCTGCTCGAGCCTGGACTCTGTCCTCCTGGGACTTCTTTTTGTTTGGAAGGAGTCCCCCTTCTCTTCTCTCTTGGGTCCTCTGTTTCCCAGATTCTGTGCCTTCCTCTGCCTTGAGTGTTTTCTTCCATTTCTCTCCAGAAGCTTTTATAATCTCTTCATTATTCCTGGTGTTCTGGAATTCCACAGTGATGTATTGTGGGGTGTATCTTTTTTCATTTATTGGGCTGGGTTATAAATAGCAGTCTTCTATCAAAAGATTCACATGTTCCAGTTCTGGAAGTTTTCTTTTTCTTCTTTTTTAATTTCTTTCTCCCATTTTTTCCCTTGTCTTCATCTCTGGAACTCCGTATATTTGGGTGGTGAGCCTCACAGATTAAGCCTGTAATTCTTTTACTCCTTTCTTTCCTTTTTGTTCATTTTATTTCCTTTCCTTTTATGTATCATCTAGGCAATCTCCCTGGTGGACTTTTCTAACTCTCCTATCAAATTTTCAATTTTGACTATTGTAGTTTCAGTTTCCAAGGGCCCTTTCTCTTTCTTGTTCTTTGTTGCTCTTGAAAAATCGCGGCCTGCCTTTGGTTTATGGACGTGACAGTGTCTCTTCTGACTCTGTGTGTATCATTTTACGTTTCCTTTTTTACAAGTTGCTTTTCTAATGTCCTGCGTAGCTCAGTTTCTTCCAGTTTCTTTTTCTGTATCTTTGCTTTGCTCTCTGCATTGTATGTTCCGGGCTTCCTTTAAATGTTAGGCACTGTGGAGCCAGGGATCTGTTAGAAAGAAGAGCAAAGCACTGCAAACTGGTAGGGAGACCTGTGTGCTGGGGGAAGCGTGTTCCTTGGTGGCCTCCTTTGTAGGGTGATGGGGGCGAGCTAGCTTTCCCACTAGGAGATGCTGAGATTGTCCTATGTGTATGGCTTTTCTCTGGAGGTGTCCAGTTGCTCCTGAGAAGGCTCTTTCTACCCTGGCTTTGGACGCTCTCCTCCTTGGCTGTGAGAGTTCTGGGTGCTGGTCTGGGACGCGGAGCTGGGGAGGAGCTCTCATCATTCAGGACACAGAATTTCACTGCATCCTCCACTGCAAACCCAGCACGACACCCAGCTCGCCCACTGTTTCTGGTCTTGCTGAGTCTGAGCCTCCCTGGGGCATTTCTCCAGAGGAGAAATGACTTGCCCACTCCACTTCATCCTCCCCGCCCACGTCATGCAAGGGTAGGACCCTGGGATCTTAGTGTCACCTGTGTAGCCTTTCAGTCAAAACCTTTCTTTCAGTCTGTATGGACCTGGTGATGTACCACCCAGATCCCCTTCAGGGAGGACTTGTTGCCCCAGCTGCTGTCAGCAGGCAGCCTTCAGCCTCCATCCCCTTTACGGCTTGCCTCAGCTCAAGGTCATGCCCTTCCCTGGTGGCCCACATCCAGTGATGGATGGAGGATGGAGGTGAGACATGAGGCTGGCTCCCCCTGGGGCGGCTCTGGTGGGCCATCCTAGCTCCAGAGCTCACTGGGCTTGGCGGGCCTGTATCTCGGACTTGACATCCCCCTCTGCTCATCCCTTCCACTGCTGTCGATCCCATAGGTGCGCCTAGTATACATCCTGCCCTCTACCTCCACCTTGGACTCTGCTTCCTGTGGATGCAAACCAGGCTCCTCCGTTTCCTGCTCGGTGACCCTCTGCTGCAGCTCCGGCTGTCCCTCAAGGGCTGCAGCTCGAGGCACCCCTGGCGGCCAGGCAGCAAGTCCTTCCTTGAGAGACATCTGGAGGCACGTCCTCTCAGCCAAATTTGAATAATGCTGACGGGCCACTTAAAAACTGTGATTTTCACCAAGTTACTTCACCTTTCTGGGTTTCATCTTTCTCACGTGTGAAATGTAAAAAATAACGCCCGTCCCTCCGTCCTGTTGTGCCCTTAGAGTCAATAACTTATGAAAAGTTCCTAGAACGGTGCCTGGCACCTAATAAAAGGCTCTCCTTCCTCCTGAAGGGGCTTCTACCAGTCAGAGATTCTAGAATCTTCCTGAGAAAGTATGAGGACTAGAGGCATGGTGACATACCAGGCTCAAAGCAGGTCTCAACATATGAAAAATGTTTATGGACCAATTTATAGGAAGGTTTCTGACGGTGTGTCATAGAGTCTATCCTTGTCCTTAAGACATTTTTTATTTGTTAGTTTTTCTTTTAAAAAGTTTTTTTTTCTTAATTACACAAGCTATAGAAGAATATATTCTCAATATAATGTATTCCATCAGGTAAAGCTACAATTACTCTTGACAATCTCCTTGGACGTGATGGCTGTTACTGGTTTCCTGTCTCATTTATCTATGTATCTATTATCTATCATCTATCTATCTGTCATTTATCTAGCTAGCTACCTATCTATGTACTGTCTATTATCTATCTATGTATCTATTATCTATCTATGTATGTATGTATCTATCTATCTATCACCATCTATTTTACCTAAAATTTCTTTAGTTAAGGACATGTTCCAGTGGTAGTATGGTACATAATTTTAGGTGGTAACATCAACCCAACATAAAATAACTCTGAATCAGGGTGAGATAGTTATTCTCTTTTTAAAAATCTTTTTTTTTTTTTGTGAGAACATTTGAGTTCTTAGTAAACTTCAATTATTCAATACAGTTAACAATTATAGCCACCGTTTTCCACATTAGATTCTCAGTCCTTATTCATCTTGTAGCTGAAAGTTTGTACCCTTTTGCTAACCTCTCCCTATTTACTCCATCCTCCAGCCCCTGGCAACCTTTTTTTAGATTCCACATACTGGTGATACCATGCAGTATTTGTTTTTCTCTGTCTGGCTTAATGCCCTCAAGGTCCATCCGCGTTGTCAAAAATGGCGGGATTTCTTTCTTTCTCATGGCTGAATAATATTCCATTATATATGGTGTGTTTTTTACAGCTCTTTTAAAGATGTATTTACATAGTTTTTTGCTCTTAACTCAGCCTCATATTAATAAAAAAATCTCCTCCCTCTGTCCCTCCCTCCCTCCCTCCCTCCTTCCCTTCCTTCCTTCCTTCCTTCCTTCTTTCACTACTGAACTATTTCCCCAGCAGGGGAGGCAATGGAGTGGGTAATGCCCAGTGTTTCCTGCATCACAAATAGTGCTCTGAGGATTCTCCTCATCCCTGTCGTCTTGTGGACACAGGCCAGTGCTCCTCTGGTGTAGATACTGAGTAATGGAACTGCTGGACCAAAAGATAAGCACATCTCAAATGTGAACACATTTTGCAAAGTGATCTCACCAAAACTCCGTAATTTCATGAGAGTCGTGAGTTTTGCCCCATCTTCTCTGACATTTGATGTTATAAAACTTCAAATTTCACTAATCAAATGGGCCTCAAATGGTTTTCTGTTGTTATTTAATTTGCACTTTACTGATTACTAGTGAAATTCAGTGCCTTTTCATGTGTTTATTGCTCATTTGTTTTTCTGCTTCTATGAATCATTGATGCGTTTTCATTTTCCATTTAGGTTGTTTGTGTATTTATCTGTAGAAGTCCTTGGTATATTGTGGGTATTGCTCTTTTGTTATAAACATTATAGTTTCTGTAGTCTGTCTCCTTTTAAACTCAATTGTGGTGCCTTTGTGGTATAGAAATTTAAAATTTTTGT
This sequence comes from Globicephala melas, assembly GCF_963455315.2. Taxonomy (NCBI): domain Eukaryota; kingdom Metazoa; phylum Chordata; class Mammalia; order Artiodactyla; family Delphinidae; genus Globicephala; species Globicephala melas. Next base: position 143,124,380 of record NC_083317.1, read on the forward strand.
TGTCAGATATATTAATATTTTACTTTCCAGATTATTATTATTATGAGGTATAATTGACACATACCATTATAATATCAATAGTTTTATGTGTACAACATAATGAATTGATACTTGTACATATTGTGAAACGATCACCACAATAAGTCTAGCTAACATCTGTCACCATACATAGTTTCAAATTTTTTTTCTCGTGATAAGGACTTTTAAGATCTACTCTTTTAGCAACATTCAGATACACAGTATGGTATTATTGACTGTACATTACATCCCTATGACTTCTTATTTTATAACTGGGAGTTTGTACCTTTTCACCCCCTTCACCCATTTCACCCACCCCCTCTGCTCTGGAAACCACCAGTCTGTTCAATCTGTGAGCCTGTTTTTTTTGTTTTCCTCTTGTTTTGTTTTTAAAATTCCACATGTAAGTGAGCTCGTATGGTATTTGACTTTCTCTGTCTGACTTATTTTACTTAGCATTCCGATTTAGTATTTATCTAAAAATCTTGTTCAAAAGAATCTTTTTGAACTCAGGGTTATAAACACATTCTTTTTTTTAAACTTTAAATCTTCATTTTTAAACTTTAAATTTTTTTAACTTTTAAACTTTTTTTAAACTTTAAATCTTCAGTTCACATGGAATTTATTTTTGTGGGTGGCAGGAAACCTAATTATTTTTTTCCAAATTGATAGTTGTTCTCAGAATTATTTATTGCATAATTCATCTTTTTGTCAATGATTTTATGTACAACATTTAAAAGAATCATATACTAAATTCCTGTCACACATGTAGGTGTGTTTAGGGTTTTTCTTTCTTTCTATTTCTGCTCCAATGCCCCATTTAAAAAAATTTACCGAGATCTTTAAAGTATATATTTGACAATTAGTATGGCAAATCCCCTTAAAATGCTCTTTTTCAAAATTATCTATTCTTGGACATTTTCTTATAAATTTTAAAATCAGCATGGCCTTCTCTGTGAAAATCTTTTGGAGATTTTAATTGAGATTTCTTTGAATTTGTAAATTATTTTGGGGAGATATATTGAGGACTGCTTTTATACAATAAATTCAGTAAATTTTTTAGATTTCTTTATGTAGGTATTATATATTTCTTGTTTATTTATAGTGGTAATAGTTTTTTTTTTTTTTTTTTTTGGCTGTGTTGGGTCTTTGTTGCTGCATGCGGGCTTTGTCTAGTTGCGGTGAGAGGCGGGCTACTCTTCATTGTGGTGCATAGGCTTCTCATTGCAGTGGCTTCTCTTGTTGCAGAGCACAGGCTTTAGGTGCATGGGCTTCAGTAGTTGTGGCATGCGGGTTCAGTACTTGTGGCTCATGGGCTCTAGAGCGCAGGCTCAGTAGTTGTGGCGCACAGGCTTAGCTGCTCCGTGGCATGTGGAATCTTCCCTGACCAGGGCTCAAACCCGTGTCCCCTGCATTGGCAGGTGGATTCTTAACCACTGCACCACCAGGGAAGCCCAATAGTGGTAATAGTTTTAATTGCTAGTGTAAATGGGATATTTCTTTCCCCCCCACAATTGGTAATTATTAGTTTATAGTAGAGCTATGGATTTTTGTATTTTGTAACAAGCTACCTTGTTGCGACTTTCTGTCAGTTAGTTCTCATGGTTTCTTCATGCTACACAATTATATTACCTACAGAGCTTTTTTCTTTTACTTTACTTATTGAATTGGCTAGGTCTTCCAGTATGATTTTTAATAGTAGCAGTGACAGAAGGCATCCTTGAGTTGGACCTGATTTGAGTGGGAAGGGTTCTAATTTTCACCATTAAGTACAATCTTTGTTTTGGGTTTTGATGTTTTTTTCCACTCTAGATTGTTGAGGTTTTTTTTTTTTTAAGAAATAGGTATTAACTTTTATCTCGTACTTTCCTGTCATCTATTGAAATGCTTATACACGTTTTCTTCTCTGATTTGTTAATATAATTCAATGTATAATAGATTTTTAAAATGTGATCTAATATTGCATTCCTGGAATCAGTCATATTTTTTTCATTATTTAAATATTCTAGTATGTATACATTCTGTATGTAGGTTCATACATGAGATTGGCCTGTGTTTTTTTCCTTGTATATTCTTTTTCTGGTTTTGTTGTCACTGTTATGCTAACTTCATAATATCAATGAAAAATCTTTCACCCTTATCTGTCATTTGGACTTGTTTGTATAACATGGAAATGCTAACCTTCAAGGTTTGACAGAACCCACCTATCATATGGACCTGAAGCAGTTTCAGGGAGGAGACATTTGATTATCTTTTGTGGTTAGTGTTCTGTTTAGATTTATAATTTCTATTTTACTTTTTCTTTCACCTAGGCATTTTTTAAGAGTTTGCATTTTTGTGGCTATCCCCATTCTTTGGCGGGAGGAGGAGGGAGGCACTGTCCATTTTTTTGTTTTGTGAATTTTAAATTGTGTTATGATAATGATCTGCATGATTTTTGCCTTTTGGAGTGTTTGAGGTTTTCTTTGTGGCTTGATACATAGTTTCTGTAAATGTGCCATGTGTGTTTGCACACAAATTGTTGGCTGCAAAATTCTTTTTTTGCATCTTTAGTTCAAGTCTGATGGCTATGCGGTTTAAATCTGCCATGTTATTATGTTTTGTTTACTTTATTTGTAGATTTCTGAGTGGAGTGTGTAAAAGGCTTCAGTTGGATTATGTTTTCCTTGTCTCCTTTTCTCCTAACATCTTGGAACTTACATGTACTACTTCAGTTCTTCTGGAGGTTACCTTTACATTGAAAACAATTTAATTTTAATTTGTTTTTAGAGATACAACCCAGATGGTCCAGAACTATCTTTAGAGCCAGGTTCCCTGATTCTGTGTACTCTGGATGATTGCAACAGGAATAATTTAATTCTGTAAACATTTAGCAAGCACCTGCTAATGCTGGACCCTGAGCCAACCCTTGTGGATACAGACGATGAGTGAGATAGTTCTTGCCCCCATGAGGTTTAGAGTCTAGGGGGGAGGCTGACACGTAAACAGATGATAACATCACATGGGAGGTGATAATAGAGGTACACACAGAGTAGTGGAGGAGTGTGGAAGGGTGGATGTCACAAGGATGCTCCCCGTGGGTCATCCCTCCCAGTCTTGTGTGGTCCCCTCCCCTTTACTCTGGGCTCAATAACTAACCTGTGATTCATTTCTTACCAGTAGAATGCAGCATAAATAACACTGTGGCTTTCATTTCATGTTTTTGATCTCTTTGAAAATTTGGGCTGCATTCTGAGAGAATTTCTTGATTTATTAATTGCTCCTCAGCTGTATCCATTGTGCTGTTTATTTTTATGTTTTTCCAAGATCTCTAGTTGGTTCTTTTCCCAGTACTTCTTTCAATGTTTCTGTTTGTTCCATTAACTCTGTTTCCTTAGGTATTACTTCTGTCTGTTGAATTTAGTACCTCTTTTTCCTGATGTTCACTTCCTTCAAATATTAGAACATTATTGCCTCTGTACTCATCTGGATATTTGAGATTTCCTGTCTTATGTCATATTGTCTTTAAGGAGAGGTAAGATATGATGCTGGTGGGATGCTGGTACACAGTTATCTGGTGGTGAGAGTTTGTGTTACTTCTGGGTCTCTCCAGCTACCCCAGGCACTATGTGGTCTCTTTCACCTGAGCGTCCATCCGTGTTTCACTCTTTTGGCACAGATGGTGTGTAATGAACCACCTGGCTGCCTTATCTGTTAACTTCACTAGGCATGTGGTCATTTGCCCCCTCGAAATCCCAACTTTGCTCACCTTTTTTTTGGTCCCCTCCAAGCTTGGGCCTCTCCTGTGGCAGCTCCCACCTTGACAGAAGCCCTCTCCCATGCATGAATTGTGCTGGGGTTTCCATCTTTGATCGGACTGCATTTGCTTTCTGTCTTTGCCCCTGAGATGTTCATCATTAAGAAAAATAACTTGGGATAAACATATGACGTGGAATCGAGAGCTGGCATGACAGATAGGAAATTCTGATTGTTAATTTCAGCCCAGAATTCAGACCTGTTAAGATCATTTTGAAATTTGAGTGTAATAGAAATAAATGTAGGCCCTGGAATTTAGGTTTTTTTTTTTTTCTATTCACAACCATTTTATTTTATTTATTTATTTTTAAACATCTTTATTGGAGTATAATTGCTTTACAATGGTGTGTTAGTTGCTGCTGTATAACAAAGTGAACCAGCTATACGTATACATATATACCCCTATCCCCTCCCTCTTGCGTCTCCCTCCCACCCTCCCTATCTCACCCCTCTAGGTGGTCACAAACCATCGAGCTGATCTCCCTGTGCTATGCGGCTGCTTCCCACTAGCTATCTATTTTACATTTGGTAGTGTATATATGTCCATGCCACTCTCTCACTTCATCCCAGCTTACCCTTCCCCCTCCCTGTGTCAAGTCCATTCTCTACATCTTCATCTTTATTCCTGTCCTGCCCCTAGGTTCCTCAGAACCTTTTTTTATTTTTATTTTTAAGATTCCATATATATGTGTTAGCATACGGTATTTGTTTTTCTCTTTCTGACTTACTTCACTCTGTATGACAGACTCTAGGTCTATCCACCTCACTACAAATAACTCAATTTCGTTTCTTTTTATGGCTGAGTAATATTCCATTGTATATATGTGCCACATCTTCTTTATTCATTCATCTGTTGATAGACACTTAGGTTGCTTCCATGTCCTGGGTATTGTAAATAGAGCTGCAGTGAACATTGTGGTACATGTCTCTTTTTGAATTATGGTTTTCTCAGGGTATATATGCCCAGTAGTGGGATTGCTGGGTCATATGGTAATTCTGTTTTTAGTTCTTTAAAGAACCTCCATACTGTTCTCCATAGTGGCTGTATCAATTTACATTCCCACCAACAGTGCAAGAGTGTTCCCTTTTCTCCACACCCTCTCCAGCATTTGTTGTTTGTAGATTTTCTGATGATGCCCATTCTAACTGGTGTGAGGTGATACCTCATTGTAGTTTTGATTTGCATTTCTCTAATAATTAGTGATGTTGAGCATCCTTTCATGTGTTTGTTGGCAATCTGTATATCTTCTCTGGAGAAATGTCTATTTAGGTCTTCTGCCCATTTTTGGATTGGGTTGTTTGTTTGTTTGATATTGAGCTTCATGAGCTGCTTTTATATTTTGGAGATTAATCCTTTGTCAGTTGCTTTGTTTGAAAATATCTTCTCCCATCCTGAGGGTTGTCTTTTCGTCTTGTTTATGGTTTCCTTTGTTGTGCAAAGGCTTTTAAGTTTCATTAGGTCCCATTTGTTTATTTTTGTTTTTATTTGCATTTCTCTAGGAGGTGGGTCAAAAAGGATCTTGCTGTGATTTATGTCATAGAGTGTTCTGCCTATGTTTTCCTCTAAGAGTTTGATAGTGTCTGGCCTTACATTTAGGTCTTTAATCCATTTTGAGTTTATTTTTGTGTATGGTGTTAGGGAGTGTTATAATTTCATTCTTTTACATGTAGCTGTCCAGTTTTCCCAGCACCACTTGTTGAAGAGGCTGTCTTTTCTCCATTGTACATTCGTGCCTCCTTTGTCATAGGTTAGTTGACCATAGGTGCATGGGTTTATCTCTGGGCTTCTTATCCTGTTCCACTGATCTATATTTCTGTTTTTGTGCTGGTACCATATTGTCTTGATTACTGTAGCTTTGTAGTATAGTCTGAAGTCAGGGAGCATGATTCCTCCTTCTCCATTTTTCTTTCTCAAGATTGCTTTGGCTATTTGGGGTCGTTTTTGTTTCCATGCAAATTGTAAAATTTTTTGTTGTAGTTCTGTGAAAAATGCCATTGGCAGGTTGATAGGGATTTCATTGAATCTGTAGATTGCTTTGGGTAGTAGAGTCATTTTCACAATGTTGATTCTTCAATCCAAGAACATGGTATATCTCTCCATCTGTTTGTATCCTCCTTAATTTCTTTCATCAGGGTCTTATAGTTTTCTGCATACAGGTCTTTTGTCTCTTTAGGTAGGTTTATTCCTAGGTATTTAATTCTTTTTGCTGCAGTGGTAAATGGGAGTGTTTCCTTAATTTCTCTTTCAGATTTTTCATTGTTAGTGTATAGGAATGCAAGAGATTTACACCAGCATAGAATGAAGGAAACCAAGATTGGGAGTAAATCATGAAAAAAAAATTGTAGAGCATTTAGTTTATTGCAAGTGTTGAAAGGTGTGATTACTGAAAGAGGCAGTGCACGGCATCATCAAGATGGTGAAGTGGGGACCCCAGGCTTGTCCCACAGCAAAGGTTAGACAGCTACCCACCAACAGAAATAGCTCTAGGAGAGATCCGGAGTCCACTGAAGAAACTTAAGCAATGCAGTAGAGCAAAAACCGTGAGAAAACTGCACCAAAAGGGAAAGAAGAGCAGCTCATTCTGCCTGCATCATCCCATTCCCCTCCGCTCAGTGCTGAGAGATAACTTCCCACCCAAAAAGAGGTGCCCTTGCCTGGAGAGGGAGGTGGGTTGAGCCACTAGCTTCCCAGCCTTTTGGGGCACCATGTGAAGCACCCACTTTAGTTTCATCCTGTTCAGAGACTGGCAAAGCTGAGACATGTCGGGATGGCTGGGAACAAGGAAGAAGAGCAGGGGCCACCAGAATCAGCCACACCTTGGGAGCCACTGAGGTTCTCGGTGCCCTCCTCTACAGAGGACACCAGAAGCTTTGACGCCGAGGAAACCAGTGGCCAGCACGGCCACCATGGGCCCTGAAGATTTCACTAGTTTTCTGCCATCAGCCACCTGATGTCTTCCACTGCCCCTTCTTCACCTCCCCACTGCCACTGGAGCCTGGCGTCTGCACTGACAGCCTGCCCAGGCCTTTGTGGTGGCACGAGTGCAGGCTGCCAGCCTAAACCCTGCAGCTGACCCTCACTGCTGCGTGCATACGTGGGGCTAGCCCCTTTAGCTGTGCACCTGCACCTGCTAGCCTGACTCCCGTCACCAGCCTCCGTGCCACGTGTGTGCCCATAGTGTGATCCTGCAGCTATGGAAATGGCTGTTAGCATGGCTGTTATCAAAAGGACAGAGATGAGGGACTTCCCTGGTGGTGCAGTGGTTAAGAATCCGCCTGCCAATGCAGGGGACATGGGTTCAATCCCTGGTCTGGGAATATCCCACATGCCGAGGAGCAGCTAAGCCCCTGTGTCACAACTACTGAGCCTGCGCTCTAGAGCCTGTGTACCACAACTACTGAAGCCTGCGTGCTTGGAGCCCGTGCTCCGCAACAAGAGAAGCCACCGCAATGAGAAGCCCACACACCACAACAAAGAGTAGCCCCTGCTCGCCGCAACTAGAGAAAGGCCATGCACAACAATGAAGACCCAACACGGCCAAAAAAAAAAAAAAGAGAGATGAGAAATGGGTAGGATGGGTAGAATAGGGAACCCTAGTGCTCTGTTGGTGGGAATGTAAGTTGGTGCAGCCACTGTGGAAAACAATATGGAGGTTCCTCAAAAAACTGAAAATATAACTACCATATGGTCCAGCAGTCCCACTTGTAAGTATACAACCAAAGGAAGTGAAATTGCTGCCTCAAAGAGATACATGCATCCCCATGTTGCAGCATTATTCACAACAGCCAAGCCATGGAAACAGCCTGAGTGTCTATCAGTGGATGAATGGGTAAAGAAAATGTGATTGATATATATGTATATAATATAAAAAAGAAAAGGAATATTATTCAGCCATAAAAAAGAGTGAAATCCTATCTTGAGGGCATTATGTTAAGTGAAATAAGTCAGAGAAAGACAAGTACTGTATGGTCTCACTTATATGTGGAATCTAAAAACATTGAACTCACAGAAACAAAGAGTAGAGTGGTGGTTGCTACGGGCTGAGGGTGGGGGAAGTGGGAGGATGTTGGTGAGAGGGATAAGCTTTTACTTATAGGGTGAGTTCCAGGAATCTAATGTACAGCATGGTGACTGTAGTTAGCAATACTATATCACATACTTGAAAGGCGTTGTGAGAGTAGAGCTTTAATCTTCCCACCGTAACAACAATAACCACAACGAATGGTCATTATGTGAAGTCAAGGATGTGCTAACTAACCTTATTGTGGTAAACATTTGCGATATATACATGTATCAAATCATCACACTGTAAACCTTAAACTTATACAGTGTTATATGTTAAGTATATCTCAATAAAGCTGGAAAGAAAGAGAATGAATAAAAATGCTGATGCAATTTTAGGTTCCATTTTTAAAGGTGAAACATCTTTTTTTATGTTTAATAACATTGATTTGTGTGTTTTTTTACTGAGAAACGTTTGTTCATATCCCTTGCCTTTATTTTATTGGAGTGTGCCGTTAATCTTTTTCGTGTTGATTTGTGAGAAGTTTTTACGCGTTGCCCCTTTATTGTCACGTATATTGTATACGTTTTCCTTTTTGTGAGCTGAAATATTGTGTATGGTCACTTTTGCCTCTTGGGTGCTTAAAATTTTGACCGGAAGTCAAATATGTGAATATTTTGTGTCATGTTTTAAAATATCTTCCCCCTCCAGGATTATAAAAAATGTATTTTCTTCTAGTGTTTTTATAGTCTTATTTTTATATTGAAATCTTACATTCAGTTTGAACTTTATTTTCACTGATGTGTGATGTAAGGTTCCATATGTATTATTTTCTGAATGGGTGACCAACTGCTCCAGTGTCATTAGGGTTTTTGTGCCTGTATTCCTGTTGAGGTTCTTTGGTACTTCCTGTTTGCATGCTCCTTTGTCAGATATACTAAGAGGATTGTGCGAGCCTTGAAAAAATGAATGGGGAGGATTTTTATGGAAAAAGCAAAAGAAAATATGCTCTGGAACAGAGTGATATGATGTAAATGTCTCATGCCTCTCCTCTGCTTAAAATCCTTCAGTGAAATTCCCATGTTCTCAAGATAAGCCATACTTTCCTGGCGGTGCTTCAAGGCCTTTCCTCCCTGGCCCCCTTTTCTCTGAAGCTTCAGGTCCCTCTGCACCCTGCCTTGCCTCCCTGTTTCCACCAACATAGTAAGCGTCGTGAGGGTCAGGGTTTTTGTGGTGTCTTGCTTTCTGCTGTTGCTCCAGACTTAGAACCACGCCTGGCACATCGTAGGTGCCGGTGAATATTTGATGTAGGAAAAACTTGCAGTTCCTGGAAAAAACCGCTCTATCCTCCAGACTTCCACATGACCTTTTCCCTGTCTTTGGCACCTTCTCCTTACACTCTGTGCTTAGGTAAACCTGCGTGTCCTTTAGGACTCAACTCATCTCACCTGCTCTGGGGAAACCCTCTCGTGCCTGGGTTAGGTCCCCACAGAACAGGCCTATTGTGGTGCTATTAGTGTTTCCCTGTGTAACAGGGAAACTCAGAGGGACTTCCTGTCTAGAGCTATCAACAGGGTCCAGCCTGGGCTTGAAAGTGATGCTCATTCTTTCACAGCACTAGGAGAGCTGCCAACAACGGGGCCTAATAGCCACTGCAGGGCTTGCTGAGGGATTGGTGACTGGAAATGCTACCACCAGCCAGGTGTTCGGGGTGCTGAATGGCCTGGAGGGGCAGCGGGCACTCACCTGTAGACTCACAGGTTGTGAGCCGGTGAGGAGTGCTGTGCTCTGCCCATCTTCCCCTGTGGTCGCTCTCTTCCCTCCCCGCCCTCGTAGAGATGCCGCTCCCAGGAATCCCAGCCCAGAGAGTGGAGGCATCTGCAGGAACAGGAGCCTGGCACCCATTCCCCAGACGGAACACCGCTAAGGCAGCGGGTTAGGATTGGGTCCAGGCCGGGGCTACCCGAGCAGGGGAAAGGAGACCTGGAGAGAGACGATTGTGTGGCTTGAAGCCACTTGCTGGTGTCCCAGGCAGGAGGAGCGCCTGCTGGGCAATGGGACTCCAGCAGGAAGTGGCTCTGGGGGTACCTTCAGGGGGAGGGCCAAGAGAAGGTCTGAGAGAGGGCGAGCCAGGGCCTGACCCCCGTCAGGAGACCCGCAGTGCAGAGGCCCTCCCATCCAAAAGGGTGTGCTCCACGAGGCATGGAGCATCAGTAATAGGAGATGCTTTTCTTCCTTCGTTCTCCCTGTCCTGGCACATAGGCAGGAGGGAGAGCCGGTGCTCCAGAAACTGACCTTACCACCCTCTACTCCGCCAGCCAGGGAGAGTGGAGACACCGGCTATGTTGGAGTTTTCAAATGGAATTTTAATAGCTGAAATGACCAGAAAGCTATACGATCTGCCTGAGACATTGCGATGGAGAAGAGTAATGCAGCATAACGCAGTGGGGGAGAGAATTTGGAAAAAAGAAAACCATTTTATTCATCTTTGTACTCTACTTGGTCTCATACTTGTGTCTATCTTGCTTTGGTTTGTAAGCTCCTGGAGGGCAAGACCTTGTAGGCCCAGTACCTACTACATAGTAAGTGTTCAGTAAATATTTGTTGAATGAGTGGATAAATAAATGAATGCATGAATGAATATAGCAACATGACTAAGGGAAGTCAGTAATCCCATATAATGAATTATTTTACACAACGATATACTAAAACTTACTGAGGGATGAATTGGTCTGCGTCCAATCAAGAGAGAGGAACCGTACAGCAATTTGAACAGCGAAACCGTAGTATAAAGACATACCAGTACAGCAGAGGCTTGTGGAATGAGGGATTGGGTAGTAAGAAGTAAAGAGATCTCTAAACAATACAGGGTTAGCAGACACAAGGAGCAGCCACCAACCCCTGGGGCTGAGGTCCTAGGAAGAGCTCCACCCCTCCCCTCCCCCAGGTCTGAGCGCCAGACCTTCTGGGGAGGGTGTGGCTGAGTTTCACTGACCGGTTGAGAGGTTGCTGTGGGGCCTCCATGGTGGAACCTGCTGGAAATCCGCCTTCCAGGTGCCAGGGGAAGTTGCTCAGGGGAGCTTCACAGAAGGCACACAGCTCCAGAACCACTTCGCGCCGGGGGTATCTGGCTGCTGGGTACTGCAGGTTGTCATTCACTGTGGGAGTTGGGTGCTGGGGGAATCATTTGTACTGCAGGAGCTGGAGTTGGGAGAAGCTGCCCCTGCAGCAGGAGTCTCACCAGAACCAGGAAGCAAAACTCCTTCCTCCTACCATCTCTCCAGTGCCCTCCACAAACAAAACTTAATTTCCAGCCAGCAGCGGAAGGGAAATATTTAAAGGGCCCAGATTCATTTTCACAGAGCAGGAAGGAAAGAGTGAATTTCGCTCAGAGAGGCAATAAATTGATAAAAGGTACAAGGGGGAATATACACACACACACACGCATGCGGACACCTACACACTTCTGCTGGCTTGCTCTCTGAAGCAGAAGCTTGTGAGCCTTACTTTTTTTTTTTTCCTGTAGTTGAGATCATTGACAGTACTTTTTTGCAATGTCTGCACTTCCTAATTTCCTGAATTCTAAAGGCAACTTTCTCTTCTGTTCATTTCCCCAGCCCCTCCAATGTTTTTGTAAGCTTCTAATCTCTAGTATTAAATCCCTTCCTGTTCAAAATACCTAGAGTGATTTCCATTTTCCTGAATGAAGTCATTATTGACAAGTGTGTAACTTTATTTTTGTTACTTACTTAAGACCTGTGGCCAGGAATGTACACTTTGAGGCAGTAATAAGTTCTGTAGTTACATTTAAAATTTTACATCTTTCTTTTAAGGTCAGGCTATGAGCCATCTCTTTTCCGGCCTTGAAAAGCACTTCCCATCCTCTTCCTGTAGACTGAGAAAACTAAGACAGTTCATTGAGCTCTTTTGAAACACTGTATAATTTCCAAAGCATGTTCCCATGTTATCTCTGACCCTCAGAACAGCCCTATGACAGAGGCAGGAAGGCAGTAATGCATGTGTTCATCCATCTTGTTAACTGAAAAAAAAAAAAAGCACAACTTGAGAGCTGTGAGTTAAGTTTTGTTTGGGGCAAATTGAGGACTGTAGCCCAGGAGACAGTGTTTCCCATAGCTCTGGGGAGCTGCTCCAAAGAGGTAGTGGGTGAGGTCAGTATATATGTGATTTTGGTGAAGGGGGTACATGTGTAGTGGAGCACACATGTTGGCAGGGGCTGGCTGCTAGTCATGAGGAACAGATGTCTCTCTTAATGATTTTAATGATTTTCTAGCTATGAGAATATGTAAGAATTTGGGCTCATCAAATCTCCTCCTGAAAATATCTAACTATCTGAAGACCTGTTCTGCCAGTTTTCCCAGAGCACGGGGGGCCTCCTTCCTGATCTCCACTCTGAACTCCTTTCAGCGGGTGTTGAAGGTCAGCGACTGTGGTGGCTCATGATTTAATCCTTGTAGGGGTAGATGGCAAGTGCTAATTTTTAGTTGGCAATCTGTTTATGTGTTCAATAAATACTTATTGAACACTATGGATGTCCCAACTCCCATGCTCTGTGCTGGGATTGTGGAAGTAAAAGATAACATCTTCGCCCTCCAGAACGTACAGTCTAAGGGGCAACTAGACAGACAAATATGATACAGTAAGTGGTGAGAGGGATTCTGGAAGCCTGTAGAACAAAGAGACTACCTTTGTTTCCATCTTCAATTACAAAGGAACCTTCATAATGCAGTGGACGTTCTGTGTTTTGGTGCCATCTTAATTTTTTCTGGAGATGTTCTTCGACCCCCTCAAGTACATTTTCAGTGGAGTTTGCAGAACCTGACTTAGGCAAAATTGAGCTTAGAGGAAATTGAGCTTTATTTGTAAAGCTTTTGGGTTGGTTAAAAAAAAAAAAGGCAGGAAATCTCATGTAACTCTCACAATCACCCTGTTATCTGGGCATTGTGACCCCCATAATATAGTTGGATAAACTGAGGCTCCAGAGAGATGAATTTGCTTAGTGGCACACAGCCAGGGCTAAGTGGCAAGGCTGTCCCGTTTCTACAGGCTTTGAAGACATGTTCTATGATGATACCACAGTGTCTCTTAGATGGTGCAAAGCTTTGCTTTTTTTTGAGACAGGAACTTTGAAACAGGCAAATAAGTGACAAGAGACTCTGGTTTTCTGGTCTTACTTTTTGGGCTCACATTGTCGCACCTTTTCTTATTTCTGGCATGGTTACCTGTGCTTGGCTTCTCATCTGTCTACCACGGAGGTGGCAGAAAAGGGGTTATTATCCCATTCTTCAGGTTTGACTCAGTTGAGCTGAGATGCTTCTTTGTCAGCCTGTAGTGCCTGGTCTCGTGGCCTGCTAACTACCTTTCTGCTTAGGATCCTCTCTGTGGCAGAATCTAAAAAGCTCCGAGCTTGCCTTGAAATACACGCCTATAGAAGCATAGAAATCCTTGGAGATACTTGCTATGAGTGTGAAAAGGAATCAGGCATAAATTAGCCTTCAGTGGTTTATGAGAACAGGAAAACACTTGAGAACAGAATAAACTGTTGTTAATCTAGTGAAACACACAGAGTGTTATGCTTTCTCTTTGGTGTCAGGTAGCTACCAAATGCATTCCTTTTCAAAAAAGTTGCTAAGGAAAGACAAGAACCCTCCCCTTGCCCACTGATGTAAAGTCTGCAGGGTGGAATTTTGCCTAATCAGCCTTGCTCTCTAAGCTTTCACACAATCAGTGATGTTGGCTTCTCCTGAGGCCTCATTTTAATCTTCATAGATTTCTGAAAACGGAAGCTTTGCCCAGGCTGAGACAAGCGATTCTCCCCTTTCAAACGTTAATTTATTTCTTATTTTGGGTGACTGTTTCCAAACATAGACCGCTTTCTGTACTGCTTGTCCTCATACAAGGGTTTATAATTCTCTCATAGAGGGTTTTACATGAAAATGTCCATATGCTGTAGTTTTAGAAAAAAATATTTTGAGCAGTGAGATGAGAATGGGTTATAGCCAAGTCCTTGTGCAGTCTGAGAATCCCACTTTTAAAATATAACTGTTACAGGCAGTAATCAGAGTGGCTAAAAGTGTGGGCCCTGTTGTCAAGCAGACTTGGGTCTGAATCTTATTTTTGTTGATTATTTTTTTATTGATCTTTACGAGTTACTGTTCCTGCCAGATAGATAGTTTAACTGTCTGAAAAAAGAATACAAGTGGTATCTCCTGTGGATCTCCTTGATAGAAATTATTTTCTATCAGGAAATTATTTTACAAATTAAATGGTTTTGAGCACCTTCTCCCCACCCCTGTGAAAAGTAACCTGTTTGCCTTTCTAGAAAAACTCTAAATTCTTCTCCCTGCTCTGCCCTCAAGGCTGATCATTATGAACTTTAAGGACTCCGGGCTTTGGTTGGGATCAGCTGACGGGAAGAGTCGGGGAGATTTGCAGGGTGGAGGGAAGGGAGCTCAGGATGTATCTTCTTTTTCTGTCCTCTCTGGATTCCGATAGCTGCTTTTCCCTCGCCTCTCCAGGGGTGGTAAAGGTAAATATCCCTAGCTAATCTAGGCTACTTCATCTGTCTTGGTTTCCCTTAAGCCCACCTCCATCTTTGAAACAGTGCCTGCATTAAACTCTGCTCAGGTATCCCATTTGAAGGGCTGTCAGTTTCCTGCTGGGAGCCTGAACTGAAGAAGGCTCTCTCCCTGCAGTTCCTTAAGGACGACAGGGCATGCTTTCTCCGTTCAGGGTGGGAGTCCCGCATGGTATTGCTCAGTGGGCCAGTTTGGGTTGTTGCTGCCACCAGGTGTTGCTGCTGAAATGGGCCTCGTGCCTTCCTTCTGCGTTCCTCCCTGATGATCTGGAGTGAGCCCCATCCATCCATTTCTGGCCTGATCTTCGAGCCTGGTGTGATCCCAGCCCATGCCTGCGGAGCAGCTGCGGGAGGTGGAGCACCAATGCTGCCTCGGGACAAGACCAGCAGTAGCCATTCTACCTGCCTTGGTCTTTGGCCCTTGGGCGTCCAGTGCACATCAGCGCCGCAGGCCTGACCTCACCGAGCTGCTCAGCTCCTGGAGTTCTGTCTCTCACACGTGCAGCCGTCTCCCCCAGCGCAAGCCTGCAGGGCAGGGTGGCTCTGTAAGTACGTGGCCTTTCTAGTTCTCACACATGCTTTGTGTGGAACAAGTCCAGTCTCTCCCAGAAATTCTCTACGTGTTCCATGGAATCCGTGGTTAGAACTGTGATGCAGTATAGTGGTTTCCTCTGTTTTATGTGTTTAAAAACATAATTCTAAGATGGTGTTGGTAGACTTCACAAGACTGCCAAAAGGGGCCATGGCACCAAAAAATGTCACCTGCTATCTAGCAGGTAGCATCCCCACCTGGTGGGAAACACCTCTTTCTGGGGATATGACACGGGCATGTTAATACTCACTTTGCAGGGTGGTTCAATGAGATGATAAAATGGGAAGCACTCGGTTTCCACTTGCTCACCGTGGCAGGTACTGTGCTATTACCTAGTATCATAAAAATCATAAATACCTTAGTTTCTCCCTCTTATTCAAAGCAATAATCTGCTTCAAATGTCAGAAAATGGGGAAGAAGATCCTTCTCTTTCTCCATTTTCCCAACCTCCTTCCCCACCCCCACTGATATACACTAGCTAGGGAGTGCCTCTGTTTCCAGGAGTGGGGTGGTACTTTCCTCTCCTTTCCCCATCCACAGCCTCCACTCCTGCCCCGCCTTCCCAGACTCAAGTGCACATCTGCCACAAACCAAATTAGTGAGACACCTGCCCATAGTAATGGGTTTGCAAGTTAATTTTGCTGTCATTGGTTGGTGCCTGCTTTGTCTAGGCCCTGTGCTTAATATGAGATGAAACACCTGATCTGGGTTTAATTATTGCATCATTTCATCCAACTGGGTTAATCTGCCATGGAATGCATTGTATTCCTGGCTTCTTACTTCAAGCCAGAATGATATTCTAAAAGGTTGATGAAATATACTTGGAAGAGAATTAATTGCTGGTTTAGGGGAGATTACGGCAAATTAATAAAAGGAGACAAAGGAGAGGAGAGGACACTGATTTCAATTTGACTTAGACAAGGGATAGAAAAAACATATTTTGAACCTTGAGTAAGTTTGCTTACAATATTTAATGTTGTTTTTATAGTAATTATTTTCTTGAGTTTTATTTCCTAGAAGTTGAATGGTGGATTGAATGATGTATTATGAATCAAGAAATTGTAAACTGGGTATTGTTTGGACAGTTGATACTTAAGAAGCTGGTTTTTGTTGTTTTACATTTTGTCTGAAGCACAGTTTTACAACTGAATAAGATACCTGTGGGGATTGGTGGAAAAATATTTGCAAAGGGTTTTGTCCTTAGAGCAAAGCGTTTTATTGGTGGAGGGATTAGCATTAATGTTTCTTTGTGTGACATTTTCGTTTGGACCTGTTATCTTAATATTGACCTCAGAATCCACCATGCTAGATCTCCAGTAGCTTTTACATTAGGTATATTGAGCTTAATGAACTTCGAACAAGCCAGGCAGCATTCAGAGGAGGCTGTACATCTTGGCTCTTTGGAATCTGGGCAGCCCTGAGCACACCCATTCAAAGAATTTCCAGCCTGCAATGACATTTTTCGTGCCACACTTTGAGCTCCAAAGTACAGTGGCACATGGGTGGACTTCGGAATTAACACATCTGGGTTCAGGTGCTAGTTCTGCCACTTACTAGCTGTGGGATCTTAGAGGTTTACTTAACCTCTTTGAGCCTTGGTTTACTCATTTGCAATAAAGGGATAATAATGGCAACCTTGAAGCCTTGTTTTAAAGATTAGAATTAGTGAAAATCAAGCTTTTCTTATGATGCCAGGCACAGAGTCAGTGCTAAATATATGGTAGAAGTTGTTAGGATTATCTCTATCTCCTATTTCTCTACAATTTTTTTTTTTTTTTTTTTTTTTGCTGTATGCGGGCCTCTCACTGTTGTGGCCTCTCCCGTTGCGGAGCACAGGCTCTGGACGCGCAGGCTCAGTGGCCATGGCTCACGGGCCCAGCCGCTCCGTGGCATGTGGGATCTTCCCGGACCGGGGCACGAACCCACGTCCCCTGCATCGGCAGGCGGACTCTCAACCACTGCGCCACCAGGGAAGCCCTACAATTTTTTTTTAATGTTTAAATGTAGTGTCTCTAAAAGGCACAAACACTGTAAGGACCAGAATCTAGGTGCACAGCTGGCACAGAATGAATAATTGTTGAATTAATTGGATGAGCTCCTTCCATTTTCAGGTGATCGCTAACATCCCATCTAATACCAATTTCTTTTTAAAAAATTTTATTGAAGTATAGTTGATATACAATGTTGTGTTAGCTTCAGGTGTACAGCAAAGTGAATCAGTTATATCTATACATATATCCACTCTTTTTCAGATTCGTTTCCCATATAGGTCATTACAGGGTACTGAGTAGAGTGCCCCGTGTTACACAGTAGGTCCTTATTAGTTATCTATTTTATATATAGTAGTGAGTATGTGTCAATTTCAATCTCCCAATTTATCCCACCCCCCCTTAGCCCCTGGTAACCATAAGTTTGTTTTCTATGTCTGTGACTCGATTTCTGTTTTGTAGATAGGTTCATTTTAGTGTCAGTGTCTTTGAGTCTATGAACAACCCTTATGGACAAGTGGTGTCACCGCTGGGAGCGGGAGTGTTGTGTGTGCAGCCACGTTTATGAGTAAAGATCTGCCTGCAAGTGTCTAGGGGAGAGGAGGTGGGCAGCGTGGACAGGGTGAGGTGGTCTTTCAGGAGAGTGGCTCACCCTGGGCACCCCTCTCTGTGGCTCTGACACTGTCCCTCTGAGCAGGGCCTGAGGAGCTGCTGGGAGAGGCCGTGGAAGGCATCTTGAAGGCACTTCTGCCTCTGAACAGAAAATGTGTTTCACAGAGTGGGTAGATTTGTTCTTTTTTTGTTGTTAACTGAAGTATAGTTGACTTACAGTATTATATTAGTTTCAGCAGAGTGATTTGATATTTTTATGTATTATGCCCCATACAGAGTTATTATTGAGTATTTTCTCCGTGCTGTACATTATATCCTCGTGACTTATTTATTTTACAACTGGCAGCTTGTACCTCTCAATCCCCTCAACTATTTCACCCATCCCCCCACCCCTTCCCCCAGCAACTACTAGTTCACTGTATCTATGGATATGTCTCTGTTTTGTTGTATTTCTTTTGTTTTTTAGGTTCTACATATAAGTGAAAACATACAGTATTTGTCTTTCTCTTTCTGACTTATTTCACTTAGCATAATACCCTCTAGGTTCATCCATGTTGTCACAAATGGCAAGATTTCATATATATGTATATAACATATCTTCTTTATCCATTTATCTATTGATGGACGCTTAGGTTACTTCCATATCTTGACTATTGTAAATAATGCTGCAGTGTATATATATAAGGTGTATATATATTTTCAAATTAGTGTTTTCATTTTCTTTATAAATACCCAAAAGTAGAAATGCTGGATCGTATGGTGGTTCTATTTTTAATTTTTTGAGGAACCTCCATACTGTTTTCCATACTGGCTGCATTCAATTTACATTCCCACCAACAGTGCAGGAGGGCTCCCTTTTCTCCATATCCTCACCAGCACTTGTTATTTGTAGTCTTTGTGTGTGTGTGTTTTATTTTTTTATTTTTTTTAACATCTTTATTGGAGTATAATTGCTTTACAGTGGTGTGTTAGTTTCTGCTTTATAACAAAGTGAATCAGCTATGCGTATACATATATCCCCATATCTCCTCCCTCTTGCGTCTCCTTCCCATTCTCCCTATTCCACCCCTCTAGGCGGTCACAAAGCACTGAGCTAATCTCCCTGTGCTGTATTTGCAGTCTTTTTGATGATGGCCATTCTAACAGGTGTGAGGTGATATCTCATTATGGTTTTGATTTGCGTCTCTCTGACGATTAGTGATGTTGAGTGTCTTTCATGTGCCTGTTGGCTATTCATATGTCTTCTTTGGAAAAATGGCTATTCAGATCCTCTGCCCATTTTTTAATCGAGTTTTTTTTTAAAATTAATTTATTTAATTTATTTTTGGCTGCATTGGGTTTTGTTGCTGTGTGCGGGCTTTCTCTAGTAGTGGGGAGTGGGGGCTACTCTTCATTGTGGAGAACGGGCTCTAGGCACGTGGGCTTCAGTAGTTGTGGCACATGGGCTCAGTAGTTGTGGCTCGTGGGCTGTAGAGCTCAGGCTCAATAGTTGTGGTGCACGGGCTTAGTTGCTCCGTGGCATGGGGGATCTTCCTGCACCAGGGCTCGAACCCATGTCCCCTGCATTGGCAGGCAGATTCTTAACCACTGCGCCACCAGGGAAGCCTCCCCTTTTTAAAAATAAATTTATTTATTTATTTTTGGCTGCATTGGGTCTTCGTCGCTGTGCGTGGGATTTCTCTAGTTGCAGAGAGCAGGAACTGCTGTTTGTCGTGGTGCGTGGGCTTCTCACTGCGGTGGCTTCTCTTGTTGCGAAGCACAGGCTCTTGGCACGTGGGCACAGTAGTTGTGGCTCACGGGCTCTAGAGCACAGGCTCAGTAGTTGTGGCGCACGGGCTTAGTTGCTCTGTGGCATGTGGGATCTTCCTGGACCAGGGCTCTAACCCATTTCCCCTGCATTGACAGGTGGATTCTTAACCACTGCGCCCCCAGGGAAGCCCTGAGTTGTTGTTTTTTTGTTGTTGAGTTGTCTGGGTTCTTGTATATTTTTGGATATTAACCCCTTATTGAATATATATTTTGCAAATATTTTCACCCATTCAGTAGGTTGCCTTTTCATTTTGTTGATAGTTTCCTTTGTTATACGAAAGCTTTTTAGTTTGATGTAGTCCCATTTGTTTATTTTTGTTTCCCTTGCCTGAGGAGACAGATCCAAAAAAATATTGCTTAAGCTGAATCAAAGAGCATGCTGCCTATGTTTTCATCTAAAAGTTTTACTGTTTCAGGTCTTACATTTAAGTCTTTAATTGCTTTTGAGTTTATTTTTGTATGTGGTGTCGGCAGGCAGTCCAGTTTCATTCTTTTATATGTAGTTGTCCAGTTTTCCCACACCATTTATTGAAGAGGCTGTCTTTCCCCCATTGTATATTCTTGCCTCCTTTGTCATAGATTCATTGACCAAATAAACGTGGGTTTATTTCTGTGCTCTCTGTTCCATTCCATTGATCTGTGTGTCTGTGTTTGTGCCAGTACCATACTGTTTTGATTACTGTAGCTTTGTAGTATAGTCTGAAGTCAGGGGGCATGATACCTCCAGCTCTCTCCTTTCTCAAGATTGCCTTGGCTATTCAGAGTGTATTTTTCATTTCAGTTGTTGTATTTTTCAGCTCTGATTGGTTCTTTTTAATATTTTCTAACACTTTGTTGAAGTTTTCACTGTGTTGCTGTATTCTTCTGCTGGGTTTGGTGAGCATTTTTTTTTTTTTTTTTTTTTTTTTGTGGTACGTGGGCCTCTCACTGTTGTGGCCTCTCCCGTTGTGGAGCACAGGCTCCGGACGCGCAGGCTCAGCAGCCATGGCTCACAGGCCCAGCTGCTCCACGGCATGTGGGATCTTCCCGGACCGGGGCATGAACCTGTGTCCCCTTCATCGGCAGGCGGTCTCTCAACCACTGCGCCACCAGGGAAGCCCTGGTGAGCATTTTTATTACTGTTGCTTTGAACTCTTTATCAGATAAATTATTTACAACCATTTCATTAGGATTTTCTCCTGGGGTTTTATTTTGTTCTTTCATTTGGAACAAATTACTTTTTTTAAAAAATTTTTATTGGAGTATAGTTGATTTACAACGTTGTCTTAGTGTCAGGTGTATAGCAAAGTGAATCAGTTATACATATGTCCACTTTTTTTAGATTCTTTTCCCATATAGGCCATTACAGAGTGTTGAGTAGAGTTCCCTGTGCTATTCAGTAGGTCCTTATTAGTTATCTATTTTATATATAGTAGTGTGTATATGTCAATCCCAGTCTTGCAGTTTATCCCTCCCACCCCCCCATCCCTTGGTAACCATGTTTGTTTCTACATCTGTGACTCTACTTCTGGAACAAATTACTTTGTTATCTCATTTTGCCTGGTTTTCTGTGTCTGTTTCTATAAGGTAGGTGAAACAGTTACCTCTCCTCGTCTTGAAGGCATGGCCTTGAGTAGGCACGTCCCTATGCAGACCGTGTGCGCCTGCAGCTTTGGTGGGAGGGCTGGATCTGGAGCTGGGTGTGTGCTGGGGTTTCTCCCAAGGCAGGCGGGGGGGGGGGCTGCTGCCTTGTCAGGAGGGCTGGAGCTTGATCTGGGCATGGGTTGGGGGCTTCTGAGGCAGTCTTGGCAGGATGGCTAAAGCTCCAGGCTCTTTTTAACCTGCTGCTTTGTGCCGATGAGCTTGTGTGTGACCCTTTTAACCCCTTTAAGAGTGGAGTCTTGGTTTCCTACAGCCCTCAGGCTCTCCTGGATGTAAACCCTGCTGGTTTTCAAAGCCAGTTATGGGGGTTCGTCTTCCCTGTGCTGCACCCTGGGCCTGGAGTGCCCAGTGTGGAGCCCAAACCCCTCATCCTTAGGGGGGACCTCTGAGTTTGTGATATCCCCTCCTATTTGTGGATTGCTGCTCTGGGGGTGTGGGTCCTGACTAGATTATGTCTCCGCCCCTCCTTCCTGTCTCAGTATGGTTTATTCTTAATATCCCTATAAGGGCTGTCCCGCTAGTCTTCAGGTCGTTCTCAGGGAGACTTGTTCTACATGTAGCTGTGGTTTTGGTGTGCCCACGGGAGGAGATGTGCTCAGGATCTTCATATGTATTATAATTAATTTTATGCCAATAAATTCGAAATGTTTACATTACTAAAATAAAACTTACCAAAACTAATCGAACAAGAACTAAAACCCCTATAAACCTTTTTTTTTGTTTAAAGAACTTCTTGTGAAGAAATATCAGGCCCCAAAACTTTTTTGACAAATTCTTTTACATTTCAAGGAATAGATCCTTGAAATTTTACACAAAATCTTCCAGAAAGAAGAAAAAGAGGGAATTCTCCACAACTCATTTTTAGAGACTGGCATAACCTTTGTTTTTAATTTTTTTTGCAAGTTGTCTTATTTACAATGTCAACTTTCAAAAGTCACTAAAGTTAACTGGACAATAAACTAGGCAGAAATTGCTTTACAAAAAGAGGGAAAGCCCAAAATGCCACTTTCTATAGAGAATCAACAGTTCAGTTTTATTCAGAGCAAAGAAAAAAGAAACTTTTGATCATACTAGAAGAAACTCAGCCATAGGTTTGGAATCTGTACTGAAACTACACATGCAATGAGGACAATATTCCACTAATAAAATTGATTTGCTGCTGCATTTGTCAACTGTTTTTCTAATATTAACAATTATAAACAGAGCACTGCAACTAGTATTTGGAACAATTCTTACAGTGTTACAGCGTCAGGCACAAAATTTCACTTCTCCTCACATCACTGGTTCTCTTTGGGTACCTGGGCTTCCTCTTCTTCCGTAAAATCATTTTTGATATTGAATGTCTTTCGAATCTCCTCAGGAGTTTTCCTCTTGATCATAATGGCAACCGTCTTGCAGATAACATCAAGCAAACCTTTGATGTCTAAGTAGTTTGCAGCCAGGATCAGCTCAAAAAGTGTTCCTTGGTCAACTTTCAGGAATTCTTGATTCCAAACAGGGATATCATCTGTTCACTTTTCTTTGTCCTCACCATCCTCAGGAGGAGGCGGATCATCCTTGTGGTGGGTGCACCACTGAAAGACCTTGTTAATATTGCTGCATTAACATTTGGCAAAGGGACTGGGTCATCATCTCCTTCATCATCCATTCCCAAATCTTCCAACATGGTCTTGATAGTCACAGACTGTTTGGCAATTTCAGCATCAACTTGCGAATATCTCTCCATTAGAGCTCTGCAACTTAATTGAAGGCGTGGTGTTAGGTCTCAAGGAGACTGTGGGCTGGAGGCTGATGAGAGCAGGGCGGTGTCTGCAAACAGAAAAACAGAAAGGCGGAGAACAAGGCCAACACCTGTTCTGTTTCATTCTTGACATGATTTATCTGTGGTGCTTTTTTATCTGTGCCTGCTTTCTTCTTGGCTAGGGTTGACAGACATTTGACAATTTTAGTATCTTTCCAAAGGACTGATTTTTAGGTTTGTTGATTCTGTCTCTTTATATATCCTTATTTTATTTTATTATTATTTTTTAGAGCATAGTTGATTTACAGTGTTGCGTTAGTTTCAGGTGTACAGCAAAGTGAATCAGTTATACATGTACATATATCCCCTCTTTTTTGGATTCTTTTCCCATATAGGTCATTACAGAGTATTGGGTAGAGTTCCCTGTGCTATACAGTAGGTCCTTATTAGTTATCTATTTTATATATAGTAGTGTGTATATATCAATCCCAATCTCCCAATTTATATAGATAGATCTATATGGATATAGAACAAAGTGGAAAAATCATGTATCATTACCTTTATATTATGTATACATATTGTATAAGATATATGTTCCCTTTTATCTCATTCCATTTTCCCCCTGTTTAGAAGTTTTATGTTTTATGTATATTATTTTGGTCATAACCATTTATATTTTAACGTGCCTATTTAACAAAGTCTAAAGTTTGTATATATTTTTGCCTTCTTCCTGACAATACATTGATCATAGAATATTATAATTCTCATCATCCTCTCTCAGTTTATATGTTATTCTTTTTCAGCATTCTAGTTCTGTCCTGCCTTCTCTCTCATTATCCATTATTACTGTTGTTTTAAACAGTTCGTATTTGTTTAGATTTCCTCACATGTTTACTAACATCTTTGACCACTATCTTTCTTGAGTCTTAGATCTTTGATCAGGGATATGTTTCCTTAGGCCTGAAGTACATCCTTTAGAATTTTCTTTACCAAAGGACTATTGGTGGTAAACTCCTTCAGTTTTTGACCTAAATTCTTTCAAGAAACTGACTTTAATTCTTCCTTGTTCTTGAAAGAAGTTTCTTTGGGTATAAAAATCTAGGCTGGCATTTATTTTCTTCATGCACATTAAATACATTGTTTCACTGTCAGCTTTCATTTTTGCTTCTCTGAGTTCAACTATAATTGCCATTCCTAAGTTGATGATATTTTTTTCTCCCTTTTTATGATCTTCTCTTTTTCTTTGGTGTTCGGAAGCTTCACTGCTTTGTCTCAGTGAGAATTTCTAAAAAACCCCTTGATGTGACGATTGCTGTCTTTCACCAATTCTGTAAATAGTGCTTCCACTCACTGCCTCTATTGTTTCCACCTGAAACTGCAAGTGGACGTAAGTTGGACCCTTTTGTATCCTCTATGCCTTCAGACCTCTATTTTATATTTGTCTCTCTTTGTCTCTGTGAGGTGCATCCTGGTGCATATTTTCAAAGTTGTCATTTTCCTTAAACATGTAAAACATTGTTATTTTTCATTTTGTATTGTAGGGTTCCAGTATCTGAAGTCTTTGTGGGATTGACTATATGGTTTGTTGTTTTTCCTGGCTCTCACTTGTGGTATGTTGTTTCTCCATGTTTAGTACTTTTATACTGTGAGCTGTTTGTTTTCCTTGGAACTTTATCTATGAGAATTTTTTGAGGTCTGGGATGATGCTGTTACTCCAGTGAGGGTTTGTGTTTGCTTCTGCCATTTACCTTGGCGTATAGCTACCCCAGGGCTGACTTTATTATTTTTATTTATTTACTTTTTAATTAATTAATTTTTATTTATTTATTTTGGCTGCATTGGGTCTTTGTTGCTGCACGCGGGCTTTCTCTAGTTGTGGAGAGTGGGGGCTACTCTTCGTTGCGGTACACAGGCTTCTCATTGTGGTGGCTTCTCTTGTGAAGCACGGGCTCTAGGTGCGCAGGCTTCAGTAGTTGTGGCACGTGGGCTCAGTAGTTGTGGCTTGTGGGCTCTAGAGCACAGGCTCAGTAGTTGTGGCGCACGGACTTAGTTGCCCCCTGGCATGTGGGATCTTCCCGGACCAGGGCTCAAACCCGTGTCCCCTGCATTGGCAGGCGGATTCTTAACCACTGTGCCACCAGAGAAGTCCCGCCAGGGGTAACTTTAAATTAAATTCTGTACTTGAGGTGTGTGTGTGAGTGTGTGTGTGTTTATCACATAATTAGTGTGTATTTGGACCACAAACCTATGTGAGAGCTGGTTTGTGGTAGTGAATTTTTTTAAGAAATCTAAAAAATTCTAGGCAGCGCTAAGGATGAAAGAGGCAAGTTTATGTTATTCTCTTTGTGTGTTTCCACTGAAGAGTATAGTTAGACTCCTTAGTTGGGTGGCCCTAGAGTTTTCCTCTCTTGTCGGCATCCCTATAGCTTTGAGCACCAAGGCTTTCTTTCCATTTAGGCCATTGCTTCAATTGAAACGTTTATTACCTTTTTCTGGCACTACTGTAATAGCTGCTTTGTTTCTTGGTCCAAGGATTTCCCCCTCTCTCTCATTTTTAAGCTGCTGTCAGAGTGATCTTTTTAAAAAATCAAAAGGATAATCTGATTGTCATACAGACAGAGAAAAAACATCCGACGTGAAAAGAATTTCACAACTGTCCGTAGGCTGCAGTTGGACTCTCCCCTCAGCCACAGCAGACTCTCCAGCCACTCCCCTACCCTGTGCGTTCTGTACTTAAGCCGCTCTAGATTCTTCATCATTTTCTGAATAATCTTCAGCATCTTCTTGCCTTTGCACATGCTGGGATCCCACCTGTGGCACCTCTGAACCTCACAACTGGGACCAGGGCAAGGCAAGTGAGTGTCTGGGCTGCAGAATTTAAGGAGACACTCGCTGTCAGGCTCGTACAGGTGCTGTCTTGCTTCTGCCGAATGAACTGCCTAATGAAGTTGTCAAAGTCAAACTCATGTGTTACCTGTTTACCTTCCTACAGAAGGAAAGTAGCCTGTGCTAAATACCATTATCCTGGGAGGACAGGAACCATGTCTGTTAGGTATTGTTTCACCAGCGTCTGGAGCAGTACCCAGTACAGAGCAGGTGCTCAGTAAATACTTGGTGAATGAATGAATGAATGAATAAGTAGATTCTGAGTTTCTTGATGGCAGAGAATAAGTCATGTTCCTCTGTTCCCTGCTGTCTTATAATTCATTCATTCTGGATCCTTGAAAGATGTTTGTTTGTTAGTTGCACAAGTGGAAGGAGGAGGCTCTGTTTAGTCCTATCCAGGCCTGGCAGCTTTCTGGGTGAACCTCAGTCCTGTGACTCATCTGTTGTCTGCTTGCTTACAGCTCCTTCCTCTTGACGTTTTATGGAGGGCGTAGATGCAGGTGGGTGAGGCTTTCGGAGCTGGCTGGCCATCAAATCACTGGGAAGATTTTAGGGTACACATGAATTCTTGAACCCCTTTCCCAGAGTCTCTTTTTCCATTTTTCTGAGGCAAAATCCAGGAGTCTGCACTTTTACAAAATCACTATGTGGTTCTGGTAATCAGTCAAGTGTGGGCAGCAGGACACCACAGCACCGACTGTCTAATTTTAATTTTCCAAATACTCGCGTGCATTTAAAAAAATAGTGATTGCCACAACGATTTCAGAATCCTGCATGTTTTAAAAATACTTACACATCTGCAAAACGTTTCTTAAACATGCCACGAGATACCCTGAGGGCACGGAGTAGAAGAAGGCATGGCCACGGACATGATGTTCCTCCTGTTCAAATTTGACCTCTGTTTATTATCCATCTTCAGGAAGATCCTCATGCCATCCCAGATGACACCGTGCTAAATGGATGGACTGGAATGTGTTGTGACAGTGGAGAAAGCAGAAAGGAGGAAAAAGGTGGAATGTAAAATAATTCCAGTTTCTACAGAAAATAACTGCCTCATCAGAGAAGGAATTCCATAAATAATCGAGAAAGCTGATGGAACACTTAAAATAGCTGAAGGAAAAACACACACATTCAATGTGAGCCTCGACCCTGCAGTGATGGTTAGATCTGAGAAGTACGTTGCAGGCGT
Source organism: Globicephala melas (assembly GCF_963455315.2). NCBI lineage: Eukaryota > Metazoa > Chordata > Mammalia > Artiodactyla > Delphinidae > Globicephala > Globicephala melas. Next base: position 143,151,250 of record NC_083317.1, read on the forward strand.
TTGGGAGTAATGGGTGTCATGGAGGCGTCATATTCAAAGCCGTTAAAAATAATCCGCTCCCTGAGAAATAAACACCTAGCCTAAGCCTTTAGGAATTCTCAGTGAGGGACAGAAATAGCTCCTGTAGTTCCCACTGCTCTTTAATTTCTACTCCTACTATTTCATTATTCATCATTTCTGTGCAGTTTGCTTCGTCTATTTATTTAAAATGCGATTCCAGACGACAGGCAGCAGTCCCAGTGTTCTGTGTCTTGCATAGCCCTTTCCACCCCGGGAAACAGAAATTATATAACTTGTTTTCACTTGTGCAGACAGGGGAGGATTCACATGTTTGGTTTGGTGAGCTTCCAGGAAATAATTTTAAGTGTTTATCTAAAGTTTATTCAGACTGTCTTGATCTAGAAGTTAGACAGGAAACCTAGCAGAGAACTGAAAGAAACCAGGCTCTGAAGAGGGGGAACTCTTAAGTGTAGCCAGATGGGTTGAACTGTGACACCCTGGGGTATTCACACCATGGAAAGCAGGAGGCTCGATTCTAGGGCTTATGGGATTTAGAAGCTGCGTCAGTATTCTTTTTTTTTTCCTCTTCTGTTGCGGAGTACAGGCTCCGGACCGCAGGCTCAGCAGCCATGGCTCACGGGCCCAGCCGCTCCGTGGCATGTGGGATCTTCCCGGACCAGGGCATGAACCTGTGTCCCCTGCATCGGCAGGCAGACCCTCAACCACTGCGCCACCAGGGAAGCCCAGTATTAATATTTGCTAGCACTTCCTGTTGCTCGTTGTTCTGGTTGCTGTTGCTATATAATAACCTGCCCTAACACTTCATAGACTGGTATAAACTGGTGTAAACTTTCACTTCGCTCATGATTTTGTGGGTGAGGAATCTGGAAAGGGCTCAGCTGCGTGGCTCTTGCGGAGGTTGCAGTCAGATGCTTGTCGTCTGCAGGATATACTGGGCTAGGTGTCCACGCAGGCTCCGTTACGTGGCTGACGTCTGGCTGTCCACTGGGAGCACCAAGAGCTGCGCCCGGTTGTTCCCTGGAGCGTCTACGTGTGGACTCTCCAGCATGATGAGCTGGGTTAGTCAGACTCCCTGCATGGGAGCCCCCGAGGGGAGGCAGAACCTGGATGGCCTTCCCTGACCTAGCCACGGAGGGCACTTGCATGGCACTTTGGTGGCCGAAGTGGCCACAAGTCCACAGACTCAATGGGAGAAGACATGTCCTTCACCTCTTCACAGGAGGAGTGGGAAGGAATTTGTGTCCATTAAAAAAATTCACACTCACATCAGAACCAGACATTACATAAAATATTGGGTTGGCCAAAAAGTTCGTTTGGGTTTTTCTGTAAAATCTTGGGAAAAACACGAACGAACTTCTTAGCCAGCCCAATATATAGCTTACTTAATCCTCACAAAACCCTATGAGGTAGGTACTATTATTGTTCATGTTTTACAGATAGGAAATCGAGGTTCAGAGAGGTTAAGTCATTTGCCCTAGGTTGCACAGCTAGTAAGAGGTTGAGTGGTACATGAACCTAAAACTGTCTGTCTCCAAACGTTTACTGTCTGTTGAGTTGCACAGTGTTTTAAAGGCTCAAATGTTGTCTCAGATCTCAATCATTGCAGCTATTCTAGGCGACTGGATAATTCCATCGAGTCTAGAATGCCAACACATGAAGTGCCGGTTTGGGTATCTTGTCAGTCCATCTGAAGCAAGGAGCATTCATTTGAGGATGTGGTCCTTTGCCCCGAGGTAGAGAGCTGCTCAGTCCCTTATCCAGAGATGGAATCTGGCCTCTATCACTCAAGTAGCCCAAGACAAAAGTAGGATCTTGTGTGATACGAGGGGAGGGGAGAGGAGGTTACAGTGGCTTCCCTGAGGTGGGTGGGTTCATGTGAAGCAGATGTGGTAATTATAGGGGAGGATTCTGCAGCAGGGGTGTCAGCTGGGCATTGGCCTGTCCTATGTGAACTATGCCAAGTGCCCGTGTGGACACGTGGACAGATAGAACCACAAAGCATTGTTCGGGGGCCTGCCTGCCTGAGAGCAGAGGGCCCAGAGACAGGCAGGCCCAGGCTGAGAGGGGACGAGAACAGAGCTTGACAGTCAGTGAGAAGACCCCAGGGGAGGGCCCTACAGAGCGCCTGCTTCAGGAGGCACACAGCTATGATTATCCTCCCGTTTGTGGGTTGCCTGCCCCAGGGTGTGGGTCTTTGCTGGAGGGCAAAGACCTTGGGCGGTAATTCTCCTTTTCTTCCTCAATCTTTTCCTCGCTTCTAATATTTAATAAATATTTGTGGATAGCATCCTGGGCCCCTGGAAACAGAGTGACAAGCGAGTTAGACATCTTTGCCCACATGGAGCTTACAATCCAGGTGGGGGAGCAGAGCCATGAGATTAATAATTACACACGTAATACCTGATGACCAAGTGATAAGTTCTGACAGACTTCTGACTGCCCCCTCCCCATCCACTCTGCTCCTTTTAGCAGTGCAGTCCCCTAGAATAGTAGCAGGGTATGTGGCTATAAACTATCGATACATTTCCCAGCCTCCCACGCAGCTAGGAGTGGTCGTGTGAGTCGGTTCAGGCTAATAAAAGTGATGGGTGTCACTTCCATGTCCTGTCCTTAAAATGAAGACTAGTTGCCCTATATCTTTCCCCCGCTCCTTCCCACTAGCAGGTAAATGGTAGCAATTTGAGCAGATACCTTGGACCTAGAGATGGACGTTTTCCATGGAGGATGGTCTTGCCAGTTTTGGTCCCCTATTGTTATAATGACAGATTAGCTTTTACCCTAAACGAATACCACAGTAGTTGTAGGAAAAAGTATAGTGTGAAACAACAGTGAGATACCCCTACACGCCTATTAGAATGGCCAAAATCCAGAACACTGACAACACCAAGTGCTGGCGAGGATGAGAAGCAACGGGAACCCTCATCACGGCCGGTGGGAATGCAACACGGCGCAGCCACTTTGCGTGACACTTTGGCAGTTTCTTTGGTTACAAAACCAAATGTACTCTTACCGTATGATCCAACAATGGTGCTCCTTGGTGTCTACCCAAAGGAGTTAAAAACTTATGACACTCCTTGGCATTTATACAAAGGAGTTGAAAACTTATGTCCATGCATAAACCTGCACATGAATGTTTATAGCAGCTTTATTTATAGTTGCCCAAACTTGGAAGCAACCAAGATACCCTTCCAGGGGTGAATGGATACATGAACTGTGGTTCATCCAGACAATGGAGTATTATTCATTGCTGAAAAGAAACAAGTTATCAGGCCAGGAAAAGACACGGAAGAAACTTAAATGCATGTTACTAAGGGAGAGAAGCCAATAGGAAAAGGCTACGTGCTACATGATTCCCACTGTATGACACTCTGGAAAAGGCAGAACTATGGAGACGGCAAAAAGATCAGTGGTTGCCCAGGGTTGGAGGGGTGGGGAGAGATGAACAGGTGGAACACGGGATTTTTAGGGTGGCAGAACTGCTCTGTATGACGCTATAATGGTGGATACGTGTCATTATACATCTGTCCAGATCCATAGAATGTACAACACCCAGAGTGATCTGTAATGTCAACTTGGACCTTGGGTGATAATGGTGTGTTTGTGTACGTTCGTCACTTGTAACAAATGTGTCACTTTGGTGAGGGTTGTTGATAATAGGGAGGTGATTTGGTGGGAAGGGGCAGAAGGTATTATATGGGAAATCTGTACCTTCTCAGTTTTGCTGTGAACCTAAAACTGCTCTAAAAAAAAAGGGCAGTGTGCTATGTGGCCAAATGGCTAGTGAGGCTACCTGATGAAGGGTTAGTCAGGATGAGCAGTTTCTGTCCTCTGACGGAAACAAATGAAGAGTTGACAAAATAACTGTCTGTGGTTGTTCCTTTTACTGCTTGCTTTGAAGATGGTCTCTGGGCTAACGCCCTTTTTGCAGACCGAAGAAAAACCTGGATTAGGGTTGCTTTCCAAAACAGCCCAAAAACCCCACGGGGGGCCCAGTTAAATTTGAATTTCAGACAGACAGTGAATACTTGTTCCATGCGATATTTGGGACATACTTATACTAAATTTTTTTTCTTTTGTTTACCTGAGTTCAAATTTAACTGGGCCTCGTGTTATTTTTATTTGCCGAGTCTGACAACTTCAGCCTGGACTCAAGTCCCTGTCGGACTCAAGGAGCTCAGTCCTTTCTTCTTAAGGTTTATTTGTCTTTGTATCCACAATGCCTGGCACGTAGTAGGAACCTGATAAATGATCAATTTAGCCTCTGAGATGAACAGTGATAAATCACTAAGAATCGTCTGAAATGTGAAACCCATAGGGGGTCAAAACTGTGCATCCTTTCAATGGTCTTAATTTGCCGTGACCAAAAATACTTAGAGTTTTGGTCTGTCCACACATTGTCGGAGATTATCTGTCCGTTTAGATGATCTTTAAAAAATGGATTAAGAGGAGTGGCCAACACAGCACAGCAGCTCACTTCCTCCTGTGGGCGCACAGCTATTGACAGAGCAACTGTTGATGAGAAAGACTGGAAGAGCAGCTGAAAAGATCCTCTCCCCGTAAAGATACAAAGAAGGAACCGCAATGAGACAGGTAGGAGGGCTGGAGACATGACATAGTCAAGACCCACACCCTTGGGCAGGTGACCCACAAACGGGAGGATAATTATAATCGCGGAGGTTCTCCCCAAGGAGTGAGGGGTCTGAGCCCCACATTGGGCTCCACAGCCCGAGGATCCTGCACCAGGAAGATGAGCCCCCAGAACGTTTGGCTTTAAGGCCAGCGGGATTTACTTCTGGGAGAGCCAGAGGACTGTGGGAAACAGAGACTCCACTCTTAAAGGGCACACACAAAATCTCACACACTCCGGGACCCAGGGCAGAAGCAATAATTTGAAAGGAGCCTGGGTCAGACCCACATGCTGATCTTGGAGAACCTCTTGGAGGGTCAGGAGGCATCTGGGACTCCCCCTGGGGACACAGATACTGGAGGCAGCCATCTGGGGGAGCTCGTTCTACCACGTGGACACTGGTGCTGGCAGGTGCCATTGTGGAATCCTCCCTCCAGCTCATTAACACCGGGGCCCGGACCTGATCACCAACCTGCCAGCACCGGTACTGGGACACCTCCTGGGTGGGTAGGGACACAGACCCACCCACCAGCAGGCCTGCTGCCTTAAGATCCACTGAGCCCACAGCTGCCCCAGGACCTGGCCCTGTCCACCAGAGGGCCAAGGACCTGGCCTCGTCCACCAGTGCACCAGTACTAGCCCTGGGACCACCTGAGCCTTGGCCACCAGTGGGCTGACACCAGCTCTGGGACTGCTGGGCCCTGCAGCCAGAGACCCCAGGACCAGGCTCTGCCCACCAGTGGGCCAGCGCTAGCCCCAGGACCTGGCTTCACCCACCAGTGGGCGAGCATCAGTCCCAGGACCTCCCAGGACCACCACAGCCCTGTAGCCTGCTGTGTCAGGACCCAGCCCACCCACCATCCAGCCCCAGAACCCTATGGGCCCTGCCCACCAGCAGGCCAGCACCAGCTGTAAGACACCTTGGGCCCCTTAGCCACGGCCCCGGGATCTGCCCCCACCCATCAGTGTGCCAACCCCCAAGGCCCTGCAGCCAGAGACCCCAGCCCCCAGCCCCACCCACCAGTGAGCCTGTACTAGCCCTGTGACCCACTGGGCCCTGGCCTTGTCCACCAGCAGGCCTATACTAGCTTTGAGACACCTTGGACACCCCTGCCAGCCACCCCAGGATCCAGCTCCACTCACCAGCAGGCCAGCACCAGCTTTGGGAGACCCCAGATGCTACAGCTACCCACCTGAGAACCCAGCTCTGCCCCCCAGTGGGTCAGCATTAGCCTTGGGACTGCCCGGGGTTCTGCAGCCAGCCACCTCATGACCCGGCCCTGCCCACCAGCACCTGGCAGCCTCTGCACAAGGAAGGGCCTGGCAAACAACCTGACTGGGCACCAGCCATGCCTAATGGACTGCCCACAGAAGTCAGCCTGCCACAACAGAAAGACCCACATGGTCCACATAGGGGCAGCCCTGGAGCTTATAGCTCTTGTGACCAGAGGGGCACGCTGCTGCGGTGTCTCCTGCAGAACGCCACTCCTCCAAGGTTGGGCAATGTAACCCACCTACTAAATACATGGAAATAAAACCAGCAAATCAGGCAAAGCAAAGCAACAGAAAAATATGTTTCAAATGAAGGAAGAAGATAAAAGCCCACAAGAACTAAGTGATGTGGAGATAGGCAGTCTACCCAATAAAGAGTGCGAGGTAATGATCATAAAGACGTTCAAAGAACTCTGGTGACAACTGGATGAGCAGAGTGAAAAGTTAGAAGCTTTTAACAAAGAGTTAGGAAATAGAAGAACCAAACAGAGACGAAGCATACAATAACTGAAAGAAAAAATATACTAGAAGAAATCAACAGTAGATTAGATGATACAGAGGAATAGATCAGTGAACTGGAAGACAGAGTAGCGGAGATCACTGAAGCAGGACAGAGAGAAGAAAAAGAAACGAGAGCAGTCTTAGAGACCACATCAAGTGCACTAACATTCTCATTATGTTAACATTCCCAATATAACATTCCCAGAAGGAGAGGAGTGAGAGAGAGGGACAGAGAACATATTTGGAGACATAATAGCTGTAAACCTGGGAAAGGAAACAGACATCCGGGTCCAAGAAGCACAGAGAGTTCCAAACAGGGTCTCACCAAGACTCGTTGTAGTTAAAATGGCAAAGATTAAAGAGAGAATATTAAAGGGGGGCAAGGGAAAAGCAACAAGTTATGTGCAAAGGAACTCCCATAAGGCAATCAGCTGACTTTTCAGCAGAAACTCTGCAAGCCAGAAGGGAGTGGCATGAGATGTTTAATGTGATAAAAGGGAAAAACCTGCAACCAAGAGTACTGCACCCAGCAAGGCTGTCTTTCAGATTTGATGGAGAGATTAAAAGTTTTATAGACAAGCAAAAGTTAAAAGAGTTCAGCACCACCAAACCAGCTTTACAAGAAATGTTCAAGGGACTTCTCTAAGTGAAAAAGAAAAGGCCACAACTAGAAACATGAAAATTGTGAAAGGAAAAATCTCATTGGTAAAGGCAAATATACAGGAAAGGTAGTAAATCAGCTATGTTTAAAGCTAGTAAGAAAGTTAAAAGATAAAAGTAAAATCATCTATAGCAGCAATAAGTAGTTAAGGGATACACAAAACAAAAAGATGTGAAATATGATGTCAAAACGGTGAACACGGGGGAGGGGAATGAAAATGCAGGGTTGTCAATACGCATTCATCTATAGAGAGGTTGCTGTCTATACTTTTAAGTTCCTGGTGGGGGAGTGCAGAGATCTACTCGTCTTGTGGTGCCCAAGACAAGCCCCTTTGTAAGTTCCCTTGCTTATTACACCTGCCGCCTAACCATCTGGAGAGTCTGCCTCTTCCTTCGGTCTCCCCCTGCCCTCCGTGTACGAGAAGCCAGCTTACAAACCCAAAATGATCTCTCTCCTCGCCCCACCTCCTGACATAACATTGGCGATCTTGGCCTCCGTTTTGGATGCTTCAGTTTTATATTCTGGGTCCCTGTACTCTGCAGGCCACTCTCATCATCACTTGAAATGGATTTACCCCCAGGATTTAAAACTTAAGTTGCCTGTTTTTCACGTCTCTGACACCCTCACTTCTGCTGGTTTTCCTCTGCATCCTCATTGTGACTCCTTCACCTTTGATTCTTTGATCCTGTCCTGCTTTGCTAGCCCATGACCTTTCCTACCACTGTACCACGTCGGCTGTTTCACTCATGTCACAGTGCTTAGGCCTGGCTGCCTCCGTTACTGCTTTGCTAGAAAGAGACCTGAGACCACATGGGTTGGTGGTCCCACAAATGACCATTCCTGTGCTCAGGGGAAACTGCTGGTCCAGCAGTCTTCCATCAACCTCTTCTTTTTTTTTCCTTAAAGTGACTTATTACATCTGAACAAATGAAATATTTTAAGGGTCTTCTCCCACATCCCATCCTGATCCGCTCCCCAAGTTCTGACCATTTAGAGATGGTCTTTTCAGGCGTGTTTTGGGGTATCCTTCTCAAGATGCCTAATGCAGTCACAGAGGCTTGGGAGGACAGAGCAGCATCTCAGACCCCAGCGTGCTCAGCAGTCACCTGGGCCTCCAGTTAAAATGCAGAGTCCAGGGCTTCCCCAGTGGCGCAGTGGTTGAGAGTCCGCCTGCCGATGCAGGGGACGCGGGTTCGTGCCCTGGTCCGGGAGGATCCCACATGCCGTGGAGCGGCTGGGCCCGTGAGCCATGGCCGCTGAGCCTGCGCGTCCGGAGCCTGTGCTCCGCAACGGGAGAGGCCACAGCAGTGAGAGGCCCGCATACCGCAAAAAAAAAAAAAAAAAAAAAAAGCTGGAGGTCTGGGGTAGGGGGTGAGAGTCTACATTTCCCACAGACTCCCAACGAGGCTGATGCTACTGTCTGTGGAACCCACTCAGAGCAGCAAGGGTGTACAGCATTTATTTTAGAGAAAGCTACACACACTTGCATGGATGGAGAAGCAGGGGTAGAGCAGAGAGTCCTCTGATTTGTCCAAAGTTGCCAACCACAGCCAGAGCGAGGGAAGTGTGGGCCGGTGCTCTCGGCTCCTGAGCTGGGGTGTCCATGTCTCTTCTGTGCTCTTTTCCTCATTCCAAGTAGAAGCAGCAGCAGAAGCCACAGCAGCTGGACTGTACCTTCCTCGTGGGACAGTTAAAGGGTTTTACCCAACGATGCACGTCCTCAGCTCATGCTGCATCCTGCCTGCCATCCATGACCCTCCTTTAACACAATTGAGTGCCAAGTAGGGAAGTGACTCCCCCCACACTAGGTCAGAAACAAAGGCCAGTCCGTCTAACCCCAGGCTGGCACTGAGGACCCCTCTCTGCAGCTCAACCCTGAATCACTGAACCAAGTTGTTCAGTGTCCTGACTTCCCGCTGCCTGAACCATCAACATCTTCTTGATGTCATGGTGCATCATGCCCAGTGGCTTTCCCAGGCCTTTTCTATAATTATCAATCAAAATTTTGTCCTGACCCTCTTCTCTCTCTCTCCTCCCTCCAAGACCTCTGACTCCTCAGCACCAACTTCCACTTCTGAGCAGATGACCCTGCTCATTGGTCTCAGCCTCTCTTCTAAGATGCAAACTCACTTCCATAATCTATTTTTTTTTTCACTCCTGAAGTCAGCCACTTATCTTTACTTCCCCATTTTTGTTAACTGATAGGTTGAATGGGCCACACATGTAGCATATAAACCCAAGCCTTATTTTTTATCACTTACTGTTTCTTTTAACCCCTTCTGAAGGGGTATCCATCCCCTGCCACGGGGTAAGGGAGGTCCATAACTCTTCTACTCATTCTTAGGTAATAAATAGAAAGCCCTAAGTTACAAAGCACAGTTTTGATACAGAAATGAGAACATCTAGTCATCAGCACGGGAGGGCCGGCTCTAGGCGGGCCGTGTGCCATTCAGTCGGGGTTATGATCTGCTTCTCCTTTCCTCACTTCCCTCCTCCTGGACTTGCCAGCTGCTGTTCTGACTTCACCAGAATGAAGGGGGGTGGAACGGAGAAGTAAAGGGACATGCGCTGGCGTGAGATGGCTTCACGCTGCCTGGGTGGACAGATGTTTACATTGGGCTCTTTTTCTTGGGGGCGCCCTGTGGGCTCTTGCAAACCCCATTCTGGGCCCCTCTGTTAGCCTGTGATGGGAAGGGTGCTTCTCCATCCGGAGCTGCTGATTCCATCTTGGCTTCTGCCTTTGTGCTGCATTCTCCAGCCTCAGATTTCTGGGCCCCTTTGGCCTGGAAAGCCACCCTCTAGGGCAAGATCCCTTAAAAAAATTATTTTCTTTTCTTTTCTTTCTTTATTTTTGGCTGCAATGGGTCTTTGTTGCTGCGTTTTATAAATTTATTGGGGAGCTTAAGGGAGAATTAATGATAGGTATGTAGAGAATGTAAAAATGAAATATGAGTCAATTATTAACTGCTGGAAAACTGTAAGTTGTACATGAAAGGAACTACTGAACAATAAATGGCTCAGTAGAAATCAGTATTCTTATAGCCCTGATAAAATAAACCCTGAATGTTGATTTCACCATATATTCATCGTAACTATTCTGTGAGAGGAGGGGAAGGAATGAGGTATATAAGGGAGATTTGCAAGGTGGGAAAGTGGAAAGAGAGCTAAAACCTTATCAACCGCAATAGGAAGTCGATAGATGAAAACTGAAACGTATGAATTCAGAGATGGCAACGTGAGCTTGTCATTTGCGAAAGTGGAAGTAAATGTTAGAGGAGTTGAAAGTGTGTGAAGTATTTCTTTGGAATGCAGGATTCAAGGGTGGATGGAGTGAAACAGATGTCTCTGATGTAATACTCAGATGTATTTTTATTTGAGAGTCCGTGTCTGATAACTCTGATATCTGGATCATCTGTTGGTCTGTTTGTATTGTCTGTATTTTTCTTGTGGGCCTGTGTGTTGGCATACGTGACAATTTTCAGTTAATTGCCAGACACTATATCTGAAAAGTAATACCTGCTTGAGAGGTGTTAACTTTGTCAAAAGGTGTTCTGTTTTGTTTTTTTTCCAGTTTTTGTCAGGCAGTTAATATAGTGGTATACATTGTTTTCAGTCATTAGTTGATTTGAGGTTGGATTTCGGTGTTTGTAAAGGCCTTGTTTATTTAAGCTCCATTTTACTTTCAGGGTCTAATCCTTTAGTGGTACTAATTAAAGCTGGGGACGTTTACTCAACAGCTGTGAATTCCAGGTTTTATCCCCCAGTTTTGTGAGATTGTAGGCAGCTTGTTTTCCCCACTCTCTTACAGGTTTCTCCTGGGAGAATTTTCTGAATAAATAACTTGCACCTAAATTCTTGGCCTGGATTCTGCCTCTGGGTTAATGCAAGCTAGGACAACATCTATTAATAAAGCACAGTTAGATGGGCAGACAAAAGTAAGACTTAGGGATAAGTAAACCATCTCTCCATTACACTCAGGCCAAAACCAGAACACGTATTTCTGTGTTCCATCCTGAGGACCATGAAAAACGAACCTTTATTTTATTTTCCTTCTATGAGTTATTTTAGAGCTGCTCATTTATTTCTGAATAAGGCAGAAATTGGGAAAGAAATAAAGGAAGACATGTAGACTTAGATCCACTGTCAGATACTTGGGTTTCTGTTTGGCTCAGCCTAACTCTGTTACGAGAAGCCACAGTTCAGTGTTTTTCTAAAGATACTGACTCCAAGATATTTGAACTTCTTTTTTTTTAACATCTTTTTTGGAGTATAATTGCTTTACAATGGTGTGTTAGTTTCTGCTTTATAACAAAGTGAATCAGTTATACATATAAATATGTTCCCATATCTCTTCCCTCTTGTGTCTCCCTCCCTCCCGCGCTCCCTATCCCACCCCTCTAGGTGGTCACAAAGCACCGAGCTGATCTCCCTGTGCTATGTGGCTGCTTCCCACTAGCTATCTATTTGACATTTCGTAGTGTATATATGTCCATGCCTCTCTCTCACTTCATCCCAGCTTACCCTTCCCTCTCCCTATGTCCTCAAGTCCATTCTCTACGTCTGCGGCTTTATTCCTGTCCTGCTCCTAGGTTCTGAAGAACCTTTTTTTTTCAGATTCCATATATATGTGTTAGCATACATTTGTTTTTCTCTTTCTGACTTATTTCACTCTGTATGACAGACTCTAGATCAATCCACCTCACTACAAATAACTCAATTTTGTTTCTTTTTATGGCTGAGTAATATTCCATTGTATATATGTGCCACATCTTCTTTATCCATTCATCTGTCGATGGACACTTAGGTTGCTTCCATGTCCTGGCTATTGTAAATAGAGCTGAAATTAACATTGTGGTACATGACTCTTTTTCAATTATGGTTTTCTCAGGGTATATGCCCAGTAGTGGGATTGCTGGGTCATATGGTAGTTGTATTTTTAGTTCTTTAAGGAACCTCCATACTGTTCTCCATAGTGGCTGTATCAATTAACATTCCCAACAACAGTGCAAGAGAGTTCCCTTTTCTCCACACCCTCTCCGGCATTTACTGTTTGTATGTTTTCTGATGATGGCTACTCTGACTGGTGTGAGGTGATACCTCATTGTAGTTTTATTTGCATTTCTCTAATGATTAGTGATGTTGAGCATCCTGTCATGTGTTTGTTGGCAATCTGTATATCTTCTCTGGAGAAATGTCTATTTAGGTCTTCTGCCCATTTTTGGATTGGGTTGTTTGTTCTTCTGATATTGAGCTGCACGAACTGCTTGTAAATTTTGGAGATTAATCCTTTGTCAGTTGCTTCATTTGCAAATATTTTCTCCCATTCTGAGGGTTGTCTTTTTGTCTTGTTTATGGTTTCCTTTGCTGTGGATAAGCTTTTAAGTTTCATTAGGTCCCATTTGTTTATTTTTGTTTTTATTTCCATTTCTCTAGAAGGTGGGTCAAAAAGGAACTTGCTGTGATTTATGTCATAGAATGTTCTGCCTGTGTTTTCCTCTGAGGGTTTTATAGTGTCTGGCCTTACATTAGGTCTTTAATACATTTTTGAGTTTATTTTTGTGTATGGTGTTAGGGAGTGTTCTAATTTCATTCTTTTACATGTAGCTGTCCAGTTTTCCCAGCACCACTTATTGAAGAGGCTGTCTTTTCTCCATTGTATATTCTTGCCTCCTTTATCAAAAAAAAGGTGACCATATGTGGTGGGTTTATCTCTGGGCTTTCTATCCTGTTCCATTAATCTATATTTCGGTTTTTGTGCCCATACCATACTGTCTTGATTACTGTAGCTTTGTAGTATAGTCTGAAGTCAGGGAGCCTGATTCCTCCAGCTCCGTTTTTCTTTCTCAGGATTGCTTTGGCTACTTGGGGTCTTTTGTGTTTCCATACAAATTGTGAAATTTTTTGTTCTAGTTCTGTGAAAAATGCAAGTGGTAGTTTGATAGGGATTGCATTGAATCTGTAGATGGCTTTGGATAGTATAGTCATTTTCACATTGTTGATTCTTCCAATCCAAGAACATGGTATATCTCTCCATCTGTTTGTATCCTCTTTAATTTCTTTCATCAGTGTCTTATAATTTTCTGCATACAGGTCTTTTGTCTCCTTATGTAAGTTTATTTCTAGATATTTTATTCTTTTTGTTGCAATCGTAAATGGGAGTGCTTCCTTAATTTCTCTTTCAGATTTTTCATATTAATGTATAGGAATGCAAGAGATTTCTGTGCATTAATTTTGTATCCTGCTACTTTACCAAATTTATTGATTAGCTCTAGTAGTTTTCTGGTAGCATTTTTAGGATTCTCTATGTATATTATCATGTCATCTGTAAACAGTGACTGCTTTACTTCTTCTTTTCTGATTTGGATTCCTTTTATTTCTTTTTCTTCTCTGATTGCTGTGGCTAAAATTCCAAAACAATGTTGAAAAATAGTGGTGAGAGTGGACAACCTTGCCTTGTTCCTGATCTTAGTGGAGATGGTTTCAGGTGTTCACCATTGAGGACGATGTTGGCTGTGGGTTTGTCATATATGGCCTTTATTATGTTGAGGAAAGTTCCCTCTATGCCTACTTTCTGGAGGGTTTTTAACATAAATCGGTGTTGAATTTTGTCGAAAGCTTTTTCTGCATCTATTGAGATGATCATATGGTTTTTATTCTTCAATTTGTTAATATGGTGTATCACATTGATTGATTTGCGTATATTGAAGAATCCTTGCATTCCTGAGATTAACCCCACTTGATCATGGTGTATGATCCTTTTAATGTGTTGCTGGATTTTGTTTGCTAGTATTTTGTTGAGGATTTTTGCCTCTATGTTCATCAGTGATATTGGCCTGTAGTTTTCTTTCTCTGTGACATCTTTGTCTGGTTTTGGTATCATCGTGATGGTGGCCTCGTAGAATGAGTTTGGGAATGTTCCTCTCTCTGCTATATTTTGGAAGAGTTTGACAAGGATAGGTGTTAGCTCTTCTCTAAATGTTTCATAGAATTCGCCTGTGAAGCCATCTGGTTCTGGGCTTTTGTTTGTTGGAAGATTTTTTTTTTTTTTTTTTGGCAGTACGCAGGCCTCTCACTGTTGTGGCCTCTCCTGCTATGGAGCACAGGCTCCGGATGCGCAGGCTCAGCGGCCATGGCTCACGGGCCCAGCCGCTCTGCAGCATGTGGGATCCTCCCGGACCGGGGCACGAACCCGTGTCCCCTGCATCGGCAGGCGGACTCTCAACCACTGCGCCACCAGGGAAGCCCTGTTGGAAGATTTTTAATCACAGTTTCAATTTCAGTGCTTGGGATTGGTCTGTTTATATTTTCTATTTCTTCCTGGTTCAGTCTCAGTTGGTTGTGCTTTTCTAAGAATTTGTCCATTTCTTCCAGGTTGTCCATTTTATTGGCATATGGTTGCTTGTAGTAATCTCTCATGATCCTTTGTATTTCTGCCGTGTCAGTTGTTACTTCTCGTTTTACATTTCTAATTCTGTTGATTTGAGTCTTCTCCCTTTTTTTCTTGATGAGTCTGGCTAATGGTACCAATTTTGTTTATCTTCTCAAAGAACCAGCTTTTAGGTTTATTGATCTTTGCTATCGTTTCTTTCGTTTCTTTTTCATTTATTTCTGATCTGATCTTTATGATTTTTTTCCTTCTGCTAACTTTGGGGTGTTTTTGTTCTTCTTTCTCAAATTGCTTTAGGTGTAAGGTTAGGTTGTTTATTTGAGATGTTTCTTGTTTCTTAAGGTAGGATTGTATTGCTATAAACTTCCCTCTTAGAACTGCTTTTGCTGCATCCCATAGGTTTTGGGTCGTCGTGTTTTCATTGTCATTTGTTTCTAGGTAGTTTTTGATTTCCTTTGATTTCTTCAGTGATCTCTTGGTTATTAAGTAGTGTATTGTTTTGCCTCCATGTGGTTGTAGTTTTTACAGATTTTTTTCCTGTAATTGATATCTAGTCTTATAGTGTTGTGGTCAAAAAGATACTTGATATGATTTCAATTTTCTTAAATTTACCAAGGCTTGATTTGTGACCAAGTTATGATCTTTCCTGGAGAATGTTCCATGAGCACTTGAGAAGAAAGTGTATTCTGTTGTTTTTGGATGGAATATCCTATAAATATCAATTAAGTCCATCTTGTTTAATGTATCATTTAAAGCTTGTATTTCCTTATTCATTTTCATTTTGGATGATCTGTCCATTGGTGAAAGTGGGGTGTTAAAGTCCCCTACTATGAGTGTGTTACTGTCGATTTCTCCTTTTATGGCTGTTAGCATCTGCCTTATGTATTGAGGTGCTCCTATGTTGGGTGCAAAAATATTTACATTTGTTATATCTTCTTCTTAGAGTGATCCCTTGATCATTATGTAGTGTCCTTCTTTGTCTCTTTTAATAGTCTTTATTTTAAAGTCTATTTTGTGTGATATGAGAATTTGTACTCCAGCTTTCTTTTCGATTTCCATTTGCATGCAATATCTTTTTTCCTTCCCGTCACTTTCAGTCTGTATGTGTTCCTAGGTCTGAAGTGGGTCTCTGGTAGACAGCATATGTACGGGTCTCGTTTTGTATCCATTCAGCCAGTCTGTCTTTTGGTTGGAGCATTTAATCCATTTACATTTAAGGTAGTTATCGATATGTATGTTCCTATTACCATTTTCTTAATTGTTTGGGGTTTGTTATTGTAGGTCTTTTCCTTCTCTTGTGTTTCCTGCCTAGAGAAGTTCTTTAGCATTTGTTGTAAAGCTGGTTTGGTGTTGCAGAATTCTCTTAGCTTTTGCTTCTCTGTAAAGTTTTTCTTTCTCTGTCGAATCTGAATGAGATCCTTGCTGGGTAGAGTTATCTTAGTTGTAGGTTTTCCCTTTCATCACTTTAAATATGTCCTGCCACTCCCTTCTGGCTTGCAGATTTTCTGACTTTTTCTTTGTATTTAATTTTTGATGGTTTGATTAATATGTGTCTTGGCGTGTTTCTCCTTGGATTTATCATGTATGGGACTCTCTGTGCTTCCTGGACTTGATTGACTATTTCCTTTCCCATATTAGGGAAGTTTTCAACTATAATCTCTTCAAATATTTTCTCAGTCCCTTTCTTTTTCTCTTCTCCTTCTGGAACCCCTATAATTCGAATGTTGGTGCGTTTAATGTTGTCCCAGAGGTCTCTGAGACTGTCCTCAATTCTTTTCATTCTTTTTTCTTTATTTTGCTCTGCGGTAGTTATTTCCACTATTTTATCTTCCAGGTCACTTATCCGTTCTTCTGCCTCAGTTATTCTGCTATTGATTCTTTCTAGAGAATTTTTAATTTCATTTGTTGTGTTGTTCATCACTGTTTGTTTGTTCTTTAGTTCTTCTAGGTCCTTGTTAAACATTTCTTGTATTTTCTCCATCTATTTCCAAGATTTTGGATCATCTTTACTACCATTACTCTGAACTCTTTTTCAGGTAGACTGCCTATTTCCTCTTCATTTGTTTGGTCTGGTGGGTTTTTACCTTGCTCCTTCATCTGCTGCATATTTCTGTGTCTTCTCATTTTGCTTAACTTACTGTGTTTGGGGTCTCCTTTTCTCAGGCTGCAGGTTTGTAGTTCCCATTGTTTTTGGTTTCTGCCCCCAGCGGGTAAGGTTGGTTCAGTGGGTTGTGTAGGCTTCCTTGTGGAGGGCAGTAGTGCCTGTGTTCTGGTGGATGAGGCTGGATCTTGTCTTTCTGGTGGACAGGTCCATGTCCAGTGGTGTGTTTTGGGGTGTCTGTGACCTTATCATGATTTTAGGCAGCCTTTCTTCTAGTGGGCGCAGTTGAGTTCCTGTCTTGCTAGTTGTTTGGCATAGGGTGTCCAGCACTGTAGCTTGCTGGTTGTTGAGTGGAGCTGGGTCTTGGTGTTGACATAGAGATCTCTGGGAGATTTTTGCCATTTGATATTACGTGGAGTTGGGAGGTCTCTGGTGGACCAATGTCCTGAACTTGGCTCTCCCACCTCAGAGGCACTGGCCTGACACCCAGTCAGAGCACCAAGATCCTGTCGTCCTCACGGCTCAGAATAAAAGGGAGAAAAAAATAAAGAAAGATAGAAAAAAATAAATGAAATAAAATAAAGTTATTAAAATAAAAAATAATTATTAAAAATAAAAAAATTAAAAAGTAACAAAAAAGAAACAAACAAAGAAAGAAGAGAGCAGCCAAACCAAAAAACAAATCCACCAATGATAAGGAATGCTAAAAACTATACTAAAAAAAAAAGAAAAAAAAATGGGTAGACAGAACCCTAGGACAAATGGTAAAAGCAAAGCTATACAGACAAAATTACGCACAGAATCATACAGATAGAAAAAGATACAAAAAGAGAAAAAGGCAAAAAATATATATATCGTTGCTCCCAAAGTCCACCCCCTCAATTTTGGGATGATTAGTTGTCTATTCAGGTATTCCACAGATTCAGGGTACCTCAAGTTGATTGTGAAGATTTAATCTGCTGCTCCTGAGGCTGCTGGGAGAGATTTCCCTTTCTCTTCTTTGTTTGCACAGCTCCCGGGGTTCAGCTTTGGATTTTGACCCACCTTTGCGTGTAGGACGTCTGTTCTTCGCTCAGACAGGACGGAGTTAAAGGAGCAGCTGATTCAGGGGCTCTGGCTCACTCAGGCCGGGGGGAGGGAGGGGTACGCAGGTGGGGTGAGCCTGCAGCGGCAGAGGCTGGCATGACATTGCACTAGCCTGAGGCCTGCCGTGCGTTCTCCCGGGGAAGTTGTCCCTGGATCCTGGGACCCTGGCAATGGCGGGCTGCACAGGTTTCCGGGCGGGGAGGTGTGGAGAGTGACCTGTGCTCGCACACAGGCTTCTTGGTGGCAGCAGCAGCAGCCTTAGAGTCTCATGCCCGTCTCTGGGGTCCGCACTTACAGCCATGGCTAACACCTGTCTCTGGAGCTCATTTAGGCGGTGCTCGGAATCCCCTCTCCTCGCGCACCCCAAAACAATGGTCTCTTGCCTCTTCGGCAGCTCCAGACTTTTTCCCGGACTCCCTCCTGGCTAGCTGTGGCGCACTAGCCCCCTGCAGGCTTTGTTCACGCCACCAACCCCAGTCCTCTCCCTGCGCTCCGACCGAAGCCCAAGCCTCCCGCCCGCCCCGGCGGGTGAGCAGACAAGCCTCTAGGGCTGGTGAGTGCTGGTTGGCACCGATCCTCTGTGCGGGAATCTCTTCGCTTTGCCCTCCGCACCCCTGTTGCTGTGCTCTCCTCCGTGGCTCCGAAGCTCCCCCACTCCGCCACCCCCCCATCTCCGCCAGTAAAGGGCCTTCCTAGTGCATGGAAACCTTTCCTCCTTCACAGCTCCCTCCCAGAGGGGTAGGTCCCATCCCTATTCTTTTGTCTCGGTTATTTCTTTTTTCTTTTGCCCTACCCAGGTACATGGGGGGTTTCTTGCCTTTTGGGAGGTCTTAGGTCTTCTGCCAGCGTTCAGTAGGTGTTCTGTAGTTGTTCCACATGTAGATGTATTTCTGGTGTATCTGTGGGGAGGAAGATACATATGGAGGAACCATCCATATAGTTGCAAAAGATCTCCGCGTCTTACTCCTACACCATCTTGAAGGTCTCTCTCCATTTGAACTTCTTACAATTTCTCAGCCTGCTGCGCACATCTGGAGTTTGCTTTTACGTCAGAGAAAATTTTTTCTTCCTCATTTGTGCCAGATTGCTGTAGGGTGAGTTTCCTGTAGGTGTGGGACTGATTAATCATGATCCTGAAACAACACTGATAATCCTCTAAATTCTGGAATATTTTCTCTATTATCCTTAGAGGCAAAGTAATTTTAGTCACAGCTTTATCCCTACTTCCATTTTGACCTCAAGAAAAGCAAAGTAATTTCCCTGAAGATCCCCAGATCTACATTCAAAGAGATTTAGTAGCTAATATCAATAAACGAGATTTAAAATTGATTTTGCATAGAAAAATATAGACTAGTTAAAGCCTACCTTAAATTTAGGTGGGCTCTTACAGAATCAGTTCTTCTCAGTTTATAGTGACTGTTCATTCATTGTCCTGAGATGAGTTGTTTCTGTAACTGTTTTGCAGACGAGGAAACTTGGTCCAGAGAGTTCCCTAAGCATTTGTATGTAGAAAAGTGAAGTACAGAGCCCAAGGCTTACAGACACTTAATCCAGTCTTTCTACCACTTCATAAGCTAAATGTGGAAGTGGTGTTGTAGGTGTAGTGACTAGAATCTGGGCTTTCAGATCAGTCCACATGGCTTTAATGCCACCTGTACTCCTTACTAACCATGGGGATGGGGGATGGTCACTCTCTTGCTCCTTCATCTGCTGTGTGTTTTTCTGTCTTTTCATTTTGCTTATCTTACTGTGTTTGGGGTCTCCTTTTTTGCAGGCTGAAGGTTCGTAGTTCCTGTTGTTTTTTGTGTCTGTCCCCAGTGGCTAAGGTTGGTTCAGTGGGTTGTGTAGGCTTCCTGGTGGAGGGTACTAGTGCCTGTGTTCTGGTGGATGAGGCTGGATCTTGTCTTTCTGGTGGGCAGGTCCACGTCTGGTGGTGTGTTTTGGGGTGTCTGTAGACTTATTATGATTTTGGGCAGCCTCTCTGCTAATGGGTGGGGTTGTGTTCCTGTCTTGCTAGTTGTTTGGCATAGGATGTCCAGCACTGTAGCTTGCTGGTCGTTGAGTGAAGCTGGGTGCTGGCGTTGAGATGGAGATCTCTGGGAGATTTTCGCCGTTTGATATTATGTGCAGCTGGGAGGCCTCTTGTGGACCAGTGTCCTGAAGTTGGCTCTCCCACCTCAGAGGCACAGCACTGACTCCTGGCTGCAGCACCAAGAGCCTTTCATCCACAGGGCTCCTTAATTTGGGATGATTCGTTGTCTATTCAGGTATCCCACAGATGCAGGGTATATCAAGTTGATTGTGGAGCTTTAATCCGCTGCTTCTGAGGCTGCTGGGAGAGATTTCCCTTTCTCTTCTTTGTTCTCACAGTTCCCAGGGGCTCAGCTTTGGATTTGGCCCCGCCTGTGCATGTAGGTCGCCGGAGGGCGTCTGTTCTTTGCTCAGACAGGACGGGGTTAAAGGAGCCGCTGATTCGGAGGCTCTGGCTTACTCAGGCCGGGGGGTAGGGAGGGTCACGGAGTGTGGGGCGGGCCTGCGGCGGCAGAGGCCGACGTGACGTTGCAGCCTGAGGCGCGCCGTGCGTTCTCCCGGGGGAGTTGTCCCTGGATCCCGGGACCCTGGCAGTGGCGGGCTGCACAGGCTCCCCGGAAGGGCGTGTGGCTTGTGATCTGTGTTCGTACACAGGCCTCCTGGTGGCGGCAGCAGCGGCCTTAGCGTCTCATGTCTGTCTCTGGGCTCCGCACTTTTAGCCGCGGGTCGCGCCCGTCTCTGGAGCTCCTTTAAGCAGCGTTCTTAATCCCCTCTCCTCGTGCACCAGGAAACAAAGAGGGACGTAAAAGTCTCTTGCCTCCTCGGCAGGTCCAGACTTTTCCCCGGACTCCCTCCCGGCTAGCCGCGGTGCACTAACGCCCTGCAGGCTGTGTTCACGCCGCCAACCTCAGTCCTCTCCCGGTGCTCCGACAAAAGCCGGAGCCTCAGCTCCCAGTCCCGCCCGCCCCGGCGGGCGAGCAGACAAGCCTCTCGGCTGGTGAGTGCCGGTCGGCCCGATCCTCTGCGCTGGAATCTGTCCGCTTTGCCCTCCGCACCCCTGTTGCTGTGCTCTCCTCCGCGGCTCCCAAGCTCCCCCACTCCGCCACCCGAAGTCTCCGCCCGCGAAGGGGCTTCCTAGTGTGTGGACACTTTTCCTCCTTCACAGCTCTCTCCCGCTGGTGCAGGACCCGTCCCTATCCTTTTGTCTCTGTTTAGTTTTTTCTTTTGCCCTAACCAGGTACGTGGGGGGTTCCTTGCCTTTTGGGAGGTCTGAGGTCTTCTGCCAGCGTTCAGTAGGTGCTCCGTAGGAGTTGTTCCACGCGTAGATGTATTTCTGGTGTATCTGTGGGGAGGAAGGTGATCTCCGCGTCTTACTCTTCCGCCATCTTCCCGGAAGTCCTCGAATGGTCACTCTCTGAATGTCAGTATAAGTGGGGCCACCAGACATAATGTTTTAGGAAGTACAGTTCATCTTGGAAATATTCTTGACAAAAAAGCTGAAAGTGAATCTAATGAATCTACCTTCTAGGGCTACCTTCCAATTATAGAAAATATGGCTGAAAGAAGAATGATTTCATGACACTGCAGGGGAACAAATGCACATATTTGGGATTTGGGGCATTCGACAGGACTACTATGTGGTTTCTGCAAATCAGAGGGAAAAATCAAAGGGAGAAATGGTGAGCATGAGTGTGTGTGTGTCTCCTTTGGATTAAAAGAAACTCAAGAGACATAACAACTAAGAGAGATGTATTGAACTTGTTTGCACCCTGATTCAAACAAACGAGCTGTAAAGAGAATTTTATTTATTTTATTTATTTATTTATTTTTGGCCGTGTAGGGCCTTCGTTGCTGCATGCGGGCTTTCTCTAGTTGCGGCAAGCGGGGGCTACTCTTCATTGAGGTGCGTGGGCTTCTCATTGCGGTGGCTTCTCTTGTTGCGGAGCACGGGCTCTAGGCGTGCGGGCTTCATTAGTTGCAGCATGCAGGCTCAGTAGTTGTGGCTCGCGGGCTCTAGAGTGCAGGCTCAGTAGTTATGGTGCATGGGCTTAGTTGCTCTGCGGCATGTGGGATTTTCCCAGACCTGGGCTTGAACTCGTGTCCCCTGAATTGGCAGGCGGATTCTTAACCACTGCGCCACCAGGGAAGTCCCATGTAAAGCGAATTTTTAAGGCAACCAGGGAAATTGGATTTTGGTCTGAGAGTTATTGATAATTTTATTAGGTATGATAATATTTATTTTAAAAATGTTCATTTTTATTCCACTTTTATTGAGATATATTTGACATAAGGCACTGTATAAGTTTAAGGTGTATAGAGTAATGATTCAACTTACATACATCATGAAATGATGACCACAGTACGTTTAGTGAACATCCATCATCCCATATAAATACAAAATGAATGAAGTAAAAAAAATTTTTCCTTTTGTGTTGAGAACTCAGGATTTGCTCTCTTAACAACGTTCGTATATAACATGTAGCAGTGTTAGTTATATCTATCATATTATACATTACATCCTAGTACTTATTTATCTTATAACTGGCAGTTTGTACATTTTGACCACCTTCATCCAATTCCCCCTCCCCCAACCCCTGCCTTTGGTAGCCACAAATCTGATATCTTTTTCTATGAGTTTGGTGGTATGTTTGTTTGTTTTCGAAGTATAATTGAACCACAGCACTATGTTAGTTCCTGTCATGCAACATAGTGATTTGATATTTCTATAGATTTCAAAATGATCACTGTGATAAGTGTAGTTACAATATGTCACCATACAAAGATATTACCTAGTTATTGGCTATATTCCCCGCTCTGTACATTTCATACCTGTGACTCATTTATTTTGTAACTGAAAGTTTGGACCTCTTAATCTCCCTCACGTATTTCTTTCTTCCTTCCACTCCCTCCCCTCTGTAAACTACTTGTTTGTTCTCTGTGTCTATAACTCTGTGTCTGTTTTGCTTTGGTTGTTCATTTGTTTTAGTCCAGTTTTGTTCTTTTGCATGTAGCTGTCCAGTTATTTTTTAGATTCCACATATAAGCAAAATCACACATTATCTGTCTTTCTGTGTGACTTATTTCACTTAGCATAGTACCCTTTAGGTCCATCCATGTAGTTGCAAATGGCAAGATTTCATTCTTTTTCATGGCTAATATTCCATTGTGTAGGGACTTCCCTGGTGGCACAGTGGTTAAGAATCCGCCTGCCAATGCAGGGGACACAGGTTTGAGCCCTGGTCTGGGAAGGTCCCACATGCCGCGGAGCAACTAAGCCCATGCGCAACAACTACTGAGACTGTGCTCTAGAGCCTGTGAGCCACAATTACTGAAGGCCACGTGCCTTGAGCCCATGCTCTGTAGCAAAGACAAGCCACCGCAATGAGAAGCCTGCGCACCACAACGAAGAGTAGCCCCTGCTCGCCACAACTAGAGAAAGCCCGTGCATGGCAACGAAGACCCAACACAGCCAAAAATAAATAAATAAATAGATAAATATTTCCATTGTATATGTGTATACCACGTTTTCTCCATATATTAATCTATTGATTGGCACTTGGGTTGCTTCCATGTTATGGCTATGGTAAATAATGCTGCAATGAATCTAGGGGGTGCATATTTTTTTTTTTCTAATTAGTGTTTTTGTTTTCTTTGGGTAAGTACCCAGAAGTGGAATTGCTGGGTCATACATTAGTTCTATTTTTAATTTCTTGAGGAATCTCCATACTGTTTGCCATAGTGGCTGTACCAGTTTACATTTCTACCAATTGTACATGAGGGATCCCTTTTCTCCACATCCTTGTCAACACTTATTATTTGCTCTCTTTTTGATGGCAGCCATTCTTTTTGATGACAAATGTGAGGTGATATCCCATTGAGGTTTTGGTTTGTATTTCCCTGATGATTAGTGATGTTGAGCATCTTTTCATGTGCTTGTTGGCCATTTGTATGTCTTCTTTGGAAAAATGTCCATTTAGATCATCTGCCCATTTTTTAATTGGGTTGTTTGTTTTTTTGATATTGAATGGTATGAGTTCTTATATATTTTGGATATGAACCCCTTATTGGATATATTGTTTGCAAATATCTTCTCCCATTCATTAGGTGGCCTTTTTGTTTGTTGATAGTTTCTTTCACTGTGAAAGAGCTTTTAAGCTTGAAGTAGTCCCCTTTGTTTATTTTTGCTTTTGTTTTCTTTGGCTGAGGACACAGATCCAAAAAAGTACTACTGAGACTGATGTCAAAGAGCTTTACTGCCTGTTTTCTTCTGGGAGTTTTATAGTTTCAGGCCTTACATTTAAGTCTTTAATCCATTTGAATTTATTCTTGTGTATGGTGTGAGAGAGTAGTCCAGTTTTGTTCTTTTGCATGTAGCTGTCCAGTTTTCCCAACACCATTTATTGAAGAGGCTGTCTTTTCCCATTGTGTATTCTTCCTCCTTTGTCATAGATTAATTGCCTATAAGTACATGAGTTTATTTCTGGGCTCTCTATTCATTGATCTATGTGTCTCTTTTTGTGCCAGTACTGTACTGTTTTGATTACTTTAGCTTTGTAATATAGCCTGAAATCAGGGAGCATGATACCTCCAGCTTTGTTCATTCTCAAAATTGTTTTGACTATTTAGGGTCTTTTAGTTTTCCACACAAATTTTTAGAATTATTTGTTCTAATTCTGTGAAGAATGCCATTGGTATTTTGATAGGGGTTGCATTGAATCTGCAGATGGCCTTGGATAGTATGGTAATTTTAACAATATTAATTCCTCCAGTCCACGAAGATGGTATATCTTGCCGTCTGTTTATGTCATCTTCAATTTCTTTTTATTTTTTTATTGGAGCATAGCTGCTTTACAATTTTGTGTTATTTTCTGCTGTACAAAGTGGATCAGTTATACAAAGTGAATCAGCTATACATACATATATCCACTCTTTTTTAGATATCCTTCCCATTTAGGTCACCAGAGAGCACTGAGCAGAGTTTTCTGTGCTATACAGTATGTTCTTATTCATTATCTATTTTATACCTAGTAGTGTATATATGTCAATCTCAATCTCCCAATCCATCCTACTCCCCCCTTCCCCCCTTGTTATCCATATGTTTGTTCTCCATGTCTGTGTCTCTATTTGTGCTTTGTGAATAAGTTCATCTGTATCATTTTTTTAGATTCCACATATATGCATTTATATACAATATTTTTCTCCTTCTGACTTACTTCACTCTGTATGACAGTCTCTAGGTCCATCCACATCTCTGCAAATGGCACAGTTTTGTTCCTTTTTATGGCTAATATTCCACTCTGTATATGTACCACATCTTCTTTATCCATTCCTCTGTTGATGGACATTTAGGTTGCTTCCATGTCCTGGCAGTTGTAAATAGTGCTGCAATAAACATTGGGGTGCATGTCATCTTCAATTTCTTCCATCAGTGTCTTGTAGTTTTCCAGGAACAAATCGTTTAACTCCTTGGTTAGATTTATTCCTAGATATTTCATTCTTTTTGATATGATTGTGAATAGGATTATTTTATCTCTCTTTCTGATAGTTCCTTGTTAGTGTATAAAAACACAACAGATTTCTGTATATTAATTTTGTATCTTGCAGCCTTACCGAATTTATTGATGAGTTCTAATAGTTTTTTTTTGGTGACATATTTTGGATTTTCTCTATATACTATCATGTCATCTGCAAACAGTAACAGTTCTTTTCCAACTTGGATTCCTTTTACTTCCTTTTCTTGTCTGATTGCTGTGACTCGGACTTCAATACTATGTTGAATAAAAGTGGCGAGAGTGGGCTGCTGAATAAAGTGGCCAGAGTGGGCATTCTTGTCTTCTTCCTGATCTTGCTTTCAGCTTTTCACTGTTGATGATGTAAGCTGTGGGCTTTTCATATATGGCCTTTATTATGTTGAGGTATGTTCCTCTATGCCCACTTTCCAGAGAGTTTTTTTTTTTAATCATAAATGGATGTTGGATTTTGTAAGAAGCTTTTTCTGTGTCTATTAAGATGATCATATGATATTTATTTTTCAATTTCTTAATATGGGTGTTACCACCTTGATTGATTTGCAGGTATTGAGCCATCCTTGAATCCCTGGGATAAATCCCACTTGATCGTGGTGTATGAACCTTTTCATGTATTGTTGGATTCGGTTTGCTAGTGTTTGGTTGAGGATTTTTGCATCTGGGTTTATCAGTGATACTGGACTGTAATTTTCTTTTTCGTGTGGTATCTTTGTCTGGTTTTGGTATCTGGGTGATGCTGGCCTCATAGAATGAGTTAGGAAGCATTCCTTCCTCTGCATTTTTTGGGAATAGTTTGAGAAGGATAGGGGTTAACTCTTCTCCCAGTGTTTGATAGAATTCACCTGGTAAGTCAGCACCAGTGTCCACGTGGTAGAACCAGCTCCCCAGAATGGCTGCCACCAGTGTCTGCGTCCCCAGGGGGAGCTCCAGTTACCTCCTGCCTCTCCAGGAGACTCTGCAGGATCAGCATGTGGGTCTGACCCAGGCTCCTTTCAGATGACTGCTTCTGCCCTGGGTCTTGGAGCGTGTGAAATTTTGTGTGTGCCGTTTAAGAGTGGAGTCTCTGTTTCCCACAGTCCTCTGGCTCTCCCAGAAGTAAACCCCAGTGGCCTTCAAAGGAAAGTGTTTTGGGAACTTGTCTTCCTGGAGCAGGACCCCCAGCTGGGGAGCCCAGTGTAGGGGCTGGACCCCTCACTCCTTGGGAGGAACCTCCACAATTATTCTCCTGTTTGTCAATCACCCACCCGGGATATGGGTCTTGACTATACCACGACTCTGTCCCTCCTCCCATCTTGTTATGGTTCCTTCTTTATATCCTTAGTTAGAAGATCTTTTCTGCTAATATTCTGTGCTTTCTCTTCAATAGCTGCACTGTCAGTAGTTATAATTGTGGTGTGCCCATGGGAAGAGGTGAGCTCAGGGTCTTTCTACACTACCATCTTGGCCACACCCCTGAAATATTCATATTTTTAAAGATATGTGTATTGCATAGAATATGTAGCAGTCAACTGATAATGATGTATGCAATTTACTTTAAAATATTTAAGCCAAAAAAAAAAAGCTGATTAAGCAAATGTGACAAAATCTTGAAAATTACTGAATCTGAGTGATGGATTTATGGGAGTTTTCTGTATCACTCTCCCTGCTTTTACAATGTTGGAAATTTTTCATAATAAAATAGGATCTATCCAAAATTTGGTCACTTTCTCACTCCTTGCACTGCTGTTACCCTGGTCCAAGCCACCATCCTCTTTCTCTTGCAATAGTCCCCCTGACACGTTTCCCTGCTTCTGCCCTTTCCTCCCTATAGTCTAACCTTAGTACAGCAGCCAGAGCGAGCCTTTGAGATATAAGTCAAACCATGACATTGCTCTGCACGAAACCTTCCAGTGGCTCTCATCCTTTTGTAGTCCTGCCCACGCTTCACGGTCTGGCCACCAGCGCTCTCCTGCATTACTTCTCTGCCTCCATCCCATCATCCCCTCTCCTGGCTCACTCTGCAGCCACCTCACTGGCCTCCTTGTTATTCTTTGGACCGATCAGCATGCTCTCACTTCAGGGCCTTTCCGCTTCCCATTTCCTTTTTCTGGATTGCTCTCCCCAGATGTCCATCTGCCTTCTCTCACCTCCCCAGATCTTCACTCGAGGGTCACTTTTCTCAGTGAGGCCAACCCAGGTCATCATCTCTAAAACTGTCCTCTGTCCTCTAATCCTGGACACGCCCCTTCTCTCTTTCCCAAGCTAACTTTCTTCATAGTGCTCTCCTGCATTTGACATACTATGTGTTTCACCCATTGAGTCTCTTATTGACTATCTTCACCCTCAAGAATGAGAACAGAGATTTTTGTCTGTTTTGCTCCTGTTTTTAGCCTCAATGTTTAGAACAGTGCCTGGCATCTATGAGGTGCTCAATATTTTAAAAATACTGTTGATTGAATCTCATTTATTTTTCATCATTAACGCAAGGTAGTATGCATTACCTTGGGGCATTACCATGGGGCAAGAGAAGGGTCTTGATTCAGAGTGGGTTGGTCTGAATTTCAGATCTGCCATTTCTGAGCTAGAAATGTGACCTTGGAACAAGCATTTATCCCCTCTGAACCTCAATTTGCTCGTCTTTGAAGTGGGGAGAACACTACTCACTTCTGTTAGGATCAAAATGAAAATTATTATTCAAGTGCTAGGAATCATTCTTAACAATTATATAGTAATACTTATCATTTATTGAACATATAATGTGCTCCAGGCACTGTGATGATAGCTTAATATATAAGTATAAATATAAAATTTCACTTAATTACCACAATAACCATATGAACTGAGTTTTTTAATTTTAAAGTTTACAGGTAGGGAAACTGAGACAGGGGAGTTAAAAGGGGTTTGTCCAAGGTCACATGCAATTAAGTGGTAGATCAGATATTTTATATAGAAAGACACTGTGTTGCCTGAATCTTTCACAAGTGTGTATCCACATACTACATACATAATAAAAGCAAACAGAATAAAGCCCAAAGCTCCCCCAAGGGACCCACTGAGCTGGGATGAAATTTCTCTAGGTTCCTGACGGTCTCATTTAAAACCTTGTGCATCTCTCATGGATTGTATCTAATCTCATTCAGTGTAGGGCAGAGGTCCCTGAGCAGAAGGTCTTATAAAACACCCATGCCCCCATCCCTTCTAAATATCACTCCATTCATAGATACATGTCGCAGATGCCATATGAAAAATCTTTGTCAAGGGTCTTTGTTTTCAAAGAGTGTATAATTGGGAAGGCAAAATATCTAATGCAAACTAAATATTAATATAGTCGGGTGAGGTCTTAGCACAGGAACTTTACCAGCCTTTTTTTTTCACTGTGTAAAATGTAGAAGTTGGACTAGACAATCTCTAAGGGGCCTTTAGTTCAGGTATTTTGGAATTCTGTGATTTTGTTGTAGGCGGTTCAAGATTTTAAATAAGTCACGAAGGGCCATGGCTGGTATTAGACTCCAAGCCATAGGAACCCAGGAGAGAATTCAATATACCTCTGGGTCACTTGGGAAATATTTTGGTAAACACAAAAGACAAATGTGTTCTCCTTGAATATAAGATTAAGGAAGGCGATGGGCTAATTACATTTTTATATAATTTTCAGCTTAAAAGCAGGAAGTACCAATGGAAAAAGAAAAGGAACAAAAACCAAGCAGCGAATTCTGGAAAGCTTACACACAATCAAGGCAAATGGCCTCTGCTCACAATGGACTCTCAATCCTTGACTGAACACTTAACGAGAACCTTATAGCCAGTTGCAAGGTAAGTGGTGGAGAAGGCTTTTTGCCTACTCAGTTGGGCTAAAAGCTTTTGGACAAGTGCTCAGGGCTTACAGATGAGAGAAAAGCAACAGAGGGAGCTGTGTTGGGGAATAGTTAGAAGCAGAGGCATGGAGTAAACAGGTTTTCAACAAGACACTCTTCTTTTTGAAAAGTCACTCTAAGCAAACCCTGCTTTTTACTTCCAAATCACCGTAGCAGGAAGCTTTAGAAAATGAGCAGGGCCAGCAAAAGTAAACACTGAACCACAGCGCCCTTCACATGTCTCACCTCCCTGTTCCTTTCTTGCCATTGATGTTAAAAATGGCTATGTTAAAAAAATGAAAATAACATACTCCTTCCCCATTATAAAGGAGCACAGACTTGAACAAATATCTTTGGAAGAGGCAGGACAGCAAAGGAGTTCAGCTCTGATATCAGGCAGGCTTAGTGTGTACTCCTGGGCATGTAACTTAACCTCTCTGAGCCTGTTTTCTCATCTGTAAAGTGGAGATAATAATGGTAACTACCTTTTAGGACTGTCGTGAGGATTGAAGGTAATACATTTCAAGTGTTTAGTACGAGACCTGGAGCACTGTAATAAACTCTGAGTCAACAGTAGATATAATTACCATTGTTATTTATAATTTTTATTTTGAAAATTGCGTTGGTGTAGAAATACAAGACAACTCTGCTTCAGCAGTTGTAGAGAGTAATTTTCGGTTCCCTTCCTCTGTGACATTGGGAATCTTTAGATGTAGTCAGTAGATTACCCTAGGAAGGAGCAACTTGTGGATGGCTCTTCCCTGCCCGCGTGCAGCCAGCCTCCTGGCCTCCGTTTAAGCACCATTTCCTCCAGAACCCCTCAATCTATGACAGGTCACCCCCATTTCCTTCACAGCCCTTACCACAATTGTAATTGGGTGGGGATTTGTGTCATTATTTGTTTAACGTATAAGCAGTATAATTTTTCAAAAGTTGAAAACATGACTTTCATCTAAATGTAGAGTGAGTATATGTCAACGATTTACCTAACCCAGGAG
The DNA here is from genome assembly GCF_963455315.2 of Globicephala melas. Classification (NCBI taxonomy): domain Eukaryota; kingdom Metazoa; phylum Chordata; class Mammalia; order Artiodactyla; family Delphinidae; genus Globicephala; species Globicephala melas. The sequence goes on from NC_083317.1 coordinate 143,181,296, forward strand.
GCTAGCAGCATGACGGGGCTGGTTCTCAGAGCATTTGTCAGTTGAGAAGGGCGTGCTGAAGCTAGTTGGCTACCGTACAGGCAAAACATTAGTGCCGTACAGGGCAATAAAACTATAAGCTTTTGTGTTATCTTTAGTACTAGACAAAAATCATTTGCTTCTTCACTGGACAAAAGTCTAAGCGTACAAATTAACATATAGCTTCACAGGGGCTTGGCTTGTATCTGTGGTAAATAGTAAATAAAAGTACATCCTGCTTGAGAATGAAATAACCCCTGGCGGGGGCGGGGGCAGCGGCTATTAAATAAAGCTTCGGTATGACTTTGAAAAGACGTGCAGTCATCTTTATGCCATATTGCCAATATTTGGCTTAGCAGATGTCTATCTCCTCATTTTTATTGTTTAAAGCAATATACTTTTTACTTTTAATGGTAAAGCATTTATCATTAAAACCAAGAACAAGACCGGGACTTCCCTGGCAGTCCAGTGGTTAAGACTCTGCGCTTCCACTGCAAGGGGCATAGGTTTGATCCCTGGTTAGGGAACTAAGATCCCACATGCCATCCAGTGTGGCCCCAAAAACAGCAACAAGAGCAACAAAAACCCTGAGAACAAGAAAACCCATTTACGTATCATTATTTAGGAGTTCTGACCAATGCAATAAAGAATAAATGCAACTGGCAGGAAGGCAAAGAGTTTACATAGTGGTACTAAATAAAAATTAAATAAAATTTAAAATATGCCATGTTACTGGTGAAAAGACAATATAGGAAAAATGTGTTTTCAGAAAACCGTTTTATTACCATAATTGCTATTTTACTTATAATTTTATCTGAAAGAACAAGCAGGCAACATAGACAAGAAAATTCACAAAGGGTAATAACAAAATAGTATTCTTGACAGATATTCAATATATTTGTAGATAAAACAGAGTGACGTTGCCTTAAAAACATAGAGCTATCAATAGAAAGACAGAGAAAGCTCCTGAAAGGACTCGAGTCCAGCAGCAGGTGAGTCCCTGGTGCTTCCCTGGGGGCGCAGTGGTTAAGAATCCGCCTGCCAATGCAGGGGACACGGGTTCGAGCCCTGGTCCGGGAAGATCCTACATGCCGTGGAGCAACTAAGCCAGTGTGCCACAACTACCGAGCCCATGTGCCACAACTACTGAAGCCTGTGTGCCTAGAGCCCGTGCTCCGCAACAAGAGAAGCCACCGCAGTGAGACTATGTGGGACTATGTGGTCCTGTATCCTCAGCCTGGCACAGTGCCTGGTGTCTACACCAAGCCTCTGGGTTTGGGGGAGGCCTGTGGTGTCTTTGCCGTAATGTCTCGTTGGCTGTGCCCTCTGGGGTGTGCCCTAGCCCCGTGACTGGAGCCAATCCCCGTGGTAGAGTTGGTTCCCTAAACTCACACCTGGTGTCCTAGATTTTATTTTGCATTTTTGTGTTTAAGTTCAGAAGATTGAGCTATCATTTAATTTTCTTCATGGTGCCTTTAGGTTTTATGATCAAAACCACAGTTACTTTATAAAAAACAAAATGAGTTATATGCTGTTCTCTATATTTTGGAATAGTTTTGGTACCAAGAAAGGAGTAAATTGTTTTCTGAAATTTAAGACAATAATCTAGTGACTCCAGTAGTGCCATTTGTTTTTTGGGGACATGAACTTTTTATAACTGTTTCTATTTCTGTAGTCTGTTGACCTATTTACGTTCTTTCTTTTGTGATATCTAATTTATTATTTCATACTTAGCAGCTACCTACAGAGTATTAGTTATCATACTTACGAATGCATAGCTTAGAATATCATCCCTACTTTAAAATAGTCATTTCTATTTATTGCCAATATGTTTTTTTCACCGCACATTTTTAAATTTTTAATAAATTTGCTAACTAGGGATTAGCAGTTTGGGGGAAGAATTGGGGTTTGCTTTTATTTATTTTTTCTTCCTTATTAATCTTATTAAGAGAAAAATCAGTGCTCTTCTAAGCACTGCTTTGGGAGAACTCCACACTTTTAATATGGAAATATTCTTTCAAAATATTCTGTTATATAAGGAATTTTCTTCTTGATGTAGGAAGTACTGAAGCACTTAAAATTTTTATAAGGTGCCGAGCTGTTAAATTCTGCATGCATTTTAAAACTCTGGTTCATTGAGGTGTGATTTATATACAATAAAATGTATCCCTTTTAACCAGAGAATTTAATGAGCTTTGACAAATGTATACAACTGTGGGACAACCAGCACAATCATGATATAGAACACTTCTGTCACTCTAAAAAGTTTTCAGTGCTCCTTTATAACCAAATTCCATACCCTACCCCCGGTGCCCGGCAACCACTGATCTGTTCCCTCTTCCGGTAGTTTTGCCTCTGAGAAAATGGCATGTAGATGCCATCATACAGTGTTAGTAATTTGTGTCTGGCTTCTTTGGCTCTGAATAATGTTTTTTAGATTCATCCATGTGTTGCACGCATCAACAGAATGCTCATTTTCATTGCTGAGCAGTATCTGTTATGTAGACGTACCACATTTGCTTGTCCACTCACCAATTAGTGAACATTTGGGCTCTTTTCAGTTTTTGGCTATTATGAATGAAGCTGATAGGAATTTTGCCTGCACTTTTAATTTCTACTTGTATTGTTTTTAATATTGTGGAATATTAGATGTTCTGGCTTCATTTTATCTCCTTTCACATATAATATGAATTTTTATGAGATCCTTATATTCTTAAAATCAGAGTGTATTCTTCTATCTTTTGCGCCTCTCCCTTGTCTGTCCAACTGATGCTGTTGATCAGCTCTGCAATTTCTTTTATTAATTTGTTATTTATCGATTACTCACATTCTGGTTATTTCATATTGAGAGGCAACATGATGTAGTGGTTAAGAGCATGGGCCCTGGAGCTCGACAGACTCAAGTCTGAATCACGGGTTCACCTCTGATTAGCTGAGTCGTCGTGGCAAAGACACTTAACCTCTTTGCATCCCAGTCTCCTCATTGGTAAAACAAGGAGAACAGTTATAGCAGCTGCCTTGTAGGGCTGCGAGGATTGAGATAATGTATGTAAGGTGCCCAGCACAGTTTCAGGCACTTAGGAAAATCTCAGTAAATGGTAGCTTTGGCTGCTTTTATAGTGGAACAATTCGGTTTCTAATGTCAATTTATCTCTTATTTTTTCTTGAATTTCAGTTATTTTTATTGTATGTGTTATGTTCAGCTGTTGTTTGGGACATAAAAATTCAGTTTTGTTGGACTTTCATTCTTTAACCTGTAGTTTCCAACTTTCATGGAATGACTGGCTCATCTCTCAATGCTTTTACCACGATACTGGTGTTAACAAGTACTTTTTGTGGCTGTGATGATTGTTTTTATGATTGTTACCATTATGCTTTTGTAACTCTGCTCTTACAGTGTTCTCACGGGGTTGAGTGCCTCCAAGTCAAATGCCTACGAAGGCCACACAGACAGCATAATTGTGAGAAACAGACCAAGACTACGGCAGTCAGGGCTCAGCTACTCCCTGACTGTTTTCATCACCTTTGAAAACAGCAATGCATTTGTCACAACCTGCCCGTCTCAGCACCTGCCTGGAATCTCGCCTAAGTTTTGTCTGTCAGTTAAAAGAATTCTTTTAGTTGTATCTGTTTCAGGCAGCCAGTTATAGGATTTATGTTTTCCTAAAGGCCACATTCTGTGTGGGAATATTCTTGCTTATACTCACCATGATGTTGAACCCATTCGTAGTAGTCATAGTATCTGCCACTAAGTTTAGCTGAACTGTTGTTCGAGTCTAGTTTTATTTCTACTCTGTTTTCTTCAGTGTAAAAAAACCTCTTTGACATTTTTTAAATGGCACGGATAATACACGAATATACTATCATTGTAAAAGGTTTGGTGCAGAAACTATACAGAGGTGTAGAGCATGAAATGTAAGAATCCCTTTCAATTTTTCCCTCCCCCAGTCTCACTCCCTTCCCGAGGGAAAATCCCGGGAGCAGTCTAAGAGAACCTTTCTGCTCCTCTTTTCTATACACTTAAAAAAAATTTCTGGGCTTCCCTGGTGGCACAGTGGTTGAGAGTCCGCCTGCCGATGCAGAGGACACGGGTTCGTGTCCCGGTCCGCGAAGATCCCACATGCTGCGGAGTGGCTGGGCCCGTGAGCCATGGCCGCTGAGCCTGCGCGTCCGGAGCCTGTGCTCCGCAGCGGGAGAGGCCACAACAGTGAGAGGCCCGTGTACCGCAAAAAAAAAAAAAATTTCTATACATCATTCTTCCCACATATATAAATATCTTTTAAAAGTAAATTACGTATTTTATACTGTTCCATGATATCCTTTTAAAAGTACTTAAGACTACGTCTTGTGTTGGTATACAGCTCATTATTTTTATTTATTTTTTTAACTTTTTGATTATTTACATTTCCATTAAACATCTGTATGTTTATATGAGTCATAAACACATAGCCATGGAAGCTCCTCTGAGATCACTACTGTTACAGGGAAAACAGACCAGAGGAAGTGGATGGCTTTCAGTAACACCTCCAACAATGACGCCTCTATTGAAATGTTTATTGACTACATAGCATGTGCTAGGTCTCTTGTCCCTTGACCTGCTCCACTCTATCCTTATAACTAAATAATCAAGACAGCCGAGTCAATCAGGCAGCTTTTAAATTACTTTCAGTGGCGAAAGAAATAGACTGATGGTCACACAGCCACAGGTATCCAGCTGGCATCCTGGGCTCATGTATCGCCGTTCAGCTCATTATTTTTAGAGATGTTCCAAAATTCATTTTCCTTGGATAGGAACTTGGATTGTTTCCAGTTTTCTGGTTTTACAAATGATGATGCAGTAGACAGCCTTGTGCATGCCTCTTTATGCAGGAAGAGCAGATATCTATGAGTGGAAATGCGTGGTCACATGGTGTGCACTGAAACACATGAGTAGATAAACTTCCAGATTACTCTGCAAAAGGCTGAGCCCGTTGGTGCAATCATCAATACATACATGGAAGTACCCATTTTTCACACCCTCCTAAAATATTTATATTTTTATCTTTATGATTTTGCCACTCTGATGGATAAAACTGATATGTCACCAGTGCTTTAGTTTATATTCCCCTAAATAGTAGTAGATTAATCCTTTTACATGTTTATTGGGTATTTGGGGGCCCACATTCTGTATTCTTTAAAAAATGTTCAAGTGTAATTTATTGTAGGAAAGGGCATAGATCGTAAGTACACAACTTGGTAAATTTTCAACAACTGAACATACCCCTATAGCCATCACCCAGATTAAGAAACAAAATATTACCCGCATCTGACTTGTGTACTCTCCAGGTCTGCATTCCCTTCGAGCGTTGCTCCTTTTGCACTTTGTATAAATGACAGCATACAAGATGTGCCCTATCAGGTCTGGCTTCTTTTGCTCAGTGTGGTGTTGACAGATTCTTCCATGTCACTGAGTGTGGGCACAGATCTTTCCTGCTCTTCACGGTCTGGTGTTCCCCTGTACATCACCATTTGCTCGTCCGTTCTATTATTGATGGACGTTTGTGTCGTGTCCAGTTTTTGGCTGGCTAGCGCTGCTGTAAACAATCGTGTACAGGTTGTAGAGCAAACTGAGTTTTCATTTCTTATGGGGAAATATCTAGGCGTGAACTTGCCGGCTCATGTGTTAAGTGTACGTCTAACAGTGTAAGGAATCATCAATCTGTTTTCCAAAGTGGCTTTACCATTTGCACTTCCATCATCAGTGCCTGAGAGTTCCAGCTGCATTGCATCTGCTCAGCATTTGGTGTTGTATTTTTTATTTTATCCACTCTAATGCATGTGACATGGTGTCTTGTGTTTCATGTGCATTTTCCTAATGCCCAGTGATGGAGAGTATCTGTACATGTGTCTGTTTGCCTTCTGCATATCCTCTTTGGTCAAGTGACTATTCTGTAATTTTCTCACCAAAAACCTGGGTTTTTTGGTTTCTTACTGTTGATTTCTGAGAGTTCTTGATATATTCTGGACGCAAATCCTTTGTTAGACATATGATTTGCAAATATTTTCTCCAGTATGAAACTTCTTTGGCCCACGCGAGTTTTACAGTTTTTTTTTTTTTTTCGCGGCACGTGGGCGTCTCACTGTTGTGGCCTCTCCTGTTGCACGGCATGTGGGATCTTCCCGGACCGGGGCACGAACCTGTGTCCCCTGCATCGGCAGGCGGACTCTCAACCACTGCGCCACCAGGGAAGCCCGAGTTTTATGTTTTTATGTAGACAAATTTCCCAGTCTGTTTTTTTTAGCTTCTTTTGTTAGTGTATTGCTTTAGAGGGATTATTAAAGTTATATACACCTTCCTTTCTACTGTTTAAAAAATAACATTAAAAACCATCAATAGACACATTAAAACTTACATTTTTCCTGTCCAGTATCTTCTTCCTTCTCTCAAAAATAGGAAAAACTTCTCATGCCTTTTCTTCTTTTCTTTCTTTCCTTTCCTCACAGTCTCATATTGTGATACAATTCCAAACTGCTATTAGCCTGTATCATCATTTAGCTTAATATTTTGTTCTTGCTTTTGTTTTCCTCTAAGCATGTTGTCTAGGCATTTCTTTCAGAGAGAGTTCACAGGTTACAAACTTTTAACTTCTTGAATATTAGAAAACATTTATTTTCTCCTCATTCTTAAAGGACTAGGTAATAATTACAAGTTGAAAATAGTTTCAAGGTGCTGTTTCATTGTCTTCCTGCCCCCAGTATGACAGTGAGAAATGCAATACCATCCGATTGCCATGGATTTTTTTGTCTACTTACTTATTTTCTTTGGAAGTTTTAGGATTTTCTTTTTACCTTTGCTTTTCTGAAGTATCACCACACCTACCTATGTTAGTCTTCTTAAAATCTTTTTAAAATTTGTCCTTCTTGACACTTTGTGTGCCCTTTCAATCTGAAACCCATATATTCTTTCAAAAAATTTTGTGATAGCAAAACATATGTGATTCTTTATTTACACATTATAATGTGTAAATTATATATTATATACATTATATATAACAAGATCTAGCAGCAAGTCTAATAACTACCATAATTTCAAGGTTATGATGAGCTTACATGATATCCTAAGAGATGAAAATATCTGTGATTTCTATTGGTGACAAAGTCACACTGTTAATGCATTGAAAGCCCATACATTCTTTTTTTTTTTTAAACTTTTTACTTTATTTTGGAGCATAGTTGATTAACAATGTTGTGTTAGTTTCAGGTGTACAACAAAGCGATTCAGTTATACATATACATGTATCTATTCTTTTTCAAATTCTTTTCCCAATTAGTTTGTTACAGAATACTGAGCAGAGTTCCCTGTGCCATACAGTAGGTCCTTGTTGGTTATCTGTTCTAAATATAGCCGTGTGTACACGGCTAGAATGAGGTGAGAGGAGGGGAGAAAGGAGAACGAGAGGAGGCGGAGAAGGGAGGGGAGAATGAGAGGAGGGGAGAAAGGACGAGAAAGAGAGAGAGGAAGAGTGAGAGGGAGGGAGGGAGGGAGGAAGTGGAGGGATGCGGGGAGAGCGAACCTTCATCCGTGCACACACATCACTTGCAGACCAGGTGCAGCAGCAACGGTGGCAGGCTCATGGCTGGCAGTGATTGGCCACGTTCTTCTGGCCCAGGAATATTCTGGTTTTCTTTCTTGGTCTCTTCACCTGTGTCTGCTCTTATCTCTGTGCTCACCCCTTCCACCCGCCTTACTCCCCATTTTGTGCTGTTGAATGTACATTTTAACTGGAGACATGCAGGCATGTTAAAGTTTGAGAAGCACTGCTCTACAGAACTCCTGTTCACCCCCGATGCTCTCAGAATAATTTGTTTCTCACCTTCAACGGTAGAGTGCAAATTCCTTAAGGATAGGCTTCTTGACTAATTTATCCTCAAGGCTGGAGCACCTAGCACAGTGCTTTTTGTTTTTGTTTGCGTACAGAGCTGCTCATAAATATATTTGAATAAATGACTTTTCCTGACTTTCACCTTTAGAAAAATTGTAACCTTTCTGGGAAATGGTCAAGTTGAACAATTTTGAGAATTAGCAAATCTTGGGAGGCTTCTAGAAGTAGAGTGTGGTCAGAAGAATAATGTCCTTCCCCAAAGTCTTAATTAATCTAAATCCTAAATCCCCACTGCCCAGACACGTGAGTACATTCCTTTATGTGGCAGATGTGATTGAGGACCTTGAGGTGGGGAGATGGCCCTGGGTTATCCCAGTGGAGCCAAGGGGATCACACGAGTCCTTAAAAGCAGAGAACATTTCTGGCTGCAGAGAACCAGAGCGATGGCAGTGTGAGAACTTGACCTGCCAAGAATGGGGAAGAATTGTTTCTTCTTTGGTTGTGGAGAATTGTCTCTCCCAACACAAAATACATGCTAGTATTCCCATCTCACAAACAAGACATTTGGGGCAAAAGAAAGTAAGACAACTTGTCCAAGGGCACAAGAGGTAGTAAAGCCTCAAATTTATATATATATTCAGAAACCCATGATCTTCCCACCATATGCTGCTGTCTACTGGGAAGGCTGTTGGCAAAATAATTACACACGTTGGTTTTTACTATGAATCAGGAAGATAACAAATGCAAACTTGATATTAAAAAATTTACCGGGAGGTAGTGGAATTTCTGATGGACATGTAGAGATATTTATTCATCCGTTCATTTATAACTTTTAGTACAAACCTTCTCTGTATCTACTCTGTGGTAGGCATAGGTGCAGAGCATGAAGAGAAAGGGGGATAAAAAGTTTAGAAAGGAACATGCTGGTACGGGGATGCCTCCATGCCACTTAGCACCATGGTGTTCTAAATCAACAAAGTCAAGATTTGAGAGTCTGGACAACTTTGACATCCAGAAGGGTTGCTTTTCCTGAACCTCTAATCGCTTTATATTGAAAGTCACTTCAGTCTCTTCCTTGTGACCTCTCTGCATCTTTGGTTTCATTGAAGTATAATCTGGGCAGCTTCTGTGGAAATTTATCATCGCATTAAGCAAGAAGATACATTTTGATTCAGGGAAAACCTTCATCTCTTATTTAAAGTCCAAAAGTTAAAAGGCATTTGGAGTAAATTTTCTTCTTTCTTGAAAGTGTCTTTCCTTTATTTTTATTTTTTTCACAAATTAAGTCCGAGACTAAAAATGCAAGACCCAGAGACCAGGTGTGTCACACCAAGACCACCATTGCAGCGGGTACTTGTCAGATACTTCATCTTCCAGCTCAGTCCTCCAGCGGATCCAATTTTGTTTGACAAGTGTAATCTTTTCAACAACAGGGCCATTCAGGTTCACTTCATTTATTCCCAAGCTCTTCAGAGAGCATCTCTGCTTGACTGCTTCAAGGATCTCTCTGCTGGTGACGGCTCTTCTGTGGATGTAGAGGGACAGTCTAACCGCCTCTAGGCTAACCCCTTCCAGCCACCAAGTCCTCCAGAGCTCCCCGTGCATCCAAGATCCAGAAGCACCCACTGAAGTCCGGGTGGGTTCGCTTTAGGATTTTCCCCGTGCAACTGAAATATGCCTCCTTCTTCTTCCTCTTCTTCTTCCCAGAGGCAGAGCTGGCCCGCTTATCCTTCTCTTCGGCTGGGGTATAAATTGTGGGCTTCTTCTTAGGGAATCGTAGGCCATGTAAGCAAATGAAGTGCATGTGGCAGACTTGTCTTTACTCTTCTAGCTCAGAGCACTGGCCGTCTGGAGTAAATTTTAATGTGATTCGTCGGAAAGATTCTTTCAGTTTGAACTCTCTCCTAGTGTAAAAGGACGAACTCATTAAGTTCTCAAAGGTCTCCAGGAAGACGGTGACAATTGAGTGCTCCATTGTGGCACTTCGTGTTTCTGATAAACCTTGAGAATGAAAACATGTTTGACCCTTTTGACATCACTTACCTAAACACAACACTTAACCAAAACAATTATGTCTGTTGACCTTGGAGCAGAGAAACCCTCAGCGTCCGGAAAGCTCAGGGAGACTATTGTTCAAGTGTAAGCCTGTCCACCTGCCCTCTGCCCGTCTCTTCTGTTGAGCTGATCTTTGGATTTTACAGTCCTTTGGGATTAACCCCTAGAGATCTCTGTCTGGAGTCAAGTCTGCCATGAAAGTTGAAAAGTGATTAATATGCTTGTGTATCTCTGCACATATGAACGTCTGGAAGGACGTTTATGCACCAGATGTGGACCGTGCTTGTCCCTGGGCCACAGGATCACAGGCCATTCTTGTATCTTCACCCGAGGGGGTTACCTGGCATGGAGAAGGAGGGCTTCTCTCCTTGCCCCTGGCTTTCCCTGTGCCTCGCCCTTGCCTTGTTGCCTCCTTTGCTCCTGCCAATAGCAACTACGTACCTCTTCTTAGTGCTGCTGGGTAGGGCGTGGGGGTGAGAAGAGGGGAAGTTGGACGCGCAGAGGGAACTGGTGCGGGGGGTATCCTGGGGTGGACAATTTCCCTCCTGCCTCTTTGGGCATTTGTGGCAGAAGGGTTCTTGGTCCTGTTGGTCTGCTGGGCCTTTCTGTTCATTCATTCGACAGTCATTGACTGAGTGATGTTACTTGCCAGGCGCTTCCTAGGCCCCGGGGATCTAGCAGTCAACAAAGCAGATTTCCTTCTTTAGTGGTGTTTACATTCTAGTAGACAATTCAAAGAAGAAGAAAAAAAAGAACTAAAATATATATGTCGGGTCATGATAAGTGAATAGGGACTTTCCTGGAGGTCCAGTGGTTAAGACTTTCTGCTTCTGTTGCAGGGGGGTGTGCTCCAATCCCTTGTCAGGGAGCTGAGATCCCACGTGCTGCACACAGTGCAGCCAAAAAAAAAGGACTAAAGTAGAAAGAGAGTGAAGGGAAATGAAGGGGAAAGGAGCTCCTTTTTATCGGTTAAGAAGAAGGTGTCTCTGAGAAGGTGATAATATTTGAGTAGAGACCTGGAAGAGGAGTGGGCGGGGCAGAGGGACTTGCACGCGGGTCCTGCGGTGTGGACGGCCTCCAGCTTTGCCAGGAACAGGAGATGGGTCAGTGTATCTGGGCAGCGTGAGTGAGCTGGGGTGCAGAGAGGATGGGGGGGTGGGGGGACCCTGAGCCACGGAGAGCCTTGCAGGCCACCGTGGGGTGGCCTGAACTTGAGTGACACGGGAGCCACTGGGGAATTTTGACCAGGGAGGTGACTTGAACCAATGTATTTTAAAAGAATCATTGCTGAGTGGGGAGACGGGAACTCCACACCTAGGGCGCCTGCTGGACGGTGGTGGGGGACCGTAGCGCCCAAGGAGATGGGAAGAACCCCCGAGCGAACTGGTAGGATGTGGGGGGACTGAGGGGGAAGCAGAAATGGAGGCCGGACAGGACCAGCGCCCCTGAGGGGGTGGCTGAGAGGGGGGAGGGGTTCCCACGCCTGGAGGGACCCTGGGGGCTTGGATCAGGGGGGAGCGTGCCCAGCATTTCCCCTGCCCAATTGTCTGGGGAAGTCTGCCTGGCTTTCATGCCAGGTCCTACACCCTCAGAGGCCTACAAACTCCAGTGTCAGAAGCCTCAGGCCAAACAACCAGTAAGACAAGAACACAATCCCACTCATAAAAAAAAGGAAAAAAAAATGAGACAGCAAAAAAATATGTCACAGTTGAAGGAGCAAGGTAAAAACCTACAAGACCAAATAAATGAAGAGGAAATAGGTAATCTACCTGAAAAAGAATTCAGAGTAATGATAATAAAGATGATCCAGAATCTCGGAAATAGAATGGAGGCACGGATTGAGAAAATACAAGAAATATTTAACAAAGATCTAGAAAAACTAAAGAACAAACAAACAGAGTTGAACAACACAATAACTGAAATTAAAAATGCACTAGAAGGAATCAGAAATAACAGGCAGAAGAACGAATAAGTGAGCTGGAAGACAAAACGGTGGAAATAACTGCTGAGGAACAGAATAAAGAAAAAAGAATGAAAAGAATTGAAGACAATCTCAGAGACCTCTAGGACAACACTAAATGCACCAACATTCTAATTATAGGGGTCCCAGAAGAAGAAGAGAAAAAGAAAGGGACTGAGAAAATATTTGAAGAGATTATAGTGGAAAACTTCCCTAACATGGGAAAGGAAATAGTCACCCAAGTCCAGGAAGCACAGAGAGTCCCATACAGGATAAACCCTAGGAGAAACACACCAAGACACATATTAATCAAACGAACAAAAATTAAATTCAAAGAAAAAATATTAAATGCAGCAAGGGAAAAACAAATAATAACATACAAAGGAATCCCATAAAGTTATCAGCTGATTTTTCAGTGGAAACTCTGTAGGCCAGAAGGGAGTGGCAGGATATACTTAAAGTGATGAAAGAGAAAAACCTACAACCAAGATTACCCTACCCAGCAAGGATCTCATTCAGATTTGACAGAGAAAGCAAAAGCTTTTCAGACAAGCAAAAGCTAACAGAATTCAGCACCACCAAACCAGCTTTACAACAAATACTAAAGAAACTTCTCTAGGCGGGAAACACAAGAGAAGAAAAAGACCCACAAAAACAAATCCAAAACAATTAAGAAAATGGTAATAGGAACATACATATTGATAATAACCTTGAATGTAAATGGACTAAATGCCCCAACCAAAAGACACAGACTGGCTGAATGGATACAAAAACAAGACCCATATGCTGTCTACAAGAGATCCACTTCAGACCTAGGGACACATACAGACTGAAAGTGAGGAGATGGAAAAAGATACTCCATGCAAATGGAAATCAAAAGACAACTGGAGTAGCAATACTCGTATCAGGTAAAATAGACTTTAAAATAAAGACTGTTACAAGAGATAAGGAAGGACACTACATAATGGTCAAGGGATCAATCCAAGATATAACAATTATAAATGGTTATGCACCCAACATAGGAGCACCTCAGTACATAAGGCAAGTGCTAACAACCATGGGAGGGGAAATCAACAGTAACACAATAACACTGGGGGACTTTAACACCCTACTTACACCAATGGACAGATCATCCAGACAGAAAATAGATAAGGAAACACAAGCTTTAAATGACACAAAAGACCAGATAGATTTTTTTAACAACTTTATTGGAGTATAATTGCTTTACAATGGTGAGTTAGTTTCTGCTGTATAACAAAGTGAATCAGCTATACATATACATAGATTCCCATCTCTCCTCCTTCTTGCGTCTCCCTCCCCACCCTCCATATCCCATCCCTCTAGGTGGACACAAAGCACAGAGCTGATCTCCCTGTGCCATGCGGCTGCTTCCCACTAGGTATCTATTTTACATTTGGTAGTGTATATATGTCCATGCCACTCTCTCACTTTGTCCCAGCTTACCCGTCCCCCTCCCCGTGTCCTCAAGTTCATTCTCTACATCTGCGTCTTTATTCCTGTCCTGCTGCTAGGTTCTGAAGAACCTTTTTTTTTTTTTTTAGATTCCATATATATGTGTTAGCATATGATATTTGTTTTTCTCTTTCTGACTTCACTCTGTAGGAGAGTCTCTAGGTCCATCCACCTCACTGCAAATAACTTAATTTCATTTCTTTTTATGGCTGAGTAATATTCCATTGTATATATGTGTCACATCTTCTTTATCCATTCATCTGTCGATGGACACTTAACCTTGCTTCCATGTCCTGGCTATTGTAAATAGTGCTGCAATGAACATTGTTAGAACAGATAGATTTAACTGATATGTATAGAACATTCCACCCAAAAGTGGCAGAATACACTTTCTTCTCAAGTGCATACAGAACATTCTCCAGGATAGATCACATCTTGGGTCACAAATCAAGCCTTGGAAAATTTAAGAAAATTGAAATTGTATCAAGCATCTTTTCTGACCACAACGCTATGAGATTGGAAATCAGGTACAGGAAAAAAACTGTAAAAACCACAAATACACGGAGGCTAAACAGTGTGCTACTAAATAACCAAGAGATCACTGAAGAAATCAAAAAAGAAATTAAAAAAATACATAGAAACAAATGACAATGAAAACACAATGACCCAAAACCTATAGGATGCAGCAAAATCAGTTCTAAGAGGGAAATTTATAGCAATTCAAACTCACCTCAAGAAACAAGAAAAACCTCCAATAAACAATCAAACCCTACATCTAAAGCAACTATAGAAAGACGAACAGAGAAAACCCAAAGTCAGTAGAAGGAAAGAAATCATAAAGGTCAGAGCAGAAATAAATGAGATAGAAACAAAACAATAGCAAAGATCAGGAAAACTAAAAGTTGGTTCTTTGAGAAGATAAAAAATATTGATAAACCCTTAGCCAGACTCATCAAGAAAAAAAGGGAGAGGACAGAAATCAATAAAATTAGAAATGAAAAAGGAGAAATCACAACCAACACTGCAGAAATACAAAGGATTATAAGAGACTACTACAAACAACCATATGCGAGTAAAATGGACAACCATGAAGAAATGGACAAATTCTTGGAAAGATCCAATTTTCCAAGACTGAACCAGGAAGAATTAGAAAATATAAACAGACCTATCACAAGTAATGAAATTGAAACTGTAATTAAAAATCTACCAACAAACAAAAGTCCAGGACCAGATGACTTCACAGGTGAATTCTATCAAATGTTTAGAGAAGAGCTAACACCGATCCTTCTCAAACTCTTCCAAAAAATTGCAGAGGGAGGAACGCTCTCAAATTCATTCTACAAAGCCACCACCACCCTGATACCAAAACCAGAAAAAGATACCACAAAAAATAAAATTATAGACCAATATCACTGATGAACATAGATGCAAAAATCCTGAACAAAATACTAGCAAACAGAATCCAACAACATATTGAAAGGATCATACACCATGATCAAGTGGGATTTATCCCAGGGATGCAAGGATTCTTCAGTATACACAAATCAATCAATGTGATACACCATATTAGCAAATTAAGGAATAAAAACCATGTGATCATCTGAATAGATGCAGAAAAAGCTTTTGACAAAATTCAACACCCATTTCTGATAAAAACTCTCCAGAAAATGGGCATAGAGGGAGCCTACCTCAACATAAAAAGGCCATATATGACAGACCCACAGCAAACATCATACTCATTGGTGAAAAACTGAAAGCATTTCCACTAAGATCAGGAACAAGACAAGGATGTCCACTCTCACCACTCTTATTCAACATAGTTTTGGAAGTCCTAGCCACGGCAATCAGAGAAGAAAAAGAAATAAAAGGAATACAAATTTGAAAAGAAGAAGTAAAACTGTCACTGTTTGCAGATGACATGATACTATACATAGAAAATGCTAAAGATGCCACTAGAAAACTATTAGAACTAATCAATGAATTTGGTAAGGTTGCAAGATACAAAATTAATGCACAGAAATCTCTGGCATCCCTATACACTAACAACGAAAAATCAGAAAGAGTAATTAAGGAAACAATCCCATTTACCATCGCAACAAAAAGAATAAAATACCTAGGAATAAACCTACCTAAAGAGGCAAAAGAGTTGTACTCAGAAAACTATAAAACACTAATGAAAGAAATCAAAGATGACATAAACAGATGGAGAAATATACCATGTTCTTGGATTGGAAGAATCAATATTGTGAAAATGACTATACTACCCAAAGTAATCTACAGATTCAGTGCAATCCCTATCAAACTACCAATGGCATTCTTCACAGAATTAGAACAAAAAATTTTACAATTCGTATGGAAACACAAAAGACCCTGAATAGCCAAAGCTATTGAGAAAGAAAAATGGAGCTGGAGGAATCAGGCTCCTGGACTTCAGACTATACTACAAACCTACAGTAATCAAGACAGTATGGTACTGCCACAAAAACAGAAATATAGATCAATGGTACAGGATAGAAAGCCCAGAGATAAATCCACCCACATATGGCCACCTAATTTACGACAAAGGAGGCTAGAAGATACAATGGAGAAAAGACAGCCTCTTCAATAAGTGATGCTGGGAAAACTAGACAGCTACCTGTAAAAGAATGAAATTAGAACACTCACTAACACCATACACGAAAATAAACTCCAAATGGATTAAAGACCTAAATGTAAGATGAGACACTATAAAACTCTTAGAGGAAAACATAGGAAAAACACTCTTTGACATAAACCACAGCAAGTCTTTTTTGATTCCTAGAGTAATGGAAATAAAAACGAAAATAAACAAACCAGACCTAATGAAACTTAAAAGCTTTTGCACAGCAAAGGAAACCATAAACAAGACAAAAAGACAACCTTCCGAATGGGAGAAAATATTTGCAAAGGAAACAACGGACAAAGGATTAATCTCCAAAATATACAAACAGCTCATGGAACTCAATATCAAAAAAACCAAACAATCCAGTTAAAAAATGGGTGGAAGACCTAAATAGACAGTTCACCAAAGAAGAGATAGAGATTGGCCAAGAGGTACATGAAAAGACTCTCAACATCACTAATTATTAGAGAATGCAAATCAAAACTACAATGAGCTATCACCTCACACCGGTCAGAATGACCATCATCAAAAATCTAGAACCAATAAATGCTGGAAAGGGTGTGGTGAAAAGGGAACCCTCCTGCACTGTTGGGGGAATGTAAACTGATACAGCCGCTATGGAGAGCAGTATGGAGGTTCCTTAAAAAACTAAAAATAGAACTACCATATGACCCAGCAATCCCGCTACTGGGCATATACCCTCAGAAAACCGTAATTCAAAAAGAGACATGTACCACAATGTTCACTGCAACACTATTTACAATAGCCAGGACATGGAAGCAACCTAAATGTCCACTGACAGATGAATGGATAAAGAAGATGTGGCACATATCACATACATACAATAGAATATTTCTCAGCCATAAAAAGGAATGAAATTGAGTTATTTGTAGTGAGGTGGATGGACCTAGAGTCTGTCACACAGAGTGAAGTAAGTCAGAAAGAGAAAAACAAATACTGTATGCTAACACATAGATATGGAATCCTAAAAAAAAAAAAAATGGTACTGATGAACCTAGTGGCAGGGCAGGAATAAAGACATAGACACAGAGAATGGACTTGAGGACCCCGGGGGGTGGAGGGGGAAGCTGGGGTGAAGTGAGAGTAGCATCGACATATATACACTACCAAATGTAAAAGAGTTAGCTAGTGGGAAGCAGCAGCATAGCACAGGGAGATCACCTTGATGTTTTACGATGACCTAGAGGGGTGGGATAGGGAGGGTGGGAAGAGGCTCAAGAGGGAGGAGATATGGGGACATATGTATGCATATGGCTGACTCACTTTGTTGTACAACAGAAACTAACACAGTATTGTGAAGAAATTATACTCCAATAAAGATCTATTAAAAACATAATCATTGCTATCCTGTCTATAATTTATTTAGAATACTTTAGACAGTGGGTTCCAACACCAATGACCTTGATTTCATTAAGTGTTGAAGAAATAAATCACTAACATATTACTGGGTATATTTAAGAATTCTATTCAGTGCTGCAATAGAATAGGAAGTGATACTTTCCAGAGGAGAAAATAACCAAGTAGAGATTTAGGAAACTGTTTGCCCGTATCTCTGTGATGGATAGAAATCTTAGTTCCCATGTGCAGGTGTATGAGAAATGTCAGTATCTTCCCATACGTATACACATTTGTATGAGCTCTGGGATTTCCCACTTATATCTGGGTTTCACTAAGTTAGGGGGTTCGGGTGCATCCTAGCAGTGATTTTCCAATTGTGGTC
This sequence comes from Globicephala melas, assembly GCF_963455315.2. NCBI lineage: Eukaryota > Metazoa > Chordata > Mammalia > Artiodactyla > Delphinidae > Globicephala > Globicephala melas. The sequence goes on from NC_083317.1 coordinate 143,199,046, forward strand.
CCGAGGCCACATCAGCGTGACCTGAGAATGTGTTAGAAATGCAGATTCTCAGTCCCCATCCCAGACCTGCTGAATCAGGAACTCTGGGGACGGGGCCCCTAACTGTGTGCATTAGCAAGCTCTCTGGGTAATCCTGGCACCCGATAACACTGGAGAATAACTCCATTATGGTGTCAAGTCCTGGGTGGGGCAGCTGGTCTGTGTTGCCCTCAGTCCACAGTCAGCTGAGGCCTCCAGTGCTCCATTGCTGGTCCATGCAGGCCCGGCAGGGGCCCTCACTCCAAGCTGTTTCCAGTCAATCTCTCTCTCTCACTCTCAGCTGGTTTCTGTGCCATTCTTGGGTACACTGTGTCAGCGATGATTCTACTGCTCCTATGTCACATCGGGCTACGGGAAATGTTGTGGCGGCATTATTTAAACTCAGGCTGCTTTGGGGCCTCTCTCAACCTTACAAAATTGTCCAGCCACTTCTTTGTTACTTTTAGGCTTGGGGAACTCGTCCACACACAACCATTTCTCCCGTGGGGTCTTGCTGACTTTATCACCTTTGTTCAAGAATGGGAGGCCAAGTCCTCTCTGCTCTGGTTGCCCCAAACTTAACTGCAGTTTCTGTTCCTACTTTGGGCTCCTGGATGGGACAGGTGCAGGATTTCTTCTCAGGATCCATCAGAGTCTGAACGCATTTCAGTTCTGGTCTCCCTTCAACAATCAAGGAAATGTTTTTTAGCCTCAGGCAAGAAAATCTGCCTTGTTTTAGATTACCTCACCTATGGCACAAGGTGGAATAAAGACACCTCGGGGAAATGATTGCAAATATCTTCACTCCCTTCACTGACAAAGCAACTGCTTTGCTTTTAATAATTAATGGAAAAATAGAATTAAGACTGCGATGCATTTTCTTTTAAGAAATTTACCTGTATATGTGCCAAATACCTCTCTGATCCTTCTCACCTGCCCCAGATCTGGGAAGCCTGGACTCTATCCTCAATCGCAGTAACTGACATTGCCCGCTACTTTTTTTTCCTTGACCACTGCCAAACCCTTCACGGGCCAGTAAGCCATGACGCCATGGGTTTTGTTGTGACTGCATCATTTACGTAGTAAGTCTGCTTTTTTTTGGTCCTAATTATCTTGCAACAATTAAAGTATTATCATCTGACATCAAAGGTATTATAAACATGAATGCAAATGAATAATTGAAACTTCTTATTTGGTTTTGAGCTGATCTGGATGATCAAAACTATGCTTTATGAGAAGTTTTCTTTTTTTAAATTTATTTATTTATTTTTGGCTGCATTGGGTCTTCGTTGCTTTGTGCAGGCTTTCTCTAGTTGCGGCGCACGGGGGCTACTCTTCGTTGGGGTGCGTGGGCTTTTCATTGTGGTGGCTTCTCTTGTTGTGGAGCACGGGCTCTAGGCACATGGGCTCAGTAGTTGTGGTGCACGGGCTCAGTAGTTGTGGCTCGTGGGCTCTAGAGCGCAGGCTCAGTAGTTGTGCCTCCTGGGCTCGGTAGTTGTGGCCCATGGGCTCTAGAGTGCAGGCCAGTAGTTGTGGCTCGTGGGCTCTGGAGCGCAGGCTCAGTAGTTGTGGCGCACGGGCTTAGTTGCTCCGCGGCATGTGGGATCTTCCTGGACCAGGGCTCGAGCCCGTGTCCCCTGCATTGGCAGGCGGGTTCTTAATCACTGCGCCACCAGGGAAGCCCCTATGAGAAGTTTAAAAATTACTTTTGGAATGAAACCAGAAATGAAAACTTTTTAAAATAAAAATTTGTTTACTTCTGAAACTATGTCCTCAGCAACCCCAGGGATACTTGGGTTCAAGTTAAGAATAGACTTTCTTTTCTCCTTTTTTTTTTTTTTTTTTTGGCCGCACCCTGCGGCATGCGGGATCTTCCCCGACCAGGGATCGAACCGTGCCCCTGCAGTGGAAGCGCGGAGTCTTGACCGCTGGACCGCCAGGGAAGTCCGGAATAGACATTCTTTGAATGTCTGGGGTCAGCAGTTTTATATTTATATGCCACAGACACCATACGTTTGGAATTGTGGTGCTGCTTGTTCGCTCCTCCCGCCCCAGTTTCCCCGTCTGTGTGAGATATATCTGTGCATGTTTTCAGGGAGAGTGTGGTCTCATTTCTGGAGCCAAAGAAGCCAGCCCTTGGATGTGAAATGAAGGGATTCCTGGGAAAGATGGATCTGATTGCAATTGAAATGTTTTTGTGACAAACTAGATGTCACCCATCCTTGTAAACATGCGACTTGTAATTGCTTTTTTGAAGGAAAAAGTTGCACCAGCACATTTTTAGTCTTGCTTGTAATCCACCGTGATTTGGAGTGGTCAGAATCTAATCATGACCGCTTTTGACAGACGTTCAAAATAAGCCATCTTCTTAGCTCTGAATCTCACAAGGCAGCACGCAGAAGAAACAGTGCCAACAGCAGACCTTCAACGTAGTCCAGACCTCCTGCCCTGACTGTCTGTCGTGCACTCTTCTCTCCCCGGAAACCTTTCTGCAGCGGGCAACCATGGCTTTTGCTAACACTGCTTGGACTGAGTCATGGTGTTCTGAGATGCAGGAGAGGTGTCAACTCCTTGCAAAGTAATTTTTCAAAGTTCTGCTCTTCTCTAATCTATGAATTGCTGGAGAAGCCTCTCAAGCTGTCTACTGGCTATGGTTTTTGACCACATTATTACTCAAGCCAAGCTGATTAAGACTAATTTTGGTCAAGATAAATTCGTGCCTGGGCAAACAACCAATGTGCAGAGTCTCAACCAGATTCAGTTAAATCAAGATTAATGTTTTGATGGAGATGCTTAATAATGACTGTTGTATGCAACATAATGATGATGAACCCCTGGCAACATAATGTTCCCAGTGTGTCAGGCGATCCTAGAGTTTATTTGCTGTATTTTTCTCACTTTAGAGTTGCTCTTTGATTCTGGCACGTTATTCTCTCTGGTGATCGTTTCCAATCAGCCTGACTGATTCGTGGCTGCACAGAGAAGGTTTTCTCCGGAGCTCGTAGGATGATTGTTGGAAAAAAACATGGAGAGACAGATGGTAGACTTTATTTTACTGGCTCATCTGCTTCTGCAGGGGATGATTATACATTCAGAGTAAGTGGCACCAGAAGTCATGTCTAACTGAGGTTCATCCCACGTGTTTCCTTGCGGAGAACCTAAAATATAGTTTTAAGGACAGCTTAGAAACCGAGCAGGTGTGAAGAGCAGGCCCTCTAGGACGCGGTCACGATGTGGCCCGGGGGTGGAGCAGAGGTCTGAGAGGTCACTGGCTTTGACCCTTCTAGTCTTCGTTCTGCCTCATCGTCAGATGAGAGTGTAGTTTTGGCTTGAGCCCCTTGAGTGGTGGGGTCCTCTCCATGTCTACTTTAGACAGTTCAACTGTGGCATCATTCTTTCTTCCTCTGGGCCAACGTTAACTTCTGAGTCATTTCCATTCATTCGTTCTGGCTGCACTCTTTGGAAGCAACGCGGAACAAGTTGACTTCCTGTTCCACCTGGTAGGTGTCTTGCATGCGAGCTAGAATGCTGTCTCACGTCTTCTGCAGGCTAACTGTTCTCTGTTTGGATCATGTCCCCGTTCGAAATGGTTTGGTTCCCGGTTCATAAGCCCTCCGAATTAGAGGCACTCAAAAGAAACAGAAATATTTTAGTTTAAATTTGCTTAACCTGCTTACGTGGCACAAACAAATATATCAGTTCCAGACTCATAAAAATGAAAGAGGTGTGTTAATTTTGGTTTAAAAAGATAGAGCAGAAGCAGTGGCCGCAAGAGACCATCTCTCAGGTTTCCCATTCCTGTCCCAGGAGGCCTGTCTCTCTGTAGACTGTTGCTTCATGTTAAGGAGAATTAGTGGCTCTACCCTGGCCCTTTAAATAAAGTTGACCCTGCCATGCATCCCTCCAGACTTGGCTTATAATGCAAGGGTTTCTAGATCAGAGGTTTCCGGAAATTTGATGCAGATTTAGGGAATCCTTAGAGACAGATTTGCTTTGGGGATTTGGGATGGCTGAACGGACAGAGCTGTTTAACCAGAGCCTTGTCTCTTTTCTCACGTTTTGGAGTTTCACATGAGAGCTCGCTGGAACATAGGCTTGGCAGCTGGAAGAACATTTATTAAGCAGGACCTTTACCCCTTTCTCTCTTTTCTTCCCCTAATCATCTCCAGGCTAGCTCTGCTTTCATCTCCTGCGTTCTGAAGCCGTGGGTGTGTGCCTCACCAGGATTCATCATTTAGTGCCCATCAGCACCTAGGAAATACTGTAAGAGGGGTGACTCATGGAACAGATAGGGAAGAGATGAGTAAAGCCTGGCAGTTTCAGGGAGCGGGACCTCAGGTGCAGGACTTGAGATTAGCAGCCTTCTCACTTCATGATGCTTAGACACCAGCCTGTTGCGACCCTACTCCTGCTTGCTTTCTTTTTCTCTCCTCATGTCTCCCACGTAGGCACCCAGTCTAATGTGCTTGATATATGTCCTTGGTTACATATGATTCCCCGTAAAAATACGGAGTTCCTTTGCATGTGTTTGTAGTTTACATCAGTGGTATGGTGCTGTCTCGTTTCATACGGGTTTCTGTATGCAGGTCTGGCTCAATGCTGCTGATGCTGTGGTGATTTCCATGATAGGAAGGTCTCCACCCAGTATTCTTCTCCGCTTCCCTAGCCTGAACTCCCTGGTACTGCAAAGTCTGGGATGCTCGGATGACAATGCCTGTAGATCCGTGCGAGAGTCTGGGGTGTGTTGCCAGGAGTGGAATTATGTGTAGCGTCACTGGCCGCAGGAAAAATGGACACTTTCAGCAGGAGATGAGGTCCTCATCTCCTCATATTCTTATTAACACTTGGTATTTTCTGTGGGTAAAGTGGTGTTGATTCTCCTATTTCCAATTACTAGTGAGGTAGGGGATCTCTTTGTATACTTGTTAGCCAGTTGGGCTTCTCCTTCTGTGACTATTCTATTTTTCCATTGCGTTTCATGTCTTTCTCTTATTGACTTGGAAAACCTACCTGTATATTCCTGATACTAATCCCATGACATTTCAGACGTTGCCAATATATATTTTTGTTAAATTAATTAATTAATTTTTGGCTGCATGGTCTTTGTTGCTGCACGCGGGTTTTCTCAAGTTGCGAGCGGGGTCTACTCTTCATTGCAGTGTGCGGGCTTCTCATTGTGGTGGCTCGTCTTTGTTGCGGAACACCGGCTCTAGGCGCGCAGGCTCAGTAGTTGTGGCGCACGGGCTTAGTTGCTCCGCAGCATGTGGGATCTTCCTAGACCAGGGCTCGAACCCGTGTCCCCTGCATTGGCAGGCAGATTCTTAACCACTGCACCACCAGGGAAGACCCAGATGTTACCAGTATTGTAAAAATTTTCTCCCTAACGTATCTGGGTTAGATTGCTAATATTTGGTTTAAGACTTTTGCTGTCTTCCTTTAATTGCAGGTAAGAGTGAAAGTTGGATAAAAGAGGCTTTTATTGCTTTCCTGTGGAAAGTTCCACAAGGACCTTCAATTTAGTTACTTATCCTCCTGTCTATGTGCAGCCTTAAATAAATATATCTTCCAGACGTCAGCTAGAGCCCTGTCTTCGGAGCTAGGTGAAATTGCATTGAAAAACTGTTCTTTCAATTTTTTTGAAACTAGATAAAGTGAGAGAGTGGCATGGACATATATACACTACCAAACGTAAGGTAGATAGCTAGTGGGAAGCAGCCACATAGCACAGGGAGATCAGCTCAGTGCTTTGTGACCACCTGGAGGGGTGGGATAGGGAGGGAGACGCAAGAGGGAAGAGATATGGGGATATATGTATATGTATAGCTGATTCACTTTGTTATAAAGCAGAAACTAACACACCATTGTAAAGCAATTATACTCCAATAAAGATGTTAATAAATAAATAAATAGTGCTCCTTGGGCCTGGAAAAAAAAAAAGGAACCCCCATGAATTCTGGGATAATGTATTATCAAGATCCCCTTTGACCTGGGGTTCTGTTGTTTCATATCAAGATGGTAACTGAATGTCCCTTTTCATTTGTTTCTAAAAGAAATTCACCCGCACCATGCACTTGACAATTTTAAGTTGATTATCTAAAGCTGAGAGAGTTGTCTCATGATGTCCTCTCTTGAATCTTTTTTTTTTTGCGGTAAGCGGGCCTCTCACTGTTGTGGCCTCTCCCATTGCGGAGCACAGGCTCCGGACGCGCAGGCTCAGCGGCCATGGCTCAGGGGCCCAGCCGCTCCGCGGCATGTGGGATCTTCCCGGACCCGGGCACGAACCCGTGTCTCCTGCATCGGCAGGCGGACTCTCACCACTGCGCCACCAGGGAAGCCCCTATCTTGAATCTTAAGTGTTTCTCCGTGTCCTCTCTGTAGCCCCTCAACCTGCATTGCTGTAAATTCTCCTTTCATTATGCAGAGCACTTTGGCTCTCCCCAGACTTAACTGGTCACTCGGACACCCAAATGCTTAGCCAAACAAAATGTCCTCCTGTTAGACTGACACCTCTAGAAGTCAGCTGGGTTATAAACAGGTCCTGCCAAGAGAAATTACTCTTCGTGTTGCAACACCAATGAGTGATTTTGCAATAGACAACACCTAATGAGAGGCCAGGTGCCTGTTCTTCAGGATGGACGTGTTTTTTGCATTAGGGTAGGGGAGCTTCTTTGGAAGGGGAATGGTAAACATTTCCAGAGCAGAGTTGCCTTTGCTCTTTCTTCAGGAGCTAAGTCTATGCTGGTCTTAATAGTGCAGGTTGTAAAACGGATACGGATCTTGGGACCCTATGTGCTCTGACGCTTGTCCATTGTGTGATGTTGGATGAGTTGCTTATTCATACTGAGCCTCCATTTCCTCACTGTCAAATAAGGGTACTAACACCTACTTTGTGCGTTTACTTGGAGGATTAAAGGTATAATACAGAGGGTCTGGTATGATTCCTGACTTTGAGTAGGCATTCATTACGTGGTGGGCTGTTATTATATACTCCACTGTGGCAGTGGAGAATTCCGGAAGGCAACACCGACACCCAGCCCATCCTCTGGGAAGGCTGCTGGGATTCTGGAGTGGAGAGTACATGATGAGTGCTGTTTGTACCAAAGTACTGGAGAAAATGAAGGTGCACTTTCTGAAGCGTGCAATTGGATTCTCACAAAGCAGCTCCCGTATCGATGAATGATCCTTGGTTTTGGGTTCTTCATCTTTTGAAATAATTTATTGTTCCAAGGACCCTATTTGGCTTTGATTCCAGGTAGTGGAAAGAAATCCTCAAACCTCTCTTCGAGGCTAAAGATGACCATACAGAAAATTTTAACATCCTTAGAATTCAAAAAAACCTGCATGTCTACAACACAGAAAACTGCAGCATCTTTGTGGGATTCAGCGTAAAACTGAGGCTTGTTTTTCATGTCTCTATATCTGTTGGGATGTGTGGGCACAAGAGTTTTCAAACTTGCTAAACTTGAAGATGGTTTACTCTATGTGCCTCTGCCCTCCCTCCTTGCAATTAGTGCAAACAAGTCAAAAGAAAATAAAGATGATGGTTTCAGTCTATCCTAAAAAAGAAGAGTTTTCATGCCACATCATCTGACTTCACTTTTCATATGTATTGATTCCAAACACGTGTGCACCAATGTGAGGTTTTGTACGGAAAAAATAAAAAAATTCTCTTGGCTTCTACAAAATATTCAGCTAGATATTTATATGGAAAAAAAATTTGGCCTTGTAAGAACAACTAGTATCATTTAATTAAATCAATGGTCTATTGAGTTCTTTCAGCTACTCTTAGGAAATGTAGCCAAGTGGACAATTTACATGATCAGTTTATATTAAACTAAAAGCCTGTATGCATCCACATTCATGGTACAGTTGAAATATAGGTTTGGCTGTTCGTGGAGCTTCACGATTCTCTTTGGAATTGGTGCCGCTTCTCCAGACAGCCATAGCACTTGTCGGCTGGAGGAGCCCTGTATCAGATCATTGCAGATCCTCTAACCCCGGTTGTCTGCCCAGGGCCTGGGCCATTTGTTTCACCCGACTCGTCACCTGGTCTGTCACCCAGTCTAGATGGACTGTGCCCAGCTGTGGAAGTGGAGAGAACTTTCTCCACTTGGGGGATTGCTGTTGCTCCCGAAGCAAGAGACACCCCCAGAGCTGCTCTGTGGCCAGGCGTGTACAAGCTGGTTGTACACGCGTGTACAACCATGGTGTTTTGAGCTGGTAGATGAATTACTTCCCCAGTCCCACGGGAGCCGTCCGGAGATGCAGTGGTTCACCTGGCCCCTTAGAAGATGGTCTTGCACGACCCGGCCAAATCGTGCTGAGCTTCCTCCCTGTTCAGGAGACTTGTTGCTGAATCAGAAATGCATGTGCTTTCAGACCGAACCATTGCTCTGGGCATTTGTTCTTTTGCTTGCTTGCTGTTCCTCCCACTTCTTATAGTAGTAAGACTTAGAATATTCTTTGAGGAACCATTCCTGACTCAACCCTTGGTCCAGTTTAGATGGGGCTCGTTATCCCTCTTTCCTCCACCCAGTTCCAGGATTTCAGGGGATTAAGCTAATCAGCATATCTGTCCTCCCTGGCACCGTGACTGCCTCAGGAATGGGCACACGACTCAATTTGGGCCAGTGAGGAGTAGGCTCAGGATTTTCACTGGAGCTGTTGGGGAAGAGAAACTCTCTTTCCACTGGTTTGGAGCTAGAAGGCTAATCTTGGAGCTACCAGGGGCCACCATAGGAGGAAAGGCTATGTGAGCATGAAGTCCACCTGAAGGAAATTTGTACAAAGGGAGATCTGCACAGAGGGATGAAAAGAGGCACATCCTGACGTACTGAGTGCCCAGATCCAGCCATGCCTGAAGCCATCTCACTCCTGACTTGCCAGGTATTATGGACAATATATTCCCATTAGGCGCTTTTTTTTGCCACTCAATCACAGCAAGAGTCCTAACTCACATGTGTTCAGAGGATTGGGGATTGAGACATATATTGATAGCTGATGGTGGTATAATTCCATTAATAATATTCTAGAACATTTTGAGATAAAATGATGAATGTACTCCTTTAGCTGCAAAAACTTCACTCTTCCCTCCTCACCCCATTTCTGTGGCCCCTTCCAAAGAGGATATCTCCCATTAGCCTTTTACTTCCCTCCATCCCCCCATGCCCTCCTCCCAAGAATATTTGCTAATTCTAGTGGATGTTTATGAAACAAATGCCCTTACATCCCTGTTTTCCTTCCTTTGGAAGCAGCGAGATGAGAAGAGTAGGCAACCCTGTGCTTATGTAGGAAATAATAATATTTAAAAAAGAGACAGGAAATTATATCCGTTATAAGCTTTTTCTTTTTTTTCTTTTTTAGAATTGTAGCTTATGAGTTTATCTACGCCCGCTATAGTCATAATTACAATTTTATATCTGCATACAAAAGCTATGTAAAAATCCATTTTTCCCAAATATACAAATTTTCATTTTGGATAGTTTAAAACATTTTGATCACAGATTTCAATAGAGTTTTAGGCTGAAAAAAATATTACCGATCTAGCAATATCACTTAACACCGTTTGCAAAACAAATCTTCCGATGACTGTAAATCTTTTCCTATTCTGTTGAATTTTTCTGATTCTCAGGACATGAAAACATGATGGGGGATAAAAGGTGTTTTCTCTGAAGAAAGGCTTCATAACTAATTTGGCTCTAAAATCAGATGAAAAATGCCAATTAGGAAGAACTAAAAGAAAGGGGTGGCATAATGTCAACTCGTGCATGCCCTGACATCTTCTATGTCAGCAATACACATGTAATCAAAGTGTCTTCCTTTGTCTTGCATTGTGCTCCGCAACGTACATGGGTATCATCTGCATCCTGAGGAGGACAGAGTTAAATCTGATTGTCTTGTGCATAAGGTGGGTCAGCTTTAACTGTGCAACAGAAAGCCACAAACAGCATTGTATCTGCACGATATTGCTCTTGAAGGCGGCATTAATGAATGTAGAAACACACTAGAAATGCACACTTTTTGCATTTGCAAACATTTGTACAGCACAGTAAAACTTCTGTGATAAGGCCAAACCTTTTTTCCCTTAGTCTGTGTGTGTGTGTGTGTGTGTGTGTGTGTGTGTTTAAAGTTTTTATTTTTCTTTTAAAGATTAAAGTAAAATGTTTCAATTGTAAAAAATACACACCGGGCAAATCCTTACCTGGATAATAAATATCTACATCACAGTACAATAAAATTTCTTCTCTATAAAATTTAAATATGGATTATAGTCTGTCCCTATCAAAAGAAACACTATGCTAATATCTCCATATTATTAAAATAACAGGAAAAATTACGAGCTTATTTTAGAACCTTGATGCCGTAGCCATTGGAAAGGACAACGAGATTCAAATGTCTGTAAGCGTTCTCCTTTTGAAGAGGAACTGTGGCCTGGTTATTCACTTCAATTCAGTTTACGAAAAAGGTTTAGCCTTACAAATGCTGGCTACGTTTCAAAAACCATGAGACCAGTTTCATATTTTATGACTCATGCAGCAAAAGGTCAACATGACACGAATGGGTTAGAGGTCCATAGAATAAAAATGTATCACGGACAGTGACATGCTTTGAGGGCATCCGCAGTTCATGGAGGCTGGGTCTGAGGGGGTCTAGGGCTGAGGAGGAACCAAGCCTGCACCCCTGTTCACTCAGAGGCGACGCGGGGGTGGAGCCGGGCTGGGCGGTCCGATGACCACGCTGCAGGTGGAAGAGGCGTCTCTCGGGGCGCAGGTGAGAGGCATCACAGGGCTGAGGCAGCAACACGGCAAAGTGTGCCATTGAGGACCGAGGCTCATGTGACTAGCAGAAGCTCGGAGGCGGCATGTGGTGTTTTGAGCAGAATCGTAAAGAAGAGAAGATCTTAACTTTTGTCACTATTTCTAGAAATGCTTCACGTCTAATTGAAGAGCAAAGTACACTTGAGGGTCACACACACACACACACACACATACATACACACACATACACACACACACACCGGACACCCCAAATTTAAGTGATTTATAAATAGGAATCCCAGTTGTACGGTGTGTTCTCCTCTACTGGGATGTCTCCCCGCTGGGAAGGGTTTCAGTCAGTCCACATTTGATTTGAAAGTCTGGACAACATAAGAAAACATGTTTAAAATAATCCAGAGCAGATCCCTCCTAATCGAGTTTTATAGGATGGAGTCTTGAGGTGCGCTAAGTACCTCAATCAGTTACAGAAGGAATGAGTCACCTTGACCACGGGGGTTGTGCTTTCAGTCCTTATGGCCTTTCCTTTCAACCTGAAGTACCTGAAGGCTTGTCCTACTCAGTATAAAGTAGTCAGCCTTCGACAAGATGTTTAGATCAGGGGTTTGCCTGTTTAAGGCAATCGTGTAGGGAGCCAAGGGTCACACATACTTACTTGGGGCTGGTTGGGTGGCTGTGGATCTACCAAACTGCTGGGCCAGTGGCCAATCCTGTTAATCCCTAAAGTGCTGCAGTGCAGCTTTAGATCAGGCTCTGTTAGCTACACTGAATCTGGGGGTGTCTGATGCACTGGGGAATCTCTGTCAGACAAACTGAGGGGACTTTCCTGGGGAGCTCTGCTGACCGAGGAGAACCTCCAGGATCCCCCTGCTTGCTTATCTCTCCTTCCCTTCGGAGGGAAAACTTGCCCCACCCTGAAAAGCTTCTCAGAGTTGCCCCAGAGCAGAGAAGGTGATGAAACGCTTATGTTTCAAAGAGTAGTTCTCCAAGGAGAGTCAATGGAGGGAGCTGAGATGTTAACATGAGGGCTTGAGGAGACTGGCTAGAGGCTGCCTAAGAAAACAGAACCAAAACACTGTAGATAAGTCAAAGCCAGTAGTCTGCCCGTGAACTTCATGTTCATAATTTCAACCTCTCCACCTATTTCCTTTCTCTGGTTAGCAAGTTCCATAGTGCTGTTCTTGTTTTCTTTCCTCCCCAGAAGCCAGTATAATTGCTTTAGCACTTTAAACAAATCATTTTCCTCCCAGATTATTTCTGGTCACACTTGGGATTTTTAATGCTGTTCTTCCTTTCCCAAAGCCATCATGCCTTTCTCTAAATAACTGATGAGAAGTATGTCAAATTCCTATTTTGAATCAACACCACATATACTTTCCTTAACTGTTAAGAGGGCCACAATTTCTGTCTAATAAAGTTAGAAATTTGAATGTGAAAGAAACCATCAAAAGAACCTGATCCCCCCTTCTCCCATCCCCCAAACTAGTACAGTATTAAGGACGGGAAGGATTTTAGAGTTCATGACCTACTTATTCATCAGGTGAGAAAACCAAGACTCAAGGTCACACATCTACCACTTGACAGCACACACTAGAACTCAGGCACCCTGGCTTCTGGGCTAGTTAAAAAAGAAGGAATCCATGTGGTTTTTAGGCAAGTTTCACTGATATGGCTTATTTTCCCAAATACTTCCAGGATAAGGCAGTACAAGGCAGGCAGAGGAATAGTTTCTGTCTACCATGCCAGTGAAGAATGAGATACATTCGATTGCATGGGTATATCCTTTGCCCGTCTTCTGACATTGAAGTGACCAGGGGCACCATGTGCCGTCTGGGCACACCCTACTCCAGCGTTTGTCACTGGGGAGGCTGGTTGGGCAGGGAGGGTGAGTGAGGGTTCGTGTGCATGGTCTACAGGTGTTTCCTGCTGAGTGTCTTCCAGGGCAAGGCTATCAGAGGGACAGAGAGGGTCAGTGGCCGCACCAGCCTTTGTTTGGTGAGAGCCAAGCCTCAGAGTCAGAGGGAAAAGGGGCCTAGGACACACTTGTAAGTAAAGCAAAGAGCCTGAGGATCTAAGACCAGAAGGAAGCAACCTCAGAGCGTCGGGATGAGAGGAGGCTCTAAGAGCGCTGCATGTCCTTCAACTTAGAACACAACTGCACTAATCTCTCCCCGGCATCCCTCCAGAACAAGACTTAGATTTCAGCTTGTTATCGCTCCTTGGTCAGAAGGGTTGATCCATAGGGAGGTGTGTTGTCGGCTCAGCAGAGATGCAATCAGGCCGAATAACCTCAGGAATTTGGGAGGTGAGGGGTCAGATGTCACCGAACAGCGACAACACCGTAAAATAGGTTTGATTTTTGTGGGAATTTTCTCTGAGCCTAAACTGTAAGAAGCCTTCTTACTATGAGGTAACACTAGGTGAATTTTTGGAAACCGTTGAGTCACTGACATTCGTGAAGACTTCGAATTTCTTTGGGCTTACTGCAAGAAATTATTTTCCTAGTTGGCCTCAATCAGTCAAACACCTGCACATCTTTGAGTCATGCCCTTGTATAACTCGAATTAAATCATAGGATTGTAACAATTATAGTGAAAGGACAGCTAATTGTTGGGAAACAAATATTCCTATACATTCCAGGTTAGGCTGCTAAGAGAGAATAAAGAGTGCTGAAAACAGCATGCTCTTGAATAGGTAAAAATTTGTTCAGACCTTTCCTTAGTAAGCTGAAAGCCACATCTAACCAAAGGGGGTCTGCAACGTGCTAATCTGAGTGCTGCAAAAATCAGGATAGGTTCAAGATGACGATATTGTCTTGGTTTTAAGTCTTCTTTAGTCTTCTGCCGCACCATTCTGCTTGCTCCAGTCTCTGGGACAGATGGGAGCTGGTGATGGCTTGGTGCTGGTGAATTAATGATTGTCCCCTGCCACCTCCACAACTGTAAAACCTCCAAAGCATTCACATCAAAGGACTGGAGAACAAAATGCAGTAGTTACAAGTACCCGCATTCAAGGGGCAATTTCATCCATGTCTAGGCCAAGGACTACCTCCCCTTTCCCCCAAACAATCCCTCCCAACACAGAGAAATAAAGGAACAAACAAAAAAGAGCTAGGCAATGGAATGAAATGACACCCAGCAGTGCTGTTGGAATTATGAGAATGAGTCAGTCTAATCCTCAAACACTTCCAAGAACAATGGGGGAAAGAGTTCCGTGGGGCATTCCACCTTCATGTGCAGGAAGCGGCTGGCATGGCAGGCTCCAATCATCCGCAGATCTGTCACCTTCATCAGGAGTTTTGGCCAAAAGTGAGTCACGTGGTGTTTCCGGTAATTGATATAGTGTTCAAAGGCCAGCAGGAAACTATCTTGGTATTTTTCTATTCTCTCAACACAGGCAAGCCCTGGGCGGTCTGAGGGGAAGAAAGAAGATGGAGGTTAATTTGGAGGCAGAAATGAGAAGGCTTGCCTGGTCCAGTTCAAGCCCTTTCATGTGAAGTGGGCTGATCTGGGGACTTTCAACTCCTAGGAATGGGCATGGAGGCTATAGGAACTCTGGGGCATCAGGGACCAAGATACCAGGGAGTGGCATAACTTACATGAAGCGAGTCAATGCTTTGTTCAGATAAATGTCTCTAGTTTGGACAAATCACCTCCTTGGGTGTGAAGGGGGATGCCTCCCTCCTAGGCTACAGAAAGAGGAGCCTTGCCTAGAGAGCTGAAATACTCTGCATAATAAGGAAGGGTTTTGACAAGCATGGAAATGCAGAGAAGAGAGAGGTGTGAAAAGAGATTGCGAAGATCTCAGGAGGCCTGGATGCCAGAGGAGGAACGTCCGATGGGAAGAAACGCTGGTGAAGACAAAGCAGCACGATATCAAATTTTAGTTGTTTACCTTCCCGTCCCTTATACCTTTGGTTGCTACCGTAGCAGCCCTGGGTTGGTGGTGTCTTGGGAAATTAAAATGAAAAGAAAAGGGGACGTGAGCGACACTAGGGTCACCCTGTGCAGAGAAGAGTCACAGTGGGAAGCTGGAGCTAGAGGAGACCATGACCATGTACAGCCCAGGAAACCTCCCCAAGTCTTGGGAGGACCACTGGTGTAGGAGAGGAATCAAGGCAGTTTCAAAAAAATGATAGAAGGATGTCAAAAGAAGGCTGGATGACGGGGGAATATCTAGGCTGCAAGTGATTGGGTTGCAAAAGTGGGTACAGAGGGACTGTACCTCAACATAATAAAGGCCATATATGACAAGCCCACAGCTAACATCATACTAAATGATGAAAAGCTGAAAACTTTTCTTCTAAGATAGAGGACAAGATAAGGATGCCCACTCTTGCCACTTTTATTCAGCATAGGATTACCAGTCCTATCCACAGCAATTAGGCAAGAAAAAGAAATAAAAGACATCCAAATTGGAAAGGAAAAAGTAAAACTGTCACTATTTGCAGATAACATTCCCAACTGCATCAAAAAGAATAAAATACCTAGGAATAAATTCAACCACGGAGGTAAAAGACCTATACACTGAAAACTATAAGACACGGATGAAAGAAATTGAAGAAGACACAAAAAGTGGAATAATATCCCATGCTCATGGATTGGAAGAATTAATATTGTTAAAATGTCTATGCTACTCAAAGCAATCTGCAGATTCAATGCAATCCCTATCAAAATTCAATGGCATTTTTCACAGAAATAGATTAAACAACGCCAGAATTTGTACAGAGGCATAAAAGACCCCGAATAGCCAAAGCAATCTTGAGAAAGGAAAACGAAGCTGGAGGTGTCACACTCTCTGATTTACAATAACATTACAAAATTATAGTAGTCAAAACAGTATGGTATTAGCATAAAAACGGACACATAGATCAATGGAACAGAATAGAAGGCCTAGAAATAAACCCATGCATATGTGGTCAATTAGTTCACGACAAAGGAGCCAAGAATATACAACAGGGAAAGGACAGTCTCTTCAATAAATGGTGTTGGGAAAACTGGATAGCCACATGCAAAGGTATGAGACTGGACCCCTGTCTCATATCATATACAAAAATTAGCTCAAAATGGATTAAAGACTTGAACATAAGACCTGAAACCATAAAACTCCTAGAAAAACATAGGTGGTAAGCTACCTGGCCTAGGTCTTGGTAACGATTTTTTGGATTTGACTCCAAAAGCAAAAATAAGCAAGGAGAACTATGTAAAACTAAAAATCTTCTGCACAGCAGAGGAAACCATCAACAAAATGAAAAGGCAACTTACTGAATGGGAGAAGATATTTTCAAATCATATATCTGATAAGGGGTTAATATCCAAAATATATAAAAAACTCATACAACTCAATAGCAAAAAGCCAACCAATCCACTTGAAACATGGGCAGAGGATCTGAATAGACATTTTCCCAAAGAAGACATACCAGTGGCCTACAGGGACATGAAAAGATGCCCAGCATCACTAATCATCAAGGAAATGCAAATCAAAACCACAATTAGATATCACCTCATACCTGTCAGAATGGCTATTATCAAAAAGAAAAATAACAAGAGAACGCTTATGCACTATTTTGGGGAATGTAAGTTCGTACAACCACTGTGGAAAACAGTATGGAGGTTCCTCAAAAAATTAAAATAGAGCTACCATATGACCCAACAATCCCACTTCTGGGTATTTATCTGAAGAAAACAAAATCACTAAGTCATCAAAGACATATCTGCACCCCCCCCATGTTCTCTGAAGCATTATTACAATAGCTAAAGTGTGGAAACAACCTAAGTGTCCATTGATGGATGAATGGATAAAGAAGACGTGATTCACACACACACACACACACACACACACACACACACACACACACACACACACACACACACACCCCCCCACCCTGGAATACTATTCAGTCGTAAAGAATGGAATCTTGCTATTTGCAACAATACGGATGGATCTTGAGGGTATTATGCTAAGTGAAATAAGTCAGAGAAAGACAAATACCGTATGATCACACTTATTTGTGGAATCTAAAAAACAAACAAAACCCCAGCAAGCTCACAGACACAGCAGATTGGTGGTTACCAGAGGACGGGGGTGGGTGGGTGAGATGGGTGAAGGGGGTCAAAAGGTACAAACTTCCAGTTATAAAATAAATAAGTCATGGGGATGTAATGTACAGGTGACTATAGCTAATAATACTGTAATTGCATATTTGCAAGTTGCTAAGAGCGTAAAAGTCCTCATAGCAAGAAAAAAATTTGCAACTGTATATGGGAATGGATATACAAATATCCAATCATTATCTTGTACACCTGAAACTAATGCAATGTTATATGACAATTATACCTCAATAAAAATTAAAAAAAGAACTGTATAAACCTGAATGAATTCCTCATACAGCTTCAGGGAGCCCTACCATCCCCCTGCCCACTTCTCAGGTTGTGGCTCTGATCACATACATTCATGCTTCACGTGTCTAGTTATTGAAATATCTGTATTAGTAAAACTCTAAGTAGGGTTCTGCTTAATCTGAAAGGAAGAATCAGGACTATTGTCTCAATGCACCCTTCTGAGTTTAAACAAAATATGCTGGCTTTTGAAATCTGCTATCCAGCTCAAATTGCAATTTGTGCATTTTAATTTCGTGTTTTCCTTCCTATTTAATGCTGCTGCTCTGAGGCTCTGCTGAGTCTCCCTTCTGTTCCCCGTCTCCTCTCTCTCTTTGCATGTGCCAGATAAATTCTCCACAGGATCCTGTAACTTTTGATCCAGACAGAAGATCAACATTATGTTGCTCTGCACTTACTTTGTGCAGTTTCTTTATTTTAAAGGACACTGAAGGCCAGAGACCCTAGCAGCTTCACTCGAGGTCACACAGGGAGGCCTTAGATGAGTTACACATTTTATTTCTTTAAGGATAATTCTACTGATGGGCCGAGGGCCCTGGCTTCTCCCTGGCTGTCGACTGGAGACTGCCCTCGGCTTCCGGGGGCCACAAGCAGCTCCCTGTCACCTGAGCAAGGAGAGTTGTCAGAGCACATCTGCTCCCAAGAGGGACTCGCGTATAATATAATGTCACGCAGTCACATGGTGACACTGAATTCCCCAGATTCTAAGTGGAGTAGGTCGTGGGTTCTCACACACTCAACAGGAGGGAGTGAACATCAGAAGAGGAGGAAAAGGGAAGGCCATGCTAGAGCCTGCCCACCACACAGGATAAGGGTATGAGTGACACCAGCATCCTGTGCGAAGTCCAGTACACACAAAACCAGAAGCGGGCAGGTTGGCCAACCGCCCCAGGCAGGCCGGGCAGTGTCTATGGAAGGTGGACCATTTCATCGAGTCTTTAGCACGGCTCCTCTTTTCCCTCCCCACTACACGGGGAGACTGCAGAAAGCATCAGGAGCCCGACACCCACCTTCAGGTCCCAGGCCGTCGGCTAACCCCCGCTCGCTCGCTTGCTGGAGGGGAGTGAGACGTGATTCTGAAGCTACCGGGGGACCGGAAACTCATCAAGTGATCTGAATGCACACCAGACAAGCGCGAGCTCTCTGGATGCCCAGTCTGGGCACACTCACCTGAAGACATCAGCAGGACGGCCTGAAGGAGCGCGACTTCAGTGTCATCCAGGTTGAAAGAAGACAGCGACATGCCCAGGTCGAAGATGGCATCGGACACCACCCCGAGACCCCCGTTTTTGAGCTGGCCCCGAGTCACCGCCATCTCCCCGTTCAAGGTTAAAGTCTCACTTTCTGGATCGTAGCGCACAGCAGCGCGAAGGGACATGATCTCCATGCAGCAGCCTTTGAGGAGGATTATCTGGTCTTCGCATGGCAGCTGAAAAGAACCAGGGCACATCAGCAAGGAGCAGTTGCCAGTTAGGAAGCGCACACGGGGCCTCCAGGGCCACGGGGAGGGTCCCCCGCAAGCAGCACCCGTCCTGCCCTCTGTGAGCCCGTGGCCTTCCCTTCCTGCTCGGCTGCAGACGTCCACAACCATTTTTCATACTCCAGACTGCTCGTAATCTTCACCAACTTTAATCTTGGTGGTTTGCATTATATTCCAGTCACATGTGAAACTGCTAGTCACGGGGGTGTCTATTACACCACCAACGGAGACCTGCCTAAATGCACCCCCATTTTGGTCTGGTAGCTCTAACAGTCAACAGCTGACTCCACCGTTCAGCTGGCAACTGCCCTGCTCCGTTTTTTGAAGCAAGTTTGTTCCCTGAATCTCTTAAAAGTCCAAGAACGAGGAGGTCACTTACAGATGCATGTCACCCACAAGACCGAGAGATGTCCCAGCTTTGCTCAGTCACCTAGTGAGCCAGAGGTGAGACCAGAATCCAGACCTCCTGGCTCCTAGGTCGTTACGTTCTCCTCAGCACCTCGGGCACCAGAATCACTCCACATGCTGGATCTTTCTGCCAGTGTCCTAATCTCATTTTAAGCTCATTTGGTTGCCCTGGTAATTAGGGTTTGTGATAATGTGATAACAGCATCAATAATAAACTTAAAAAAAAAGAAAACTTTGTGAAGAGAAATAATACAAAATGAGAGTTTGATTTTCTGGAGGGGGAGAATGTTTAAGTGCCGTCATCAAAGTAGTTTGAAAGACTTAGTTAATGGGTGTTTTTGACGAATTGGGCATCGTGCTAAGATTTACATGCATCACCTTGTTTAATGTTCGCAGCAATGCAGCGAGGTAAATATTCTAATTCCAGTTTTACTGACAGGTGTGGAAATTCAGGCACTGAGAGGTCGAGCGACATGCTAGGGAGTCCCATGAGTGTTTGTGGGTGAGGCGAGGGGTGGAAGCCAGCTCTGTCAGAATCCAAGGCCAAGAGAAGGGGAGAGCTCGCTCTTCGAAGGGCTTTGGGTGTGCGTCTCCGTAAACGACGAACGTGTAATGACACGTAATTTCTCTCTCTTCATTAAAGCAGGTACCAGTTCTCTTTTGGGAAATACTCTTCGCAACACCTGACTAGTTCAATTTAGGATATTACGTCAGACTGAAAGTAATACTACTGAATTACCTTTAAAATACGGGATATTTCATATTTTTTACTAACTCAACCTACCCACCTTACTGTTTAATTGCTTTGCTTTCTCTATAGCATAAAAGGCATTTTGTATTTGGTTCTGGAATCCGTTCATGTGAATTCTCTCCTTCTACTCATTAAAAAAAAAATGACTGCAATTTGCTTTTAATTAGGCTCTAATTTGTACTCCTCAGTTACATCCTTGGATTCCTGGCCCTGGGGCCTGGTAGGAAACAGGAGACCAGAGCTTAGCTAGATCCTCCACAGGCAAGTGGAAAGTTGGCTCAAGTGTGTGGACACTGGCTTAACTGCCGAGGGCAGCGGTCCTGTCTGCAGCCTCATCACTGTCACCGAGGGCTTGTTAAACACACACTGCTGGCCCTGCCGTCTCGGTGTCTGCATTCTCCGAGTTCCCAGGTGATGCCCACGCACCTGGTTCAGGGACCCCACTCTTGAGAACCACGGACATAGAGTAGCAAAGAGAAATGACTCATCAGATAAAACCATTGTTTTCTTTTTTTAAAGCTGTCACAGAGTATGCAGACTTGGGCAGGTCCCATCTTTGTAGCCAAGTCTGATTATAGATGAAGTAGAAGTTTTCGTTTGAAAACTTACTAAGAGTTAAAATTTCAATACAAGCAGAATAAGGATTTGTCAAGGATCACCAACGGTTTAAAAACTAGGCCAGATGCCTTTTCCTTTAAGAGGGGTTTGCAGGATCCTGCTGAGGCCTGTTTCCGCACGTGGGCAAACAACCTCTTAGTCACCTGCCAAAAGACTTCCATTGCAAGAACGCTCCAGAAAGGGCCTGCCAGGCAGAGAGGCTCCTGGGAGAGCGTCACTCGGGTGGATTGGCAGGGACACCAGTGCCCTGCACTCTAACAAGTGATTCTTAGGTGCGCTTTTGGCAGCTCTGCCCGCAGTGACGTCAGATCTTTCGAAGCCCTCGGTTGGCAGGCTGGCATAGATCTTAGCAGAAAACTATTGCATGTGCGGTTTGAATAGCAGATGCGTCAGATTGCCTCTGGCACGAAACTCCTGGTGTCCGAGGCCACCTGGGGTCTCCAGCCCACTCCACAGGTAGCTCAGGGCCTCCACAGTTCATTTCCCTCTTTGGCGTTCCAAAGAGGGTGTCAAAGGGTAAAGGCCCTCAGGAGGCCACAAACACCAGAAACGTACGCATCTCTGCTGTCAAAGTAGCTGCCCGCCCACATTTTTTTTCAGTTTGGAGACTACAAAATATCAGGGTTGAAAGAGAGATGAAATCATGACTTTGAAGCAGATGTAAATTCCTAAGGGAAACTTGAAGGGAGAAGCTCGCCGCAACTCATGCTTGAAAAGTTGCGTGCTGAGCCCTCAGCCTTGCCAAGGACATAAGTGCACGGCGTGTTTGTGGCTGGTGGTGGCGAAGGCTTCTTTTCTTTCTTTAACTGACATCTCTCTCAGAGGCCGGTTTCCACGAGCTTTACATTTTCTGAAAAACATTTTCTGGTGGGTATTCAAAGGGGAACACAGGACTGACAGGCTAGCTCAAGTTGTAGAGCTAGCATACTCCACGGAGTTCTTTCCAGACACCAGGGACTGAGAAAAGAGGGCACAGCCCGGAGACAGAGGACCAAGAGAGGTCCAGGGAAACAAACTCAACCCAGTGCACAGGAACGCAAGATGGTACCTGGCGTCAGAGGAAGCCGGTGTCCACGGCGCAGCCGCAAGAGGGTACACACTTTCTAGAGGGCAACTTGGCAACACCTATCGAAAGCCCTAAAAGGTGTAGCCAAGGTCCTTAAATTCCACTTCTAGGATTTGCCCTTAGGAAATAGGCAGCTTTGTGAACTGGGCATAGGTACCAGGATGCTCGCTGCAGAATATTTATATTAGTGGAAAACTGGATGTGAGCTAAAGATCCTGTAACAGCAGATAACCTGAATTATGGGAGAGCTATTCCTTAGCATACTATGTGGTCATTAAATATTATTTTGTCTCGTGGTTACCAGTAAGGGAGAGGGGAGGGGGAGATACAACCTACTGAGTATAAGATGGCTCAAGGGTGTATTGTACAACACGGGGAATAGAGCCATATTTCGTAATAACTGTAAATGGAAAGTAACCTTTAAAAATTGTATAACAATTTAAAAATTAAGTAATGAACTGTAGAGTTAAGCAATATTATTTCATGAGAGAATACTTAAATGTTATGTTCTACAGCTGAGGGTAGAAAGTTAAGGCATTAGACACCAGGGTGCTGGCAGTGATCTGTGTCTTTATCTTGGTGCTGGTTACGCGGGTGTGTTGGGTCTGTGACAATTCATTGACCTGCACCCTTATGGTATGTGCCCCTTACTCTTTAGTAAAAAGTCTGAAAAGGTAGTTTCCTAAGTAGAACGTTCATTATGGTACAAACTATATTCATATATTCCATATATGTATGTGTGTGTATATATGTACGTGTGTATACACACACAGATTTGAGAAAAGGAACTACGCTCCAGAATGTCAGCAGTTTAGCGCCTGGTGGTGTTACCATGAATCGTTGCCTTTATTGTGCTGTGTCGGTCTGCAATGAATACGTGTGATTCCTGTAACAGTCTCCAAAACTTTAATAGACGTTAATTTAAAAAAATGGTCGGAGGCATGGAAAAGCACACCAAATACAGATAGAAGTCACAGTTCCTCGTCCAGGGCTCGCCGGCTCCCCTGGGGTGGGTACGAGTGGTCCCCACCATGCGGCTGCTGGCGGCCTGCGTGGCGCCTGGCCCCCAGCACCCTGCGGCCAGGGGTGACCAGGAGGCATATGCTCTGTCTCAGCGAGGGCTACGACCAGATGGATCCCCGTGTCCCGAAGCCCAGTGCTCTGTCCTTCCGGGTGTGGCTTCTGTGCAGGCTCAGAAATGGCCACGAGAAGGGTCCCTGTCAGGGTCTGAGGTCTCTCAGGATCCTAGCGGGCTCCCTTGACTGCAAACTCAGACGCACGTGAACTGGAGGCCACAGTGGGATGGGGTCATTCCAGGTGAGGACACTAAGCCTCCTTCTGGGGGATACTAGGTTCCCTGGCACTCAGGTAGCTTCCATAAGGGGCCCGGGGCGGACGTGGCCCTCTCTGTTTGCTGTCTTTCTGGGACCTCTTCGAGGTCTGAAGAGCAACAGATTGGCCCTCGGTGGGGTTTTTCAAAGGGGAAGATTCTCCGGAAAACATCATCAACCCCATTTGATTAAAAAAAAAGATTAGAGACAGAATGGTAATGTAATAGATGAAAGAACAGCAGAATTCACAGCTGAAATTTATGGAACATTTATGACCCAGGCACTACCCATAAATTATCCCATTGAAGCCTCCTAATAGTTCTAAGAGGTAGATCTTACTCTGACTCCTGTTTTAAAGATGAGATAACCAAGGTTTGAAGACATCTGATAACTAATCAAGGACGCTCGCCCCTGCAGAGCCCGTGCCCTCAGCTCCCACATGGTAGGACGGCTACAGTTGGGATGAAGTGTCCCGAGGAAAGTCTATGAGCTCTGGTGGGTGAGCTCTTCAGTGTGCCCTGAAGGTGGGGCAAGAAAGGGTGAGCTTCTAAGAGGGAAGACTTAAGGAGATTTTAAGATCCTTGCTCTGTGAGGGTCATTTCACCTGTCCTTGAGGATGAAGAAACCACCACACAGCCATCTGCTGGGATACGTAGTGGAAATAATACAGATGGAGACTCAAAAGAACCACGGGCTCACCTTGAGTGGGTGAAATTCATCTCTTCGATCTTAATTTTCCCCATCTGTGAAATGGGGTTAATTAGAGCTATCCTGCTGATCTGTTAGCAGGACTGGATTTAATGTGGCGAACCTGGGCGTGGCAACCGGGACATCACAGGTGCTGACTGATGGAGCGATGGCTGTCATGTTTTCCTGCGCCTGGAGCCAGGCAGGTCGAGAGGCTCTTTGTCGACCTCATGTGGACAAGCTAATGGATGACGACCCAACAGAGAAGGTGGGGAGGCGCACAAAACAGTGCATTGCCGTTCTGTACTGCCATGGCTTTCGTATGACTAAGCCCCGACTAATTAGTATTAAATTACACGTCATAGTCAGTATTCCTGGAGATCGAGGAAACTATAATGAGAAAGAATGAAGAAGGAAAAGCAATCTCCTCACCTCACAAAACATAGGCAACTTTTTGGCAAAATCCACCACTCTGGTAATTGCTGGTGTGATGATTTTTGTAAAATGGCTGAAGGCTTCCAAGTCGACCTTTCCACCTTCTGGGGCGTTTACTATTGGCGCTTGTCCAATGTCTTCTGGCTGAGGTGAGACAAAGAAAATTTAAATGGAGACATCGAAGGGATCACGGATCACGGTTCTCACGCGGCAGAAAATCTCTTCTGAACTGACATACTGTACACTTTCCGCATCTTTTGTTAACCGACCCTGCAGTTTTCACGCCCTTTAGTTCTCTGGGCAAAGATACCTGTCTTGGCCATTGCTTTCAAAGGCCCCCAGTGATCATGGTCACAGGACTGTTGCTGCAGAAAGAGAAAGTGAGAGAGAGAGAAAGAGGGAGAGAGAGAAAGAGGGAGAGAGGGAGGAACAACAGGAATGCTTCTGACTGCACAAAGGTGACCTATGCTCTGGGGGCTCTGGGTGCCGTTTTCAGAGCACGGCGTACTCTGGAGGGTGCCTTTCTGTGGGAGGTGTGCACGGCGTGGGCAGGGATGGGGAGCCCTGGCCAAGAGCACCCAGGGGCGTCGTTCTTGCTTCCGATGCCTTTTGTTTCGCTCGAGCCCTCCACACGCCTGCTGGAGGAGGCCTCCGCGGGCTGGGGGAAGCCCTCTGCTTTGGGTCGCCTCCAGGGACTGGGCTGTGTACGCTGGGCAAACTGGAGGGCAGAGTGGAGAATTTACTGGTACGACTTCTCTGCCCTTGTTCGCAACCGTCCATCGCCTTGCTGCTCACAGGGTGGGTGTCAGCAGCTTGGGTGTCACCTGGAGACTTGCTGCAAATGCAGAATCCCGGCCCCCTCCCCAGACCTGCTGGTGCAGAAGCGTCACGCGCGCAAGCCCTCAGGCGCTGTGCACACGCCAGGCCCCCATGTCCACTGGGGCCTTCCAGCTCCTCGGCCTGCTGTCCAGTGACTGCCATGCTGTGGCCTCTCCACTATCTGCTGTTGTCAGCACTGCTCCCTGCCAGGGGCAGCCCTCCCGGTCACCCCTACTGGTCCTTGTGATGACAATGACCGCCTCAGGGGGTTCTCACCCAGTTCCCAACAGGCAGGTGGGCAAAGGAGCACCCAGGGAGGTTAAAGATGGTCCCCTGAGGCCAGGACTGATTGCTGGTCTTCCAGGAAGTTTAAGGGGATCAGAGGATCCTACCCTGCCCGACGGTGACCCTCTTTGCCTAGAGTCACGGTGCACATGCAGGAGCCAGGCAGCAGGGTGGGAGGCGCGGGAAGCGGGGCAGAGAGGGCAGCGGGTACTGGCTCTGTGAGCCTGCTGAGCCGTCACCGCCGAATGGCTGGTGAGCGCACCGCTGGTGACAAGACCGTGGCCTGCCTCCTAGGTCCCCAGACTTTCCTGTGCATCAGAATGACCCCCCAGACTTTCCAATTTAGGTCTCTGTTAGAGAATCTGAGTTCCTAACAACTTCCCAGGGCACCAATGCTTCTGGTCTGAGACCACACTTTGAGAACCCACTGGGCTAGCACTGAGGAATCCCCTTCCCATTTTTCTTCCCCCATCTCCCCTGTTACTGCTCACGTCTAAGTTTTAGCACGAAGAAAAGCAAGGATGATTCTTCCACTCTCTTGCTGCCAGGGCACCAGGGTCAACAGGAACAGCCCAGGCCCTCCAAAGTGTGGTCAAGGTTGTGGGTACAGCCTGGGGAAGGAGTTTTAAATCTATTACATAACAAATGCTGGCAGCACTGACCTTTTTGGAATTCTTCTGTTTATTTTATTTCACTTTTTTATTGTTTGTTTTGGGGGCAGTGAGTGGATGGGAAAGAAAGCTGGTTTCCGTCTTGTTTCAGAATCAATGACGATATTCTGGGGCAACTGCTGGCATGGCAAAGCCTAGGAAGGCTACTGGTTCTCCGGGTGCAGACGGAATTGATGGAATAATCACATGTACAGCTTCTCTCACTCTCTCTGTCTCTGTCTTTCTCACATAGACTGAGCTAAGGGAAAAGGTACACAGAAAGTCTGGGCGCGATTCTGATACACAGTGAAGTTTGGTCACTGCTATTTCTGGCATCCTTCAGACCTCCTTGCTGGGCTTTCTAATCCCTGCCACCCCGAAATGCGGCCTGTCTCACCTGCGTGTCTACTGTACAGCTCTCTTATGAAGATCAACTGATAAAAGGAACATGGTCACACATTAAAAAGGTAGGGAGGTGTACACACACACACACACACATAGGGTGAACTTTTTAAGAAATAAAAATATTTTAATAACATAGCTTTGGCCTGGAATGGTCTTCAGTGGCTTACTATGGATGTTAATAATTTCCATTTAATCTGTGAGTCTGTGGGGCATTTGAATCACCGTCTGTGATACCTCTAAAGGCTTGAAAAATAGGAGGGAAATTATACAAGGAAATATGACAATTTTAACTAAAATCAAATGCCCAAATGTAACAACCTCACAAGCTTTCCTGTTGCTAGATATCAGAGTAGGAAAAAAATTTACTTTTAAGCCTTTGGGTATTTAATGGAAAATACAATTGCTAGAAGGAAAACCACATACAAAGTAGAAGCCTTCTATTACGTTATGAAGCTTTCTGTCCATAATAGGTCTTGGATACTAGAAAAAAACACAGAGGAGCTTGGTGTGGTGTCTGCTGGTTCCAGGAGATTCGAGCTCCAGCCAGGATGGTCGAGGCTGTTTGCAACGACCGTCTGGGGTGACCCTGGAGCTTTACTACCAACAGAGCAGAGTTCCTTCTCCCTGTCCTTCCCTCTTCCCCCACCCTCACCCCCCACGCTAATATGGATGCTTGTTTTTGAAAACTCATGTCAGTAAAAACTTAGAGGCTGAAAAAAGGAAATAGATGAATCGACCCAAGTTAACACATCAGGAATACAATTAAAGTTGAGCTTGTTTGTGACTTCCCTGAAGGTTTTTTACCCATAAGGACAACACACTATTTGCTAAAATATTTGGAAGATGTTAAAAATAGAGTACCAATATTTGGCACAATTGAATCTACTGGATCGCTTCTTACAGCTAGTAGCCTAGAGTGCACTCCCTGAACACGTGTGCTCACACACACACACGTGTGTTTATGCACATGAGATCAAACTCGGAGACTGAGGATAGGTGAGGCTTGCAGGCTCACCACTGGGGACTGTGGGGAAGCCTGGTTTTTGCCTCTGTGGATCAAAGTGCTTGAGCTGCTCAGAGGGGTGGGCAGGGCCCTAATGGGCCTCCGGAGCCTGCCCTGCCTACCTCTTCCCGTCTCTGCCACAACTTGCTTCACGCTTTTCCATCTCGGGGCGGCCTTCCTCCTGGACTTTTGCTTTCTTCAAAGTCCTCACTTCTGTCTCATCTCTGCCAATTCCAAATCCCACCCACTTCCAATTCTGTCTTCTCCTCGAAGCCCTCTCAGATGGCCTCAGTGGGAAATGATTCTACCTCATTTGAATACACCTGGTGGCCCATGTAACCACTCGTCTGGCATCTAGGCACTTACTACTATTACTTTTATCGTAGTTATGCAGGTACACATCTAAGATATGAACTTCTCAAGGTGGGGGGATACGCCTTGAGTATCGGTCTACTGTGTAGACGGCACTGGGCCAAATGGTGGAGGATTGAGGGACCGAATAAACCTGTGTTTATACACGCACTCAACCAGTGTTTCTTGAGCAACTACTATGGGGTCAGGCCTTGTTCGAGATGCTGAGGTGACAGCAATGAACAATGTATCCTCAAGGAGCCTTCATACAGCGAAGGAAGACAGACAATAAATGAAAAGAATACTGTCAGGTTGGAAGAATTTTAGTTTGTGATAAGACTGGAGATGACCTAATAATACACGGGGCTCAGGAGGTAGGGTGGTCAGCCAGGCCCCTTTGAGAAGTGATGTGTGAGCTTTAACTTGCAGAATGTCAAGAAGGCAGCCTTCCACAGATGCAGAGGACATTTTAGGCAGAGGGCAAACCCAGTGCAAAGTCCCAAGGTCAGAAAGGAGGCCTGTGTGGTTAGGCCCAGAGGTGGCATGAGATAAAGGATGGAGGGGCGGCAAGGGTCCCATCACGATGGGCCTTCAGGGCCATGGAGGGGAGATGGGCACATTTTAAATGCCGTGGGGCACCGCTGAAGGGCTTTAAACGGGAGCAGCATGACGAAATTTATGGTTCTATGTGGAGAAGGGATGTGGTTGCCGAGGAAGATGTGGGAGAACAGCAGCAGTGGTTTGGGCAGGAGATGAAGTGGGCTGGACCACGGGGGCAGCAGGAGAGATGGAGAAAAGTGGGACCTGGAGACATACCTAGGGAGCCCAGGGCAGGGGTTTCTGATGGGCTGGAGATGGGGTGAAGGTCAATAAGGAATCCAGCACGTATCCTCTGGGGCAGTGGAGGGGGGGGGGACCTATAGAAGGAGAGATTCAGGGGTGTGTGCAGGTGTGGGCTTCAACCCTAGCTCAGCACTAGAGGTGGCTGGTATGACACAAATCGAGACGAACTGGGGCTTTGTGCTTTGACTGTTGCATCAGAATTGTTCAAGGTGAGTAGGAAGTGCTACCAGTTGACCCCTTTGCAAGTGGCTGTCTCAGAGCTGAGGGCTTCTTGGCTGGGGTCTCTGGCACATGCAGCGGGGATGGGGCCAGACGGGACTCTTCTCTTCCTCTGAGTGATCACAGTGTGTCTCCCCGCACCTTTGTGATGGGGAACAAATGGTGATGAGAGGTCCCTGGGCCTTGGGCCTTTTCCTGGGGAAAGCAGGGACAGGATGGTACGGGTGGTGGTGCAGGGATGACGCACACTGTAACTCCGTAGGAGCTTGTTAACGACATGCCAAGCACTTCTATCTATTACTTTTACACCACTGATAAGGGCATAAAGGCAACCGAGACTTAGAGATGGGAAGCAACTTACCCAAAGTCACATAATTAAAAAGCAACAGAGGCAAGCAACAAACTCAGGCTGTCTGGTTCCAATTTCTATGCACATAACTACTAGACTACGCTGCCTTCTTCTGATGTAATTATAACCATTTTGGGTGACAGAAGCCTTCCTGGCTTGACTGCACTTGTTTTATGACCACACGTGGTCAAGTCACCCATCCTGCATCACCCTTCTGCTTATGCCCCTTTTCTGAGGCTGTTGTTGAGAATTTGTGTCATCAGACAGTAGTTCTGCCAGGGGAAAAGTGGGGCAGGCCCACCCTGGTTCTGCTGGTCACATTTGATACCTGGTGGAAAATCCACCCAAAGCCATACCTTTGCATGTGAACTAAGGGAGCAGAGTAATAAGGAGACAGGCTGGGACCTGGGACCCTTGGCTGCAGGGCTCGCACCCGGACAAACGTCTCCTCCCACAAGAAAATACAAAGAAACTATAAGGGACTAAAAATAACTGCGTACATGTGCAGTTGGGGCAAATAATGGACAAGACGAAACAAAAAGACCAAAAAAAAAACCCACCTGCCACTTCTGAAGAGCCGGGAGCAAAAGCACAGTACTGGGCATGCTCCTTGCACTCAGCACCACCAAGGGGTGGGCAGACCACCTAGGACATCCCTCTGGCCCCACCCCTGGCCCCGCCCCTCCCCTCCCCTCATATAAGGAACCAGCTCACCCCCCACTCCCCCCAGGGAGCTAGCAAGGGCAACTGCTACTTGTTCTCGCTCCCCCCTGCTGCAGCAGGGACCCCAATAAAGCCTTGCCTGAATTCCTTTTCTGGCCTCTGATCAATTTCTATTGATTAGGGAGTCCAAGAACTCTGGCGGGTAAAAACAACACAGTGTTCAACAGACAATACTGTCGCTGTACGGAGTTTACTCCAATCCAATGTCTTCCACATCTGGGAGCGCAGATGTGAGCTGCCTTGGTGGAGAGACTCTGCTTTCCCTTGTTCACCACCACCGGCCTCTTGCCCCCCTCTCAGTCCACATCTACTTTCCATCATCACTGCCACCACACAGGAATCGGCACTTCTGCACCATCAGAGATTGGAGTGGATTGGAGAATGACTTAAATGTTTTTGGAAGTAGTTTTAAAGAGTGGCTTTAGAATTACTGTGAAAATCTGCATGGCTTTTGCAAAAGTTCCTTACTTGCCAATGACTCATTTTCACAGGCGTATCGATTTGAAACCCCGGTCCAACCACCCGTCTCTGTTTATGACTTGAGTCCTGGTCTTCGGGTAAAAAACGATGAAGAAGCTCCTTTTGGGAAGTAAGTTACTTACCCATTCCAGATAAATGAATACTTCTAGCTTTTATGACAACGTATAATTTTTAATCCCTTATGACATTGCCACACTATTATTAACATAATAGCCCTCCTCAAATTCTTTTCCAGAACAAGATGGGCAATCATCACATAAAAATAAATGAAATAATATACATAGCAGTGTTGTAAGCAAAAAGAGTGGTATTGGCCACACAAGAAATGCAAATCTGAACGTGCAGAAGCCAGTTCAGGACATAGATACTATGTAGCAAAGCTGTCTTTAATGAAGGATTGTTTTTTTTGTTTCTTAGAGATTTTTTTGATGTGGACCATTTTTAAAGACTTTATTGAATTGGTTACAATATTGTTTCTGTTTTACGTTTTGGTGTTTTGGCCGGGGGGCATGTGGGATCTTAGCTCCCCGACCAGGGATTGAACCCACACCCCCTGCTTTGGAAGGTGAAGTCTTAACAACTGTACTACCAGGAAAGTCCCTAATGAAGGATTCTTAATGTCCTTGCGGGAATAATTCACCCCTCAAAAGCGTGAACTTTTTCTCCTGAGCATAAATAGTCAGAGTCACCCTGCTGCAGGGGATGTGCGTAAATGTGTCAAGTGGCTAAGACACAGGGCTCAGTTGTGCTGTTTCTGAGGATGGGCCCATGGAACTGGATGGTTTGTTACACAGATATTTACTGGGCTCTATTCTGGTTATCTACTGCTGTGTAACGAACCTCCCCAAAACGTAGTGGCTGAAAACAACAAATTTTCACTATCTCTCAGAGTTCTGGGGATTGATGGGCTCAGCTGGGTGGTTCTCACTTGGGGTCCCTCATGAAATGGCAGCAGAGGCTGGTGTCACCTGCAGGCTTTCTTACTCACATTTCTGGTGCCTGGGCTGGTTGGGAATCTCTCCAAATGGCTGGCTTGAGCTTCCTCACAGCATGGTGGTCTCAAGGTAGTTGGACTTTTTTTTACATGGCAGTTGGCTTCCCTCAGAGAGACCAGATGGCGTCCCTCTCCAACATAACCAGTGCGGAACTGCAAGCCTTCTTATAACTCAGCCTTAGAAGTCGCTCTGCCCAAATCCATTGCTTCAAGGAATCACAGCCCAGCCCAGCCTCAAGGGAAGAGAGGAATACATTCCACCTCTCCATGGGAGAGAATGGGCCGTGAAGACAGGGAGGAAAGAATTTATTGGCAGTCACCCTGGTGAAAAGATACCACACGTTTCAACCACGTTGCATAGTGTGGTGGTTAAGAGCATGGATCCTGGAGCTGGGCTGTGTCCATCACCACTGCTTACTAGCTGGGGGATTGAGGGTAAATCTCCTTAACTTCTTTGTCTCCGTTTGTAAAATGGAGATATTAACCACATCTGCCTACATAGGTTGGTTGACATAGGGAGTTAATATCTGGAAAGCACTTACACTGGTACCTGTCACTTGGCCAGGGCCATCCAAGTGTCTCCTAACTTAACTGTTAGTGGCTGCCATCCACAAAGTGTGTTAGAAGCTGCTCGTTAACAACAATGAAAGTAATTATTGGAGGGCAGGTGGATTATGGGTAAGCTTTTTCTTTCCAAAAATTTCCTTTACGGTTGTTGTTACACCGTTTTCATGAAACCAACCAAACCAAACCAGACCAAAAGCTAGCCCATTATAGTGGTGATGTTGAGGCGTGAAGACAATGACAGCCTATATCTCTTTGTTCAGATGAGGAGTGCCCTCACCTACCCGGGAGATACAAACAGACCCACAGAATATCCGATGCTGGGACTGAGTGAGGTCCTCATAAAGCTTCATGTCATAAACTAAGAGCTGGGTCGGTCTCCGAGACGGCCAAACACCAGCTGGTGGTGGGACGGGTGGTCCATCTGGGAACTGGGGACAACAGACGTGAGTTGGCCTTTGGGCCTGGCCCAGCCACTTTCTGGCATTGTGACCTTCGGGCGAGATACTGAAGGCTTGGTTTGTGTACCTACAAAACGGGGATAGTGATTCCAGCCTACCTACCCCAAAGCGTTGTGAAGTCCAAAGAAGAAATAGAAGGAAGGGCTTTCATGATGGTTAGTTTTTATAAAAACATCAAACATTGCTATTCCAAGGGTCTGGAAAGGCCTGTTTTTCTTTACACTCCCCTCCCCCATCCCTTCTCCCCATTCCCACTGTCCTCCTGGACGCGAGATAATCTATTTTAAACTCAACATTTTGACTTCTGTTGGCATAAAAATATGCTTGAGATATGAGTCACTTCATTCTAGGGGTGATTCTAAAGGGGATATTTTGGAGTGAGTTTAGGGGACTAGGTATGTGTATAAATGGGCATCTGAAGGAAGAAATAGGTATAAAAAGGGAAAGCTAGCAGGTAAAGAATTTTGCTAATTAGTTGATCCAGGGCTGCCCTTATAGCAAAAGCAAAGAGATAAGTGCATTAGAATTCAGTGACTCAGGCAGGAGAAGGTCAGACAGACCTGGGTTTATATCCCGCCTCTGCACTCTACTCCGGTCAATCAGATGCAGCATCCTGGATTCTGAGGACCAAACGGATCGCGCAGAGGTGGAAGTGGAAGAGGAAGGGGCGGGGCCTTACCAGGAACTTCCGCTTCTGCTTCCAGTGGCTGCCTTGGGCGTTGGTGGCCACGTGGGCCTCTGTGACGGTCTTGATGAGCTCCCACTCCTGGTCGGTGGGCTCGGGCTTGTGACCGATGGATCTCTGCAGCTCCTCCCGCCGCCTTTTCTCCCGGTTCTCCTCGATCAGCTTCCTCTTGGCCAGACGCTTGCTGTCGTCCAGGACCACTGGGGGCGGGGAGGGACACAGAACAGGCACTCCCCAGACACCTGGCAGACCCGCGGGGGCTCGGGTCGCTGCATAGCCCGCTCAGGGGGCCTGCGGGGGTCACCCTGGGTCACTTCTCCCTTGGCAGCAAAGTGCTATGGACGAGAGCCATCTTCCACCACTAGCTCCAGCACCAAACTCCGGATGCCTAGCCAGCTTTCTAGAACAAAGATGGGGGTGGGGTGGGGGGATGGGGCTGGACACTGGGCATCTCAGTCCCACAGAGGGGGGGCCCCTAGATAAGAATGACCCAGAGACAGGTAAAGCCCATCCTACCTATAGGTTCACAGGTGTGTCTGTCTAGCCAATCATCTGAATTCACTCTTAGGGTTTCTGTTCCTTCCCTCCGCCCCGCAAATGGCTCTTACTAAGAAGAACTGCAGGTTCAGAAAGTTCTTGAGCAGTAAACAGAGGCTGGCGATCCCTTCCTCAAAGGAAAAAGGAGTCTAACTCTTCATTCGTTTCCTGAAGGCTGACTGGAGTATGGCGGGGCCTAGCTCAGGCCTCACAGGCACTCACTTTGCATTTCTCTCTACCTGGTCAACGCTCAAAGGTGATTAAAGAGCCCAGGCTTTGGAATCTAGAAAGACTCGGGTTTGAATCCCTATATTACCACATTCTAGCTGTGTGACCTTTGGAAGGTTACTGAGGCTCTCTGAGCTTTCATTTCTTCCCATATAAAATCCGATCAAGGGACGTCCCTGGCAGTCTAGTGGTTAAGACTTCTCTTTCCAACGCAGAGGTTGCGGGTTCCATCCCTGGTTGGGGAGCTAAGATCCCACATGCCTCGCGGCCCAAAATCCAAAACGTAAAACAGAAGCAATATTGTAACAAATTCAATAAAGACTTTTAAAATGATCTACATCAAAAAAAATCTTTAAAAAAATCGGATCAATAATACCTACTTTGCAGGGTATCAGTGTGATAATGCACTATACATGCTCAGGAAGTACAGCCACGACTTTTATCATTTATGCAAAAGGGAAATAAGAAGAGCAGGTAACAAGAAACCTATATTTCTGTGGTTAATTTCCAAAACGAAACCATTTCACCAGACTCTCAGTAGCCCTCAGTGGCATGGAAAGACTCAGGTTTCGTACTGCAGAGTCATAGGGTTTTACCAATGGAGGGTCCTCAGCTCTTATCTAGTGCAACGCCCTCCTTCACAGAGGAGGAGGGAGATCATGACTTCCTTAAAGTCACACAGCAAGTTCATGGCAGAGGCAAGGCAAGACCCAGGACCCCTGACTGTGGTCCTACAATATCACTGTCCTAGGGCCATTTCTTGAGGAAGCCGCGACCTGGTAGGGAAAGAAAACAAAGCAAACGTAGCAGAGGAAGAGAACCAGAGGTGCCTGGCAAATCCACAGACAGAAGAATGAAACCCCAATCGTGGAGATGTGATTGGGTCATCAGAGTCAGGGGAGCACTTAGACATGTGGGCGGATGGGTGAGCCCTGTGAAGTCATCATGATTCACTCCTTAAGGGAGACAAGGAATGCGCCACACTCATAACCTCACTCCCCAAATGCTTCCCTGGTGCCAGGAATCGTGGCATTGGATGTGCGTTATCTAATTTATTCCTGAAAACCACCTGTGGGGCTGGCGATACCTTCGCACAAGGAAACCGGAAGTTAAGTCCGATGGGCACACAGCTAGTAAGTGGCAGGCCTGGACTCCAACAGCTTTTCTGATTATAAAACCTGAGCTCTTGTAATGCTTCACAAGCAAGCAAGGTGCACTCAAATTTCCACCCCGTGTAGATCAACACTGAGTTTTTAAACTTCATCAACATTCATCTCTTTAACTTCTTAATAAAACAGTGCAATGGACATTCAACAGGTCACTCATTTGCATAGAACCTTAGCAGGCATTTTGTTGGCAACCGCTAAAAGCCTTCCAAAGATCAAGACAAATAACTCAGCCAGAGGTGAAGGATTAAACCAGGGTTTCCAGCCTCATGCCCAGACACAACCCTCCTCTTTTTTTTTTTTTTAAAAAGATTCCTCTCTCTGTCGTCTTTAATGGGCAAACCGGGACGTTCCAGAGATTTTTTTTGTTGTCGTTCTAGCTGAGAGAACCCTGTTTGTCGCATAAATGCAGCTGTGACTATTTCCTCTTCACAAGGAAAAATCCTCATTGCATTCTTTTTTCTTTTCTTTCTTTTACTTTAAACTGAAAGTAGGACTCCTTCATTGATGTGCAAAAAAATTTATGCCAGTGGAAACCAGAAACCCTGATGCCTGGCAAAAGGGAGGCCACATGTTGTGAATGACACGATTCTCATTTCATAATTAGATTAATTAAAGTGACTGGTGTAAATCCCTTGCACAGTGTGGGGAGAAGAGACCCCAACGGCTAATCTCACCACCATATGCTGTGGCACTTTGAAAACTGGGTAGGATGACTTCAGCTTGGAATGTTTTTATGGCTAAAAATATAACAAAAAAACCAACTGCAGAATGAGTCATGCAGTAGCACTCAAGTTCACATTCTTTAGAAATTTCTGAACACGATGTTTTCTACCAGTGCCCTGACTCCAAAAATGTCCACAGAATAAATTCCTGTCTCTGCTTTTGTAAAAATATTAGTCCTTGTGCTTCTCACCACACGAATGTTGTGTGGAAAATTACACTTTATCGAGGTGGAAGGACAGACCCCTCATCTGTAACCTCTGTGCAGACAGAGCACTGCTGACTGTCCTGCAAGCATGATGGGGACAGTTTAACCTCTGTCTCTCACCCATCACCTGGATGCCTTCGGAGTCAGGAGTTGATGGGGAGGGTAGGATGGAAACCGCCCAGCATGGCTGGGAGTGAGGGTCCCTGAGAATGCTGCGTGCTCTCCCTCTGTACACATGCGTTCCTGCTTTCTCTCCTGCCTGGGTGATTTCCTTGGGCCAACCTTTTCCCCAGTCAACACTCCTTGAATATGAAGCAAAGGAAGAAGGTTACTTACAATCTGTTGCCATGCCAACGTAGATGCATTTTTTAAAGCGACATTCCTGGCACTGATTTCTTGTAACTTTGTCTATGACACATTTTCCTTCATATTTACAGGAATAGGATGGATGGAGATTTTTCTGAATGGTTCTTCTAAAGAAACCCTACATGAAAAAGAAAGACCCAGGACAACCACTTCATATTTTCGAGAAATAAGTGACTCCAGCATTTTGTATCTTCCTGACTGTGATGGACGGTTTTAGACCTTACCTCTGTACGGGCCTTTAGCTCGACCTATTCAAATATAGGGCAGTTGGCCCAAAGTGAATCTAAATAATTCTAAATCTGAGGGCGATGTCAGAGGCTACGGAGTCTCTTCTTATCTTTTTGGCATTTACTCAAGGCTGATGGGAAAGTCTCATGTTCGCGTTTATGTTTTCTAAACGATGAGTCATATAAATAAATTATTATTTCATGCCATAATTGTGTTGCTAAATGAAGCTCTGAAGAGGTTTGCTACACTTTATACTGGAGAAATAAGAGCTGGATACTTGTGATGCTTTATTAATTAATTAATTTAATCATTTAGGATTTAAAGGGATGCAGTAATTGCCTTTAGAGATTTGGTTTAATTCTGGTTTTCGACTCTTGAGATGGCCATGACCAGCTCAGATAGCCCTTGAAACAACAGTCCTTGGGGAGGAGAAAATTCCAAGTTCTTTACCAAATTTTTCCAGTAGCTCATGGCACTGGCGTTTTCCTTTCCTAGCACCCTTTTTCTCCAATATCTGTAGACATGCACCCTAAAGTTCAATGTTTCTTCTTCTCTCAAGGCATGGGAGAGGGCCACCTGAGAATACAATGCAGTTCCAGGCTTTGGTGACTTACATAACATCCTCAAGGCTGTGTCATATGAGAACCTTTCTGGACATGATACTCAAGTCTGGTAGGAATTTATAACTGCAGAAAGCATGTATTGTGAGGGGCGCACTGCAAAGTGCTGCAGACAAGTGCCAGGGCCTCTGTCTCTCCCACAACCTTCTGAGGTCAGTATTCTTAATATCTCCACTGTGGGGATTAAAAAGCTAAGCCTTAGACAGGTTAAATCACTTGCCCCAAATCACATGGCAAGTACATGCTGGAACTCGGCCTGGGGCCCAGGAGTTGGCTTACATGATATAGATTGAGTCCAATTTTACTGTATTATTTAAATGTTTTAGGTGAACATATTATAAACAGTCCCCTCTCACCCACCCCTCAAAATAACCACATCGTTTTATGGTTTAGTAGAATAGCAAGGCACAACAAATTTTGAAGGATGTTGTCCACTAAACCTTAAAGGGACCTCCAACTTTGTTGCATAAATTGGACGGAAATGCCAGTTCATCCAGGCTAACCCAAGTTGTAATTATCCCATTTAACTTGCCCTGGCTTTATGTACTTATACCACTTGCATATTCCTCACTCAGACACAGGAGCTCTTCCTTGTAATGAAAAGGTCCAAGGTAGGATTTTCTACTGGGCATAGCAGAATAAAATGGAAAACTGACAGCAGTAACTGAAACTCACGGACTTGGTTTCGGGGCACGTTTGCCAACCCCTGATATCACTGTTGCTCAGTTCCTAACAGAAGAACTGTCATATTGTATTTGCCTTTGCATCCTTAAACACTGAGCCCATTAGTTTGAATGACATCGATGAACTGTTCTAAGATTCCCTAAAGCACACACGGGGCAGCTGCTGACATGTGTTTCCCGGGTGTTCAAGGTGGGCGGTCCTGCCAAAGCTTGGATGTCAGGGCCTGCACAGAACGAAAAACAAGCTGTCCCCGCTCCTCTACCCCCTCCCCCTTCCTCCAATCCACCCTTCAAGGGTTACACTTGCTTGAAAGACAGAAAAAACTCAGAGATTCTAGCAAGGAGACATATGTCACAGACAGGGAGGAGGGGGAACTGTCTAGCACCCTCTTTCTGGAGGATGCAAAGCGACCTAAGTCCGGGGCCTCCAGCGAGCAGGCTGACTGCTGCTCTGAAGATGGGAAATCATTACTGTGGAGTTGGGAGACCTTTTCTCCCCCATCTGCTCACGCTGGCTTGTGTTCTGGGTGGCGGGAGCCTACTGGGGAGTAAGACAACAGGAAGGTGGGAACAGGTGATATACCAGATGCAGAGGTAACGTTCATTTCTCCAAAAAGGCTACTCTCAGCTTTTACAAGGAATGAATGAAATAACTTATACTTAGCTTATTTGGAAAAAATGTTGAGGTAGCAGGCTTTGCTATTCATAGTGCCATCTTTTCTGTGGCTTACCTTGCTGACTCTTCTCGGACACTTCATGGACCAAATCCCTTTTAAGATGTTGGCCTTCCCTAAGCTATGCTAAAAGCATATTTTCCCACATGAAGGGACCACTTTATGTGAGTAAATGTTAAAGATGGTAGGTCCCTTAATTTTAAAAAGGGACAAAAATTAATTTTGGGATGTGAACTTGGATAGAAAATACTTAACAGAATCCACTTATAAAAAGCTCTTTTTAGCTGTGAGCTGACGAAAGAGATGTCCCAGGGACTGAATAAGAACATATCTTTCATCGATGATTTGTGGGTAAGCGGAGGCTTTGCTTTATAAATCGACATCAGACTCGTTTCTCTGCACTTTGAGAAGAACTGGATCCGTTCCTTAGTGGTCCAAAATGATGCACTAATCAGTGCTTCAAGGAACTGTCACCCTCCTAGTTCAATATTCGGGCAACTGTTAAAAAAAAAGCTTAGAGTCTCTCTTTAAAAAGTGATTTACTCGGGGCAGTATCAACATTCTTTCTACAAAAGATGCATGAAAACTGGCCCATCACAACAGATGAAACATCTCCAAAAGATTTCCACTGTCTTCAGGGCAGAAACAGGCAAAAAAGATTCTCCCCCTACACACTACGGGTATGGGGTAGAAACACTTGCAAATTACAGGCTTGAGTAAACAAGATGTGAAGCACGACGTTTGTCATCTTTGGCCATTTTTCAAAACTGTGTTTCATGTGACCACCTCTTTTGTCTTTTTCCAAGACACTCTATCCTTGCATTAAATGATCTGTGTAACCGCCCTAGGAAGACTTTCTGATTTTATGATTGGGGCTATGCTGGGAACAGGATTCTGATCCGAGACAAAGGCACCAGGGCTGAGAAATCTAGCTTTCTGCTACATGATTGATTCTTTTAAGTAAACCTCAGTTGAATCAGGCCCCAAACATCCTGTGATCTTGGGAGAAGAGGGTAGTGGATTTCTTGATCATCATGAAGACATACGTGAGTCAGAGACACGTATTAATAGGTTAATAGGCTTGGTTCTCCTTTGTTTAAGTCAATCACTAATGATCATTAAGTCCTCTGTAAGGCACGTTTGGTCTCTAGAGTCACTTTGGGAGTTGAGTAATAAATGGAACTGTCATTAGAGTCTCCCCCAGAATTCAAAATTTGAGAGAATCTCAACGCTGCATAATCAGGTAGGTAAAAGCCTTATGAATTAGAAGAAAGACCCATTTGAATTAGGGAGCTTTTGGAATGAGAGAAAGTATCTAAACTCATGCAGTTTTATTACTTTCAAAGCAAGCCGATAGAATTGGGCTTTCAAGAGACAGTCTGCAAGTGTCCCAGTTAATAAACAGCTGCAACTTACTTGTAATTAATGCCATTAAACTCCTTAAGACATTATTTCCACAGATGTAATAGCAACCTTTAGCTCAGTCTTTGTTAAAAGGTGACAAGTTCTATATCAAAGGGGCCTGGATGAATGAGAACGTATTACATCACATTCCAAAATAAGTCTTGCCTTGAGGTCTTAAAAATGACCTCTTTTCAATGGATAGATCATCTCAACACATCAGTAGGCTACAAGTTTCCTCATTTCGTGCACAAAAAGTAGGGAGTTTGCATGGAAAATCTTCCACCAGGGAAATGAGACAGGTTAGTATGAAACCGACCTAACGTGTTGATTTTGGTGATTTAGGGTCAAAGGTTAGGAGAAAAGAGGGTAGTAGGAGGGAGGAAAGGAGAGGAGGGAGTGAGGTGGGTGGCGGAGGGGGAAAGACGGACTTGTTTTATAAACAATACGATTTTTGCTCTAGGGTTCATATCTTCTGATAATTTAGTTTAAAATACAGAAGGTAAATAAAACATTCAACAAAAAATTAAAGCCTTTCTCTGACCTACGACCTCCTTATAAAACATCAGCTGAACGCACTGGGTTCAGCTCTGTTTACCTTTACAGTGGACTTTATTTTCTAGGCTAGGCTGTCGGACCAAAACGTGTTTGCCAGAAACTCATCTTCACTGTGATAATGAAAATGTAAGTAGGCAAATTCAGGTTCACTTTCGGGAGGTAAACTGACTGTTGATCACTGGTGTCTTCTTGGCAAGTGTCTCCTGAAGATGGGTCTGGAGAGCGTGTAATTAGCTGATGGACGACCAGAATTTACTTACTGCAGGCTGTGCCACGAGCCAGTTTGGATCATTTCAGAATATAACTGAACCTAAGTAGCCTCAAAGATATTCCCTAATGGAACCCTTAAAAGTGAGCAAATTCTCTCAGATTGACACTGGCAACTAGCTTGTGGTTGGAGTGAACTCTGCCTCCTTAAACAGTGGAGATAAAACAGGAGGAGAAATGGTTATTTCATGGGATGATAGCATGTTATAAAATATCTATGCATTTTTAAACTCAAAGGGAGGCTTTTATTAATTTCTTTACATTTTATCAATTTTCTCCCTGTCTAAAACAGCAGACCTCACACTGTCACAAAACTTCATCTAGTTATTTTTGATTTGGGGAAAAAAAAATTCAGTTCTTGAATACGCCCCCCAAAATGAAGAGGATGAACACAGGCCGTGAATGTCGGGATTTGGCTCTAATAGGAACCTAAACTTCAGGTTGCATGCTGGAGGACTCCTGGAAGGGGCTGGATCGGGGCTCACTGGCCCCAGGGGTTACCTTGCAGCCTTCACACGTGATGCAGCGGTAGTGGTAGCCGGTGGCTTTGTCACCACACACGACACATAGCTCGTCCTTGTCTAAGTAACTGGGGATGTAGCCTGTGAAGAAGGAAAGAAGAAGCGTGTGAGAAAACAATATCATGTTAAAGACACACCATAGCCCGAAGGAGGAAGGTGGATGAGGAAGCATGGCTGACTTGTTCTGTACATTTTAATACAATTTTTGCTTTACAGTTTACATCTTGTGATCATTTAGTTTTAAATATACAAGGTAAGGAAAACATTGAACAAGAAAACATTTTAAAAAGTGACCTAATACACTTTCTCAGTATCTTATACTTCCCCAGGACCTCAGTTCACATTTACAGAGTTAACAGGCCCGGGATTTCGGAATGCCTTAGAAACAGGCGTGCTCACTCTTGCTGTGCAGGTGGGAACAGGCCCGGAGGCTCCTGCAGCCAATGGATGTGGCAGAGAGGCCTGGATTTTTTAAAAAATTTATTTATAAGTGGATTTATCATTTTTGTTATACATAACATTATGGGTAATTATTAAAAAGAAAATATAAGATCTTTCAAGAGCAACCTGTTCTTTGCTCCTGAAAGGATTTGTACCCGTTTTCACACCCCAATCACTAACTTAGATTACTGAACTGGGGAAACAGTTTCTTTTCTTCTTCCTAACACTGTAATACAATAGATTCCTGATTAGACCTGAGAATCACCCTGTTTAAAATTATTGAATCTTAGAATCAACTGTTTAAAAATACTGAATCTGAGAGACCAATCCCCTCAGAGAATCTTATTTCAGTGGCTTTAGGGTGTGGAAACATAGGTATTGAATTTCCTAAAAGCTCTCTGAGTGATTCTAATGTACATCTAGAATTGAGAATCCCTGGGCCTGGGCTTATATGGAGAGATCCAGAGAGGCTGGGATTTGAGACACCTGGGGTGCTCTGGATAACACAGCCTCTTTCAAAAGGCTTATTTCTGAACTTGTTCTTAGGGGACTTGATCTACTTTGGAACCAAGGCAGCACGCAATAAATTCAGAAAACTTTATAGCTGGAAAGGTCCTGGGAGAGCAGGTAGTGTTGAGGTGAACAGGCCTTCAGAGGTTTGGCCGTCCTCAGGCTCACACTAGAAATCAACAGCAGAGACTAAAATCCAGATCTCCTGACTTCCAGCCCTCCAGTATAAGTTATGTTGGTCTTTTTCTAAAAATAGACAGTTAACTTCAGGTAGAATGAATAAGGCCATCTAAAAAAAAGGATTCTGCAAACTTGTGATATTATGATAGCACAACCAGACAACACTGGCAGTTCCTCAAAAGGTTAAACACAAAGTGACATACAACCCAGCAATGCCACTCTGAGGTCTATGCCCAAGAGAAGTGAAAACATGTATCCGTACAAAAACTCATACATGAAGGTTCAACACAGCATTACTCATAAAATTCAAAATGTAGAAACAACTGAAATGTCCAGCAAGTCATGAATGGATAAACAAAATGTGGTATATCTGTACAATGGAGTATTATTATTCAGCCAGGAAAAGGAAAGAAGTACTGTTACATGGTACAACAAGGAGGAACCTTGAAAACATGCAGTGAAAGAAGCTAGATACTTCCATTTGTGTGAACTATCTAGAATAGGCATATTCCTAGAGACAGAAATTAGATTAGTGGTTGCCAAGGCCTGGAGGGAGGGGAGAATGGGGGATGATCACTAAAGGGTACGAAGTTTCTTTTCAAGGCAATGAAAATGTTCTGGAATTTCATAGTGCTGAA
This sequence comes from Globicephala melas, assembly GCF_963455315.2. Classification (NCBI taxonomy): domain Eukaryota; kingdom Metazoa; phylum Chordata; class Mammalia; order Artiodactyla; family Delphinidae; genus Globicephala; species Globicephala melas. The sequence goes on from NC_083317.1 coordinate 143,241,793, forward strand.
GGTTGTACAACTCTGCGAATATATTGAAAACCACTGAGTGAAAAACCATTGCTTCGAATGAACCTATTTTGTACACTTTAAATGTGTGAATTTTATAGTATGTGAAATATGTCCCCATAAAGCTCTGATTAAAAAAACAAAGAAACGAGGAGATAAAAGAGGACGGTTCCGTTCGATAAACATATATATGGGGGTGCTATGTGCCAGGCAACAACATGCCAAGGATCTAAAGATGACTAAGTCTTAATTCTTGGGGCAGCTCTCAGTGTTTTGGGGGAAACAGACAATAACAGATCCTCTGCATATAATGAGGTCAGTACTGGGACAGGGCAGTGTCCAAATCACAAGGGGGAAAGTCTCTGAGATGCCTTCCCGCCCACCCCCAGCCCGAGTCCAGGTTGGGTGCTTCCATTTCTCCTTGTGCTGCCCCAGTGGCAGCCCTTTTCTTTTTTTTTTTTCGTGGTACACGGGCCTCTGACTGTTGTGGCCTCTCGCGTTGCAGAGCACAGGCTCCGGACGCGCAGGCTCAGCGGCCATGGCTCACGGGCCCAGCCGCTCCGCGGCATGCGGGATCTTCCCGGACCGGGGCACGAACCCGCGTCCCCTGCATCGGCAGGCAGACTCTCAACCACTGCGCCACCAGGGAAGCCCAAGTCCAGAGTTTTTACATAAAAAATTACACGAGTAATACAATTCATTGTCGAAGAACTGAAAGACATAAATTAGCAAAAAACAGACTAACCTATCAACTTTCTACCACAGAGATAACCACTGTAGCATTTTAGTTTCTACATCGTAGATTAGTATGTTTGACTGTGTGTGCACATATGCTCGTGTGTGCGTTGAAACACATACTCATAAAACACAAAGTAACTTTTATTTTTAATTAAAAACTTTTTTTTATTTTTTGGCTGCGCCATGTGCCCTGTGGTATCTTAGTTCCCCCACCAGGGATCGAACCCGTGCCTCCTGATTTGGAAGTACAGAGTCTTAACCACTGGACCACCAGGGAAGTTCCACAGAGTAACTTAAATAACAAAGTAATCCAATGATTCAAGTATGCACCTCCTGTTAAAGGCAGATGGAATATACATATCCATGTTGTCAGGAAACTACAGTTTTTTAAATTAAATTTTCTTATTGAAGTATAGTTGCTGTACAATATTATATAAATTACAGGTGTACAATATAGTGATTCACAATTTTTAAAGGTTATACTCCATTTATAGTTATAAAATATTGGCTATATTCCCCATGCTGTACAGTATATCCCTGTAACTTATTTTATACCTAACAGTTTGTTCCTCTTACTCCCCGACCTCCATCGTGCCCCTCCCCCTTCCCTCTCCCCACTGATAACCACTAGTTTGTTCTCTGTATCTGAGTCTGCTTCTTTTTTGTTATATTCACTACTTTGTTGTATTTTTTAGATTCCACATGTAAGTGATCTCATACAATTTTTGTCTTTCTCTGCCTGACTTATTTCACTTAGCATAATGCCGTCCAAGTCCATCCATGTTGTTACAAATGGCAAATTTTCATCCTTTTTTACAGCTGAGTAGTATTCCATTGCACATATGTACCACATCTTCTTCACCCATTCATCTGGTGATGGACACTTGGGTTGCTTCCATGCCTTGGCTATTGCAAATAATGCTGCTATGAACATTGTGGTGCATGTATCTTTTTGAATTAGTGTTTTTGTTTTATTCTGGTATATACCCAGGAGTGGAACTGCTGGGTCATATGGTAGCTCTATTTTTAGTTTTTTAAAGGGATCTCCATACTGTTCTCCATAATGGTTGTGCCAATTTACATTCTCACCAGCAGTGTAGAAATGTTCCCTTTTCTCTACATCCTCACCAACATTGGTTACTTGTGTTCTTTTTCATGATGGACATTCTGACAGGTGTGAGGTGATATCTCCTTGTGGTTTTGATTTGCATTTCCCCAATGATTAGTGATGTTGAGCATCTTTTCACGTGCCTGTTCACCATCTGCATGGGAAAGCTATATCTTGATCTCTTACACCTAGAGGTTATGTACAGTTGAGCAGAGTAAAGACTTTTGAGTTCTTGGTATCAGGTGCAGATGGCAGAGAGAAGGGAGAGAGAACTGCAGGTCTTTTCCTTCTAATCTCATGTTTGGGAACAAACTGTACTGCAGTTGGACACTGTGTTGCTTGAGGGACATGCCTTGGGAGGGCCGGAGAATATCCACTAGAGTTAGGAAGAAGCAGGACCCTTGCCATCTCTCCCCCTACCTCACCACTACCAGCCTGCTTTACTCTTTGGTGTTGGCAGTAGGACACTGAAGTTTTCTCTTCTCTGTAGCTCAACAGTTTATGTAGATGGTTGAACTGTTTGGCCTTTAAAGTTCCTGTGAACCCTGGAATCCAGTGATAATTCAATGTACGAGTGGAATGGGCTCCTGCTTTCTTTTTTTTTAAATACAAATTTATTTATTTATTATTTGTTTTTGTCTGCGTTGGGTCTTCATTGCTGCACGTGGGCTTTCTCCAGTTGCAGCAGGCAGGGCTACTCTGTTGCGGTGCGTGGGCTTCTCATTGCAGTGGCTTCTCTTGTTGCGGAGCACAGGCTCTAGGTGCACAGGCTTCAGTAGTTGTGACACAGGGGCTCAGTAGCTGTGGCTCGTGGGCTCTAGAGCTCAGGCTCAGTAGTTGTGGCACACGGGCTTAGTTGCTCCGCAGCATGTGGGATCTTCCCAGACCAGGGCTCGAACCCGTGTCCCCTGCGTTGGCAGGCGGATTCTTAACCACTGAGCCACCAGGGAAGTCCCTCCTTCTGTTTTCTGACTGCTAGTCTGAAGGGTGGTTTGCTTTGTTCTCTTATTTCTCCTACATTATTTTCTTGGTGGGTGGATGAATAGGTGATTAACTATGTCTTTAGTTAAATCATCAAAACGTCTACAGAAACATCTACTTAAGTTGGTAGCAGTTGCTTACATGATCTCACTAGTGCACCCCACCCATCTCTTTCTTTTCTCTAAAGTATTAACTCAGAAGCATCTTATTTACCCAGAACAGTCACCACAAGCAATGATACATCAATCATTATACCTAAGTCCATTATCCATCATTAAATAACTGTCACCAGCGAGTGAAATCCCACACATAGTGAATAGGTAGGTGGGGATTCTCTTAAGGTTACAGAACGTACATGACAACATCACACGGTAACCAGTTCTCCTAGAGAACTTAACCACTGCTTGCTCTCCTGTCTCAGGGTCTCCACCCTTTTGCTTTTTCATGCTCCCCAAATGAGTCACATGCCGGCCAATACGCCCAGCCACGGAAAATGCATGCTGCCTGGAGTGCACGCTCATCGAATGTCATTATTGTGTTCTGCCTGGAAACAAATATGAGAAGCACATCCTGGAGGCCTGGCTGCTCACCTGAGAATTGCATCTGCGAGCTGTCCCAGGTGACTGTTAAAGAAGCGTGGTTAATCACGCCCGAAAACAGGTAAGGCCCATGACTATATGGGATAGTGCAAGGATGATGTATTTTGCCCAGCTTTTATATTCTCAGATGCATTATTTCTTAGACTAATAAACCATGCTGTCACTTTATCCAGCCTATTATTATGAAAGCAAACTCCATCTGTTTGTTCAACAAAGGACTTGGAGATGTTTTTAGTGGACACTTGGAAATGTCTGATTAATTGCTAAGTATTACCTTGCACGTAAAATAAGTTGACATGATAAAAAATTACTACCATTATTTTTTTACCTTTTTTGCTAGGAGCTTTATCAAGAATTCACATACCATACAATTCAATGGCTTTTAATATATTCACAGAGTTGTGAAATCATCACCACAATCAATTTTAGAACATTTTCATCATCCCCCTAAGAAACCTTGTACCTTTAGAAGTCACTCCCTAGCCCTCCCACCTCCTCCAGCTGCTCTGCCCGAAGCAACCACTAATCTATTTTCTGTTTCTACAGATTTGCCTATTCTCGACATTTCATACAAATGGAATGGTACAATATGTATTCTTTTGTGACTGGCTTTTCACTTAGCAGAATGTTTTCAAGGTTTATCCGCGTCATCGGTAACAGTAATTTTTAAAAATTTGATCCTCAGAGGGACTTGGTATGTGGAAGGAAAGTTGTGTGCATTTGCGCTAGAAATCATGCAACAGGGAGCAAGCTTGGCTTCTTGGTTGGCACTGAGTGCAATTCACTTGGTTTCCCATGAATGGGTAAAATCAGAAGGCTGGCTAGTTTAACTCTTTTGAGTGAATTATAACAGCATCTCAGGTCCTAGAAGAAGAAACACTGGGCCCTCCTTTGTCCCGCTGGCAGACACACAGGCCTTAGGAATAGAACATAAGGCAGATCTTGGTGGCAGGTGTAAAGGAGACGGAACTGCCTAGGCAGGTCAGTCCAGCAGAAGTGGAGAGGAGCTGGGCTCAGAGACCATTTCCAACCTGGCTAATCTTTCCTTCTGTGTCAGACCACTTGCCTAGCACAACCAGTCCTGGCATCTAAAAGGAGCTGTGGTTGTTATTGGTGGTGGGAAATCGTTTGGGCAGTTCAGAAAGGTACTGATTCATGGTGAAGTTAGTGCTAAGGACCCTGAGTGGTTTGGGTCAGGCTATCGGATGAGAATATATTTTCACACCCGGAAGAAGCTAAACCATTAGCAAGTTTAGGTTTTTTTCCAATTTTTTTTAACATCTTTATTGGAGTATAACTGCTTTACAATGGTGTGTTAGTTTCTGCTTTATAACAGAGTGAATCAGTTATACATATACATATGTTCCCATATCTCTTCCCTCTTGCGTCTCCCCTTTTTTCTAATTTTAACGGAACTTCTTCAAATCATCCCACAGCTCAGGCCCTTCTGATTTAAGCTTTTTTTCCCACTGGCACCTTCTTCCTGATGTCATTTCTTTATATAGTTAAAAAATCTTGAACAGTTCATTGCTTAGCTTTTTCCTAAGATACTAATCCTGACTCTTTTTACATTTAATTCTTGGTACTAGATAATGTTTTGCATCACATTAATAGTTAACCCTCTGATAAACACTATATCCATCCATCCATCTCCATCCATCCATTTGTCTGTCCATAGATGTGCCCATCTGTCCATCCATCCATCCACCCACCCATCCATCTATCCATCCATTTACTTAACAACCATGTATGGCCCAGTGTGTAAGAAATGGGGTTCAAACTTGAAGCAGTGATAAATTTAAAGGTGTTCTTCCACTGCTGTCTGCAAATTCCTAGCAGAGCTACCCAGAGGCTCCCATTCATGAAATCTTTCTTCAGAACAGCACCTTCTCTCCGCTTTCCCCGCATGGCATCACTGAGCAGCTTTGCTCTATGCCTTGCCCTATGGCTGGCTGAGGGGTGAAGATACCCGAGTTCCAAGTCTTCAAACTCTAGAGCTCTGCGGGGTGTGGACAGAGGAGGGAAAGGGAAGCAGAAGGAGGACCAGGTCAGAGTTGTTAATCCAGAAAAGGGAAGAGGACATGATGACAAAGGACTCTGGATTTCCTTCATCTTGGAAGTCTTAGGGCAGAAAAGGGGGGCAAAGCAAGTGTTACCTTATTTCTCCTGACTCAAGAATTCCTGAAACTAAAAGATTTCATTTTTAGGGCTAACCTTGGGTATAATACAGTTTCACACACAAGAAGTCCCTAACTAACCTTCCTTCTCCCTGTCCGCATAGACTCCAACCCTCAGGACCTGACAAAACCTTTCAATCCACAATTAGAGCTAAAACCACTTGAAGATGCAAATCACTAAGATGGGGAAAAGATTGGTATAACTAGCCAGTCAAAAATTTAATCAAGGGGCTTCCCTGGTGGCGCAGTGGTTGAGTGTCCGCCTGCCTATGCAGGGGACACGGGTTCATGCCCCGGTCCGGGAAGATCCCACATGCCGCGGAGCGGCTGGGCCCGTGAGCCGTGGCCGCTGAGCCTGCGCGTCCGGAGCCAGTGCTCCGCAACGGGAGAGGCCACAACAGTGAGAAGCCCGCGTACCACCAAAAAAAAAAAAAAAAAAAAAGCGGTGATTTACACAAATGATTCAGCACTGTTATATTACGCAAGGGATACTTGTCTTTGAAGTCAGGGCTGGTCAGGAGCAGGGCTTTTGGAGAGAATAGGGTGCCGGTTAAATAGAAAAGGCTGATGAGCTGTGAGCTGAATCAGTGACCTGAAGTGATGCAGGCTGAGAAGGGCAGGGCGCACACTGGGGTGTGGCTGGGAAAAAGTATCATTGGTTCAGGGATGGGGGGCAGTATGGCTGAGAGAGGAGACTGGCTGAGATTTCTGGAACAGAGCGTATGGGAGGAAGCACGAAACCAGAATCCAGACGGAACTCTGGGGCAGGGAAGAGGTGGTGGAGTTCGTGTTTGATCCAACAGGTCATGGAAAGGGTCTGAACGTTTGAGGGTGGGTGGAGAGGGCAGGGAGGAACTGCCACCGAGTGACCGGAAGCAGAGGCTCTGGGGGAGAAGAGGGGGCACAGGCAGAGAAGAGGACAGGACGGCGTGGCGGGCAGTTTCTGCAGACAAGGAACGGGGGTGGGTGGAGTGACCGACCAGTCTGGGAGTCTCCTGGAGAACGGAGGAAATTCTCTAAAGCAGCTGGTAGAGAGGGCGCTGAGATGAGCCTGGTACCAAGGACAGCGCACGGAAGCGCCCTGGTCATGAGGGTGTGGAAAAGGGAGAATGCAGAGCCTAAGTGAGCACTGGGTGGTATCAGGACAAGGAAGGGGGTCCTAAAAGCTGGCCCAGAGCAGATGGTAGAGCGGGAAGCAACTGGACCTCAGGCTGAATGCACCTGAATGCTGGGAGCTGAGAGAAAAGCTTTGAGTTTGTGGAAACGATTTTGTGGAGGGATGTGAGGTGGCGGACGTGAACCCCATATGCAGGAAATAAACAGCTCCAACATTCCTTCCCAAGCCTGCCGGCACCTGACCTCAGTTTCTCATAAGACCTTGGATTCTTGCTGTTAGCTTTCATCTCGAGGAGTGGCAGTGGGTGCCCGAGGATGGGCATACAATGCAATCTCTGAAGGACATGCCTTGACAAGACAGGTACCTGATTCTCAGGAAGGAGAAGAAAGAAGAGTCAGCTCATGCTTTGTCTGCACTTGGACTTGGTTTGCAAACGACTGTTGTGCACTTCTGGGTGCTGAGAGGCACTTTCATGCCACAAATGGGTTTTGTATTTTTAAAAAATGGTTCTATTATTTTCTGGGGCGGTGTTGACTCTTCACAGTCTATGGGTGGCAATGCCCAATGTGAAATCCTGCATTTACATCAGCATCCTTACAATTACACAAGCATTGCAGAAAGGTCTGCAGTTGCGTTAACCTCTTAAGTATTACATTGTAAAGACATGATGCCTACAACACTTGGTTCATTGGGCAGACGGATCATATATGTGTTTAAATTAAACAAATTCAGCTAGGGAGGAAGAGTAGGGGTGGGAGAGACTGGGGAAGAAAGAGGAAGACTGAGAGAGAGAGAGAGAGAGGTAGAGGGGAAATAGTAGGGGAAAGAGACAAAGGGAGGGAGAAGGCGAGAAGGAAGGGTTGAGAAAGAGAAGTTGAGATAGTGTGTCATCATTTCATATTCAAGTTCATGGCAATGGGACTCATGAATCTTCCCTTTTTTGCTCTCCTTTTCTGCCTGTCTCTCACCGGACTGAGCGTTGATTCTAGGGTTTAAGGGTACTTGTTTCTCCTGTAACATTTTTTTTCAGGGCAGCCCGTGGAACCGCCCTATCCCCAAATGTACTGTATAGCAATCCTTCTTTAACTTTAAAAGAGGCTAAGGAAATTCTAATTAGAGACCGTATTTCTTTGGGGCTTAACTCTTGTTTCTAATCCATTTCTCATGTCTACACAATTATTCACATACAGTCAACAGAGCTGCAGAACGTGAAAAAAGACTTCGATTCCTGACCGGAGGCAGAGGGGCAATGAAAACAGATACAGAAAGGACAGCTCTATGTGGAGTTTCTGCTTCAGGTATGAATATTTCTTTCTGCACTAGTAAGAATGCAGCTGTAAAACAAGGACACGTGCAGTCAAAACCCCAAACGGAACAGGACAAACACGCACCATCTCTTTGATCCTGGCTCAAACCCAGGAAATCCTTACCCTCTTGGACATGATAACCAACTTGGATACAAACACACTAGCTACATTTTTGGACAAGCCATTCCTGTAAAGATGGTACGGAGAATGTTGAGCAGAGAATCCTGTGGAGGAGGGTTGCACAGGACAGACACTCCAAGGAAGGATTCTGTTGAAACAGACCCAGAGGCGAATTGGCCAAGCTGCCCGCAGAGCGGCCAGACTCAAGCTCTTTGGGGACTTTGGAATGTAACCGGAATTTCTGGTGGAAACAGCCAGCAGCCCCGCCCAAAAAAAAAAAAAAAAAAAAGATATCGACTTATAGCTCTGCTGAAACCTCTGCCACGAAGGAGAAGTCGCGACACCCTGGCTGCCAATTCTCTATCCCTCTGTCTGATTTCCTAACCTACTCTCCCCTTCCTCCCTAGCTGGGGCCAGGAAGAAAGTGTGGAGCGGAACTGGCTGTGTTGGCTGATTTGAACATAACAAACCATGGCTAGGTTACTTGGAAGATTAAACAATAAGGAGCTCGTATCTTCTTAGTGATTGGTCCAGTTCTTTTTATTTGTCCCTAACTTTTAAAAACTAAAAATGTCTTTTCTCGTATACTCTAGGAAAATTTGACAGACATCACAAGTCTGCATTTCAGCCCCTCTCAATGTGAAAATTATACTGCCCCCCCTTCTTAAAGTTTTATTCTAAGTTTGATTCAATGAACTGCATTCTGACTCTTCCTTAATTCAGGTTCTCAGAGCTTCAGGAGCCTGAGAACTTTTTCTCCTCTTGGCTCTAAATGTAAAAACATAGAAAAACAACACAAAGAGAACTAAATCATTCTGAAGACTGTTATCGAGATAACCAGTCTTGTCACTGGGTTCTGTAGCCTTCCTTTACTTTATCTATGTGTACTTAATACACACTTCTTTTTTAACAAGGTGATGATCATTCTCTATATACTAGAAAACTCCAACTTAAGGCTAGAGAATAAGCCATCCTTAAAAAAATAATGAAAAAGTTAAGACAGCTGCATTATTGAAGAGTGTCTAGAGTTGTGACAGTGACAAGCACAGACGAAGCAATTATGAATTTCATGAAAATAGATAAAAATCCAATTGGAATAATGAGGCCTGCCGCACTGAACACCTGTTTATTGTCTTAATTTCGCCTTAAGGAGATACTACTGATGTTCTCCAACAACAGCAAAAATCAATAATGGATCAATATGGATAAACGCGTTGGGTCCAACCTTTTGTCCTAAGAGACAGTTGACAGCTGGGTTTAGTTTTACTGGGATTTACTTAAAGACTTGTAACAGTAAATAATGGCGCATTTAAGAATATTTGCCTGCTCTGATTGAGTGAGTTTGGCAGGTGGCAGTGGCCTTTCAATGGCATATGGCTTTGAGAAATTACATCAATATATGCATACGATGTGTCTTAGCCTCTGGCTCATGAGTCAAGTTGATTAGTAAAGACTCGCTGGTTTAGCGTTTTATAAGCAAATATTCTCCAGCACAGGTGGAAGAAAATACGGTGAAAAGACAAAAGGAGAAAGAGTAAAAGCCTGTAAAGTTTTGCAAGAACTTTTAAGAATAGTGGAATGCCCCAATACAGAGACACATCAATATTTTCTTGAGATCCTACAACATTAGGAAAGGCATATTCAGGCATGTCTAATGAGGCAGTGTTAACTGCTTTCCAAAGACAAATTACTTTTAAGTACAGTATTAAATGCAACAGAAAGCACACAGTCTACCTCAAACATTCGCAGTAGGGTGTCCCTTATAATAAACGAGAACTTCTGATGCCTTTCAAGAGGAGGTGAAGCTAAATGAAAATCAGATGAACGACTCTGAATATGTTTTATGCTGTAATTCCCTTCATATTTCATATCTGGAAGTTACGGAATAGCACAGAAAATGCAAATACAGCATATGGTAGAAACTAAGAGGGGTTTTAGTTTTAGTTTGTTCTTGAAAATTTTGTTTAATAGTTTTCCGAACAGGCTACTTTTAATTGTGGAGTCGCATTAAGAAAAGCAAATGATAATTTTTATAGGAGTCACAATCAAATAAACAACATTAGGTTTTAAGATAATTTCATAGAGAAATTCATCTTTGAAGATCAGAGGGCATTATATTCTTGCAAATTATGGAAACCTGTACATGTGGTTTCCTCTGCAATATCCAGTGGATTGTTCACAGAAAAAAGGAGTTTCTGGGATATTTGCACTAGAATTTAAGCTATTTTCAAAAGCATTTCTATCTGGCAGCTGCTTGAGTACTGCCAGTTTGCCTCTTTTATTTTAGTTTTTGCTAATACGAGACAGATTCTACCGATAGAAAATTAAACAGCATTGGAAAGCCACAGTGTCTATTAAAAGAAGTGGACCTTGCACTTGTTTCAATATTGGATATTTTGAAGGCGATATCACTTTGTTTCGTACAGAGTTCATTTGACATGATTGCAGACATGTCCAACTTTAGGGACACCATGGCAAGATAAAGTGTATCAGTTTCTTTATGAGTTTTATATTCTTACAGCTTGTTATGATTACAAGTAGATTCCTTACAGTTTACATGGGTAAGTAAATATATTAAAAAGAACATCTACAAATCCCAACATATCAACATTAGGGTACTGTCAAAAAAAATCACGGAACTATTTTACTAGTTACCTAAAATAAACTTTTACTATGACGTGCCAAGAAAAAGTCAACTGAGTTTTAAAATCTGAACCTCAGCTGAGGAGAATGATCCCACTTCAAATGCCACAGTGCCTGTCCACCAAGGGGAAGCCTTTACGTATTTTCTTTAGCAAAGAAGCTGACGGTATTCCCTAGGGGCAGTATATATCCACACGCGCGTGCGCACCCACGCTTTAGAGGTAACACACACACAGCCTCAAAAACCAACTCCATCCAGCTTTCATATAGGAAGAAAAAAGCGCTCAGAAATCTCTGGTGTTCAAGGACCCCTTTCGATCACTTAGCAGCCTCTCTTTCCTGCTAGTTTTAATTTCAGACATTCAGCGTTCGAAGTCGAAGATCTGACGAAGCGGATGCACAGTGCCCCTTTCAAACACCCCGGAGACAAACACGGAAACTTGGATCAAACGGAAGTAAGATGGTCCCTACCTTTTTTCTGAGAGTACGATGGCGACTGCAGTTGAGAAAAAGTAGGCTTTTCTTCGGTGAAATATTCAGGTTGGCTGTATTGATTCAGGGCCATGTCCAAGTCAGAGTCCTTGCTTTTCTGCACGTTTCCAGGGTAACTACAGGTATAAGGCTGATTCGCTGCCCAGGCCTGTTCCATATATATGTTGTTACTGGGCACAGCCTGAGCGTTGCAACCACTGTAACCTGGACTGTCTTTGAAATACGCGTAATAATCAGTGGCCTGCATGTAGCAGTTGCTGCCGGCAGCTGGGTGTACTTCATAGAGTTCTTGCACACAGAAGTTCATTTTGTTGCCCGGGTTCCGTTTCTACTTTACATATACACACACTCTATGCATGAGATCCCCAGCCCATACCCCCCGAGAGCTGGGCATATACGGCGAGCATCGTCCATCCATACACATGAAAGGAGAAGAGAAGATGAATAAACACCACCCACCACACGGCAACCCAGCCTGCTGTACTTTGCAATAGCACCTGATGTGCTAAAATCCTACTTAGGTGGAGGTGTCTTTGGAGCTGTCCTGCCATTCACACATAGTGGAAAGCAGATTTCTGACTATCAGAGGTCTTCAGCTGTGAATTCAGCTAATTCCTGGGGAAGATGGCAGGCAGGTAGGGATGACCTCCACCCAGCCCGAGGAGTGACAGCGACGGTGCTTCCGTGGCTCCGAGGCTGGGAAGATCCACTTTATATGCTGTGTTTGAACCTCTTTCAACGTGATTAGAAAATGACTGCTCACTGTTGTGTCATTTTGGTTGACAACTGAAGCATGAAACATTATAAAGACATCTCAGAGACTATCCTTGGATACACAGAAAATCCGAAAATCAATAATCTAGTCTATTAGCACGGACCAGAGAAAATCCAGTAGTAACGAGCCTGATGACTGACTCCAGAACGTTAATCTAGTTCACACAAACGTCAGAGGTTACATCTGTTGTCGAATGTTACCGACGGGCTTTTCAAGCAGGATCCAACCATCTTCCTAATGACACACAGGGTCCACGAGTTTTGAAAACACGCCACGGAGGCCACGTCTGAAAATATCGCTGGTGCTTGTAAGTTCTCTTCTGCTCCTGGCTCCTGGTGATTTTCTACATCGTTAGCCTAATCGACATGAAACCTCCAGTCAACTTCACTTTGCTCATTCTGTCTTGGTTGTGTTTGTAAGTGCACGAGGGGGGAGTGTGTGCTGACACCCTAAATGCAGAGCACCCCTCTGTGAGAGCAGTGTTCCTGTTCTGATTGTGGGTAACACTATTCTTAACGGTCGTCTGTGGAAACTGTGTGCAACTATCTTTTTTTTTATAGTATGCTACCTCTTTCCCCTTTTTTTAAATTTAATTTTTATTTTATATTGGAGTATAGTTGATTTACAATGTTGTGTTAGTTAAGAATGTAACAGCATTCTTAACAGTCGTCTGTGGAAACTGTGTGCAACTATCTTTTTTTTTTTGTTTATAGTATGCTACCTCTCTTTTTTTAATTTAATTTTTATTTTATATTGGAGTATAGTTGATTTACAATGTTGTGTTAGTTTCAGGCGTACAGCACAGTGATTCAGTTGTACATATACATATATCCATCCTTTTTCAGATCGTACAGCCATCATTTTATTCCCATTCAATTCTGCTTTTGAGATGATCTTCGAGCTTAATTGTGATTTAAGTGGTATTTACGCACTTGACATTTAAAGATAGTGATCCAAAAGGGAAAAGCATTTTCTAGGAGAATCACCATATAAGACGTGAACAAATACTAAGTTAGAGCTTAAAAGCTTGCTAAGATGGCCAGTGGTGTTTTCTCCATGTAGATGATGGTGAGCATGTATGTTCTAGATCATGATTCAGGAAGGGTGGGCACTGCTTTCTTTTCTTTCTTTCTTTTTTTTTTAATTAAGGAATTGAAATATATATATATATATATATATTTATTTATTTATTTATTTATTTATTTGACTGTGCCGGGTCTTAGTTGTAGCACGGGGGATCTAGCTCCCTGTGCACAGATCGAACCTGGGCCCCCTGAATTGGAAGCGCGGAGTCTTAACCGCTGGACCACCAGGGAAGTCCCGGAAGCTGCTTTCTTTGAAGCTGGAGGTTCTTTCTCTCTCTTCTGGAGACTTAGTTGGCAGGGTTGGCCTAGGGAGGTAACATGTATGTTTGGGTTCCTGTGAAATACCACTTGGTAGTTCCTTCCTAAGGGACCACAGACAAGGTGATGTTGTAATATTCAAGAGTGATACCTCCGCTTTGGACGCAAAGCTCCAGTCAATTGCAACATACAATTCTGGGCAGGCACATAGGACCGGAGAAAGGAGGGTATCACAGCCATTCAACAAACATGTATAGGGCATCTGTTCAGTGCAAAGCAGGGAGGTGGTGGGAGCAGAGGTGGCGATTCAGAAGGTCAGTCGCAGTCCCTGCCACCAAGCAGCTTAATAGCAGGTGTTTTCAACACACGGAGTCAAGTGGACCATTGTCGTGAGTCTGTCAGTGCTGATGATTTTATAAAGGAGCCATGGATTCAAGGGAAGAAGGTTAAGAATTAGAGAACAAGCAACAGATGAGACAAGATGAGGGACTAAGCCCAGGCAGACCCCAGGGTGGGTGTTTAGTCATAAGACTCCTCGAAAAACTGCAGCTGAACTATAAAACAAGGAAAGGAATGGTCTCCACATTGGTACATTTGAACCCTGAGAACGAACTGCAACATCCTAGAAGGCATAAAATTTACCATAAGGAATGAAGAACACAGCTAACACTTTAACAGTGTTTTTACTCTCTGGTTACTCTTAAAACAAATAAAAGATTTATTCGCAAGTGTTTTTAAGAACACATACACATAACATTACAATTAACATTTTCTCCCTACTGAACATGTCAAAACATTTCACTGGAAGCAATGACTATTTTCTGAAAACCCCAGGAAAAAGGATCCAGGCCTTATGTTTTTTGTCTGATCTCATTTATTTATCTCAAATTTCCCAAAACTAATCTGAAAATTAACCTTTCGATAAAGCAGTTTTCTTTCCTGGCAAACACATATGTTCTGAGGCCTCTTTTTTCTGGTTAGATGCTGCGTGTCACCTCCATCCAATTTTGCAGTTTTGCCCAGTGAATTTCCTGGCTCCCTTTCTGTTTCACTGCAGGCACAAATCCAAGCCATTTTTTGCTTTCCACCAGTAACAGTACCAACTCAAGCCAGAATCTCGAATTTCATTACAAAGGAACACTTCAAAACAATTTTCCGAAATGGCTTGAAAAATCGGAGGTTTCTCCTGTCCCAGAACTGGATCTACATACTGCAGCGAAGAAAGACAGAACAACTCCTGCAAAACTCTTTTTTCCTCTCTCAGTTTTCACTAAACATTTGAAAGACCCCTGAGAGTCAAGAGAATTTTGATTGAATTCAAACAATCCTGAATTCTCCCAGAAATCTTTGAATAGGAAAAAAGTTTCAAAACACGTTTAAGAGAACCCACTTCCTCACTCTTTTATCGTTTGGAAAAAACAGAACCAAACTTTCTGAAATGCACTCTTCTTGTACCAAGTGGGGTTACTCTTAAGAGTAAACGTGTGAGACTCTGATGATTGTTAGCTGGAAATGAAGTTCAAGTTGAAATACGGCCCCTCACACCCTGACGGAGGCAATCCCAGTGCGGCCATTCACGAATGATCTGGCCTGCTTCTTTGTGAAACCAATAAAGCAATTTAAACACATCATATGTCACAAACGAGGTGAGTTTCAGTAAGACTGTTTTCTTATATCTCTGGCTGATGACTCTAATTTAGTTACTGAGAGAGAAGCTAACGAGTTATTTGACCCACAGAGCATCAAACTAACGGAAATAAACTCAGGAGGGCTTTCACAATTCTCATTAGAAGTGCTCCAGTTGGACTTCCCTGGCGGCGCAGTGGTGAAGAATCTGCCTGCCAATGCATGGGACACGGGTTTGAGCCCTGGTCCCGGAAGATGCCACGTGGCACAGAGTAACTAAGCCTGTGTGCCACAACTACTGAGCCTGAGCTCTAGAGCCCATGAGCCACAACTACTGAGCCCATGTGCCACAACTACTGAAGCCCACGTGCCTAGAGCCCGTGTTCCGCAACAAGAGAAGCCACCGCAATAAGAAGCCTGCGCACCATAACGAAGAGTAGCCCCCGGCTCGCCTGCGTGCAGCAACGAAGACCCAATGCAGCCAAAAATAGAAATAAATAAAATAAAATAAATTAAAAAAAAGAAAGAAGTGCTTCAATCAATAATAATTTATTATCTAAATACACCTTTGTCCTTGGCGGGAAGGAAATAACCTAAAAAGATAAGACTAACGATCTTGCTGGGGAAATTGGTAGATAAACAACAAACCCTCAAAGTCTCTGAAGGAGGAGAATTGTTTCTCTCTTTTCTTCTATTTTCAACTGTGTTGATTCTCAAATAAGGCTGAACACTGGAATCACCCGCAAACTTTAAAAACACCAGTGCCCAGGGGTCGCCCTCAGAAATTCTGATTTAATCGATATGGGGGTGGAGCCTGAGTGTGAGGACTTTTTCAAGTTCCCCAGGTTATTTCACAGGCAGTGAACTTGGAGAACTACTGTTCTGCTGGGCGTCCAAGCCCAGCCCCTCACCAGATACCAGGGCGTCCTGAGACACTCCTTTTTCTTCCATTGCAGCTTCACTGCCTATTTCCTTTTGTTTTTCAAAGTTTACCTTCCATATATCAATCTGGCCTCACTGCCCTTGAGTCATCTGGTCAATTAGAGGAAATGGGTCAAGGAGACCCACCAGGACGAACTAAATCCAAGGAATTGTGATTACCATGACATGGGAACACAGGAAGATTCTGCCTTGGGAGCTGGGGATGGCTTTGCAGAAGGGTGACCTGTGAGCTGGCATTTGGAGAGTACGTAGGACTTCAGCAGTGGAGGGAGAGATACGAGAGACTTCTAGCGTCTACTCTAGTGATTGTTCTTCCTCTGCTTTAGTAATAGAACCTCTAAATGTTATTCAGGCACATGGCCCTTGTTTCTCGGTCTCCCTTGCACCTGGGGGTGTCTTTGTGACTAACTTCTGGCCAATGAGATGTAATAGAAGAAATATTGTAAGGCAGATTCCAGGGAACTTAAAAAGACAATTTAAATTGACAACTGGTGCATGCCTTTTGCTTCTTTTCCTTTGTTACTTCTTCCTGCTACCTGCAATGTATATGGGATGGCTGGAGCCCCAGCCACCATTTTGGTCCACGAGGATGAGAGTCATACTCTAGAGCTAGCAGAAGAATGAGCTGGAAGGAGGTTAGGTTGCTGAGGTCCACAGGATTGTCACACTAGCCTAAACTGCTAACCTCTTGGTTTTGGTTTTTGTTTGTTTTTTTTCCTCAAGAAGGAGAAATCAACTTTTTATTGAGCTCATAGTTTTTTCATTTGTAAGACAGAAGTAACAGTGCCCACCTCATTGGTTATTGTAAAGATTAAGTGAGTTAAATATAAGTAAAGCACTTAGAACAGTGACTGGTGTAGTAAGTGATGTAATTATGTATACATAGTATATTTAGCTCTGTCTTGGAATATATTCTCTTCTCAGTCTACATTTTCACTAGGTCAGGAGTCAGTAAGCTTTGGTCTGCAGGCCAAGTACGGCCCTGTACCTGTTTTGTAAATAAAGTTTTATTGGAACCCAGCCATGCTCATTTGTTTACATCTTGTCTGGTTCTAAATCTACCATGTGCTACAATGGCAGAGTGGAGTCCTTGTGACCGAGACCATGTGGCCTGCTGAAAATATTTAGTACGTGGCTCTTTACAGAGAAAGTTTGCCGTCTCTGCTCTAAGTGATCTCATCCTATCTCATAAGTTTATTTTTAAAAAGTTTATTTATTTGAAAATTTTTATTGAAGTATAGTTGATTGACAATGCTGTGTTAGTTGCAGGTGTACAACAAAGTGATTCAGTTATACATGCAGATGTATCCTTTTCCAGATTCTTTTCCCTTATAGGCTATTACAAAATATTGAATATAGTTCCCTGTGCTATACTGTAGATTCTTGTTGATTATGTATTTTATATACAGTAGTGTGTTATATGTTAACCCCAAACTCCTAATTTATCCCTCCCCACCCTTTGGTAGCCGTAGGTTTGTTTTCTATGTCTGTGAGTCTGTTTTCTTGTCCTTTTTGAATAATAGTTAAATGCGGAAGACAGTCCCAATGTGTATCTCTAGCCCAAATGTCTTCTCTAAAATCTTATGTCCTGAATCATGTCCTGCTGTCCACTGACACTCGTCTTTGCAACAAGTGGACATTTCCAACTCCGTGCTTTCTAACACCAGTTCCTCCTGCGGTTCTCCCATCTCAGGACCACCACCACCTGGGGGCTTTAGCCAAAAACCTTGGAGCCCTCCTGGACCCTCACTCTCCCTTCCTACCTACAGCCAATCCATTAGCAAGCTCATAGGTTCTTCCTCCAAAATATATTTTTAATCCAACCACTTCCCTGTCCCAACTGCCATCGCTTTAGACCAAGCTGTCACCACCTCTTCACTGGACTCCCCAGACGGCCTCCTAATGGGACTTGCCCCGTGGTAATTCTCTTTTTTTTTTTTTTTTTGTGGTACGCGGGCCTCTCACTGTTGTGGCCTCTTCCGCTGCGGAGCACAGGCTCCGGACACGCAGGCTCAGCGGCCATGGCTCACGGGCCCAGCCGCTCCGTGGCATGTGGGATCTTCCCGGACCGGGGCACGAACCCGTGTCCCCTGCATCGGCAGGCGGACTCTCAACCACTGCGCCACAAGGGAAGCCCGGTAATTCTTTCTTGATACAGCAACCAGTTGTGTTTGAAAAACAGCACACCCGATCATGTCGCTTCCCTGCTTAAAATCTTCAGTGGCTTTTCACTGCATTTAGAATAAAATTCCAACTCTTCACCAAAAGGTGTCCCTTCTCCACCTGCCATCAACCCCTTCCCCGCCCCGGCTTCCTCTCATACACTTGACTTCAGCCCAAACGTTGTGCCTGCCGCTCCTCGAGCAGCCCTGCTCTTGCGTGACTCAGGGGCACTCACTGCACGTGCTCTTCTCTGTCTGAAATGCCTCCCCGTTCGGCTCTCTCCAGGTCAGGGCCCTTCTCGTCCTTCAGGATTTAGCTTCCATATCACCTTCTCTGCGTTTCAGGGGCCTCTTGACTCCATCACAGGCAGAAGGCCCCTGCCACTCATCACCTATGTGACAGCAGTTGTTCAACCTCTCAGAAGAAAGGTGGAGGACCCTCAGCGCACCCAAAGCTCTGTGCATTTTTAAAAAAACAAGATACAAGTTGACATGTTGCAATAAATGGACTCTCTTAGGCTTGGAAATTTCCAGTGAGACATCTGTCTGTCTCGCGTTGAGCCAGTTTGCTCTGTTATGTTTTGCCGCTAGAGACAGACCTGTTTATGAAACCTACCTTCATGGAGGTTTGGAATTAGGAATGGGTGTCATCACTGCCAAACATCTCTGCTCCAAGAGAGGTTGTAAAACGGGTAGAAACATCGCCTGCCCGCTGAAGGAGCCACTCAGATTGAGGAAAGATCCCTTTGTAGATATAAGAGGGGGGAGCGTCTAGGTCTCATTTGAGTGCTGAAAGCGTAGCTAAATGTTAGGGGACATATTAGCGGGGGGAAACGAAAGGGGTGCGGAATAACTTGTTGAGTGTGCACTGTTCGTCTTTTGGTGTGTGGAATCTTCTGACTTGTCCCTCTTTTTTTTTTTTTAAACAAATAAATTATTGTTTTTTTATTAATTAAAAAAAATTTTCTACGTTTTTATTTATATATTTTTCCTTTTATTTTGTTTCGGCCTCATCCCTCAGCTTGTGGGATCTTAGTTCCCCGACCAGGGATCGAACCCAGGCCCCAGCAGTGAAAGCACCGAGTCCCAACCGCTAGACCACCAGGGAGTTCCCTGACTTGTTTCTCTTGAAAAAAGATTCCAAATTAGTTCAACTCCGGAGATGAGAGCAGGGCAAGCTCTGGGCACTTTGGGACCACTCTATCTTCAAATGCCCCCCGCCCCTCCCCAAGACAGCTGGGAAATGATGGAGGCTTATACAGAGGATTATACAGGATCCTAGGAAACTGCAACTAGAACTTCTGAGCTTTGTATTTCCATGTGTATTTTATTTGACTTTTGAGGAAACGAAGTCCCAGAAGGAGAAAGTGACTTGTCACACAGTAGGCAGTAGTTATTGGGACCAGAACCCACTGCTACTTTGCATGTATCAGGCCTCCTATGCCAGCTGGGGCCTTTAGTTTCCCAACCGACTGTAGTGCTTTAGGCTTAAAAGAACTGCCTTGGAGGGAGGGAAGGAATTAGGGGGATTTGACCCAGGCCTGGGCATTGACTCTCCCTCCTCAGAACTTCTACTCCATTATATAAGACCTTGAGTCGATAGGATCATGTCAAACTAACCATTTTGGAACTTTTTCCTTCCTCAGTTCTAGACGTGTTCATTGGCGTGAATCACTCTCCCCTCGGTTACTGTACTTCTGTGATCCTTATTAAATGAAAACTGTGGCTGCTGGATTAACGTGCAGATGGTGTTCCCAAAGTGGTCCAAAATATCAGTTCCAAGAGATGCCTTGAAGAAAAAGCAGTTCAAAGAGGTTCTGTGATCAAGTGAGTTTGGGAAATCGTATATCCTTCTCTTGGAGATTCACCAAAGAAAATGGTTGAACTTTGTTATGACTCTGTATAACTCAGCATTTCCTGAACACACCCAATACTAGAACCCTGTGTATCGTGTAATGCTAGTTACCAGTGTCCCTTGAAATATACCTTGAGAAACACCGAAGTCTGTTCTGTTGAAGATAAGCAGGAGATAACGTTGTTAGTATGGATGTGTCACCTGGAAGAATGGCGTTTTTGCTCAGATTACAGACCAAAGACAGAGAGGAGGAGCCTGGGAAACCGCCAAGGGCGAGTGTCTTTTTCTTTCGTTTCTACCGAAGAAGAAAACTACTGGCCAGACGAAGCTGGACGGACCCGTGAAGTGCAAATCCTCAGGGGCCACGACAAGCCTTTGGGCTTTGGGATGGAGTCTGCTTTGGCATTTGAGGAAGAGAACTCAAAGCCCTTCTCTTTTAAAACTTCTTGTGCTCTGAATTCCTTTCTAATTTTTCTCCTTTAATACTTAATCAAAACTTTTCCATAGTTCTAACCTGGGGGGGGGGCTCTACTGAAGGATACTAAGGAGAGGGGGGGGCTCTTGGGCACACTCCGTCACCAAGCAGAATTTGCTTTTACAAAAATGTGCTTGAAAAAGTGGCAACGTGGTTTCGTAGCACAAAGGGAATGGATTCTGACCTGGTGCAGTGGAAAAGAGACGGCTCCGATGAGAACACTGATGGGGGAACCAGACACCCTTGGGGCGCAAGCTGACGGAAACAGCCCCGGTAACTGAACTGGGAGTTTCCCAAGGAGATAGAGGCTCTCATTAAGGCAGTCCCGGTGGCTTTCTTGACTTGGACACTCTTTCCACGTCTAAGGTTTGGTGGTTGTATGTTTTGTTTCATGCAGATGGAATGGTTGCCCAACACATTTGTACCAAAGACACCACCTGCCCAGTTACAGCAGCTTTTTACTAGATGAAACAGGCCAATCTATAAGGATGAATGAGTTAAAGAAAACAGTCCTTTGAAGTTCCACAAAGAAGAAAAAATAGACTCCAAAATCCTTAGGTCAGTGGTTCTTAAAATACGGTTCCTGAAGCAGCAGCATTTGCCATCTCCTGGAACTTCGTAGAAATGCAAATTCTCCAGCTCCACCCCAGACCCACTGAACACAAGCCCTGGGGGTGAGGCCAGCAGTGCGTGTGTAGACAAGCCCTCCTGGGGATTCTGATCCACGCTCAAGTCTGAAAACCACTGCCCTCCAGGAAGGCTCCAGTGGTCCATAAGCTTGTTCTCTGCCCACATCCCCAGGCTCACTGGCTGTCCCCTGGAGCCCTGGATTCTCAGAGCTCCTTTCTTCAGCTTCTGTTTCCTGATGCCCCGGCAGGTGTATTGGCTTTGTCCTTGATCTGAAACCTTTTAGGCCTAATTAACCCAGGAGAAATCGGGTGCTCTGTATGGCCAGTCTAGCTCCACTTGCCCGGCCTCTACTTTGGGTTTTGGTGACCAGTCACTACGGACATAACAGCACGTAGCACACTTTATCATTACCACTCGGGACTCTTGCAAGGAGCATGACTTCCGAGATCTCCAGGTCTCTGTGTAACCAAAAGTGAGGGTCCGGCTGCTCGCTGCTCAAAAGCCAATGAAGAGGCAAGGTTCATGGAAAGGAAAGTTTGCTTTATTTTGGAGGCCGGCAACCCGGGCAGGTGCGCGGATTCCTGTCCAAAGGCCAACTCCCCTCCCCACCACTGACAGTCAGTGGGCAAGAGCTTTTATAGACAGAAGGAGGGGGCTACATGCAGAAACAGCACAGGCAGCTCTGACGGTCATCTTGAAATTGGTCATGGGGTGGTCTGATCAGTGTCATCTTGATTGTTTTAAGTACAGTTAGTCTTTAGTTCCAGGGTCGGTTGGTTCCCATTTCCTTGAGGCCAGCTCTCGGAATTGTGGCAGCTTATGTCATGCCTACAGCCTGGTCATCATGTCGTTAACGTCTTCCACCTGGTGGGGGTTTTAGTATCTACAAGACAGCTCACAGGAGAGGGCTCAGAACATTACCTATAGCCCTTGAGGAGGTACTAGAGATCCTTGACTTTGCTTAATGACTAAACTATTATTATTTGGTCTCCTCTGACTGTCTTCCTTTGCTTCTGTGTTTTCTCACTTGTTTGAGTAAACTTATTCTTTGGTTAAATTGTTTCCAGAGACAAAAGGCGGGCTGAGGACATGGGGAGGAGGGCCATAGCGTCCTGCTCCGTTTCATCTGGACTCAGTAGTATCGTACCTGCTTTCACTTATCCCCATGGCCACACCTGCTGATGGTGTTCCAGAAACTTCTACATCATACGCCTCCTCCACCTCTGGTCAATTCTTTCCAGTCTTCTTCAAGACATTGCTCCTCTGTCTGCCTTTAAAATCGGCTTTCCCTTTGGTTTATCCCGAACCTTCTAACCATGCGGTTCTCACCAGGTGACCTCATCAAGGTCCACATCTCTGACTACTGCCCCGTGCACTGGTGGTGCTTCATTGTGGACCCCAGGCCTGCGTGTCCAGCCACCTGCCCTCTCCCCAGATGCCTCCACGGTACCCCACGCACCAGGACTGAACTTCTCTAAGAGTCTTATTTAATCCTTATGATGGTTCTTCAGGGCAGCCATGGCTATCCACGTTTTTTTTTTTAATAGATTAAAAAAACCCATCTATTTGTCCAAAGTGGCACAGCTGGTTATTTGAAGAGGCGGGATTCAAACCCAGATCTGTTCTAGTAGAAACTGCCCGCTTATACGTTTCCTTGCAGCTTATTCATCTCTCTCTGAGATAATATTAAATTATCATCTGTGATCCCCAACATCTGGTCACAAAGGTCGGACGAGTCCAGGCTGCCACTGTCTTCAAGAAACTCCCCACCACTTCTCTTTAAGAGAAAAGTTGGGGCTTCCCTGGTGGCGCAGTGGTTGAGAGTCTGCCTGCTAATGCAGGAGACACGGGTTCGAGCCCTGGTCTGGGAGGATCCCACATGCCGCGGAGCGGCTGGGCCTGTGAGCCACAACTGCTGAGCCTGCGCGTCTGGAGCCTGTGCTCCGCGACAAGAGAGGCTGCGATAGTGAGAGGCCCGCGCACCGCGATGAAGAGTGGCCCCCGCTTGCCACAACTGGAGAAGGCCCTCGCGCAGAAAGGAAGATCCAACACAGCAAAAATAAATTAAATTTAAAAAAAAAAAAAAAGAGAAAAGTCGGTGAACCCAACAGGTTTCTATGTCTTTAATGTTACTCTGACCTTCCAATTCAATCCCAGGGGGATTGGGGATTGGCTGTCCAGGAGAATCGAAAACATGTCACCTCTTCCCTCTCCCACCCTCATCCTGGCTTGAAATCACACTCACTTTTCAGGAAAAAGTTTAAAGCCTTAGAGGTCCTTCATAACATGGCCCTGGACTGTTTTTTATTCCTCTCTCTTGCTGTTCACTCAGACAACCTGAACTCTGGCATTTCTAGTTTGGCTGAATAGCACCTCTCCCGATGCCTTGGTCACACCCTGTGCCCTTCCCCTACCTTATCTCTATTCCATACAGTGATCCAAGCCTGTGAAATGCCTTGCATGGAGGTGCTATCATTTAAGCCTCACGACACTTTTGTATGTACATATCATCGTTCCTATTTTAGAGATGAGGAAACCAAGACCTGGAGAGGTTAGGTACTTGCCCAAGGTCATAGGGCTGATCAGGGGTGATTTCAATGCAGGTTTCCTGGGCTGCAAACCCCATGTTCATTTCCAAAATACTGTGCCTGCACTAAGAATAGTTCCTTTCCATGCACTATAGCCGAAATACTTATTTACATTTATGTTTCTACCTTTGTTCTTTTAAAGTCAATGCGTAAATTACAGATAAAAGGATAGTGCCTTATCTCCTGGATATTTAAGTTAATTTAGGGGTTTACAGTAAGCATATAATAATTGCTTAACACAGGAACAAATGGATGGGAGTGGACAATGGCTGAATGACCTAAAAATTATAATCCTGCAGATGGTGAGTTACGATGCATTTTCTCCATGCAAACAGGATGACGTGTTGGAATACGGTATGTGGATCTAAAATACGCCTCTTGTTTCCTGCCTCTATGCCGTCAGTAGTTTACATTGCTACATTACTGTAGGACTACAATAACCCGGCAGGCAGTGATTCTTCACAGTTTGTTAACTGTCCTCCTTTAGGGGCCTAGAAACTTAACCATGCCAGACAAGGGCATTTATATGCTCAAAATATTTCTTGTCGGATGCTTAGTTCATGAAATTCTCTCTCGCATATTGGAAAATAATGTATCATCTGATTTTAGCCTGAAGTCAAGATTTGTTCCATTTAAGTTTTCGAGTCATGCGTTGTAGTGCTCAAAATTCCCAGACATTTGTGCAATGTCAAACCCTCTCTTCCACAGCATTTCCAATGGATGGAAGAGTGATGATGAATGATGGACATTCCAGCACAATGTCTGGCATCTAAGAGTTCCCAGCATGAAGATCAAGGGTTTTATTCTGACTGCTGTTTCCTAAGACCAAAGACAAATCATAAAGTCTCCTTGTGCTTTGAAGGAATGAGATAATATTCGAAAGGAGATCGGCATCCAGACCAAAGGACAAATGCATGTACACAAAAGTGAATACAGAATGGCACTCTTAAGGCTGGAGATTGAAAAGAAAAAGGAAGGCTTGTAAACTATATTTTAGGCTGTGGTTATCAGCATTGAATTCTTCTCTTGTCTAAGCCAGCAGTGGAATCTCTGCTCTTTTTCATGAATGAGCATCGGATTCAAAAGCAAATCTTTCCTGACTGTAGTCTCACGAAGCTTGGGCATCATAATCTAGAAAACATACCATAAAATTTCCGTTTGGGTATAACTTCAATTAGAGCCCTGGCTAAATAATGGTGATAACATCTACTGCGTGCTGTCTTCATAACCGAACAACCAGACTGGTGGGGGAGGTATTTCCATTCGTTTGACAGAGTGGAAAACTGAGGAGATGGTTTTCTCACTATGATGTAGTTACTAAGGGAAGATGTTAGTATCGAAATTTCAGCTCTTGAATTGCTATTCTAGAACTTGCTTGTCTCACTTCCCCACACTGCTTTTCTAAGTAGAGAATCATTTTATGTTTTGAAAGTTCTGGGCAACTAAGTATGTGTTTCAACACAAATTCTAAAATCACTGTGATGATTTAGCTGTTTTTCCAGAAATGTGCCTAATTTAATGCTACTTCATAAATTTATATTAATATGTTTGTTTCCCTCTATCCTGAGAAGAAAAAAATGTCCTTTAACATTTTATGAATATCATTTATGCTTTGCATGAATATCACATAGCCACTTATTTTATGTATGCTTTAATTTGATCACCCACAGTGCGTAGATTCATTTCCCCTTAATTTAATGTATTAAGGTGATTATTTCATTGTAATTCACACTGATGGACTTGGTTTGAAAAGTTGAATGCTTGTTTGAATGGAATGGTTTTGACATTTAACAGCTATAGTATACTTTCTTTATTCTAGAGTAACATATCAGAGATTAATTTTATAACAAATTTCCCTAATAATAGGAATAATGAGTGAATGATTGAGTCATTTGCATTTACTTTGCTTTTTCACCTTGAAGAACAACTCATGCAAAATCTAGATGCTGCCACAATGGATGTCAATTTCAAAAGGGTGTATTCTTTGTTCACTAAAGGCTCCAGTTCTTCACTTATACTTGGAAGTATTATGAAGAATGATTAAAGGTAAAAAGTTCAGATAAAGTACTGACACATGCAACAGTATTTTGCATGAACCTCAAAAACAGTATGTTAACTGAAAGGTGTCAGTCTTATTGTATGATTCCACTTTTGTGCAGTGTCCAGTAAAGGCAAATCCGTACGGACAGAAGGTAGGTGAGTGGTTGCCAGGGGCTGGGTCCAGGAATGAAGAGTAGCTATACATCAGCTCAAAGTTTCTCTGAGGGTGATGGGAACGTTCTAAAATAAGGTTGTGGTCATGGTTGCACAATTCCGTAAATAGACTAACAATTATGGAACTGTACACTTAAAATAGGAATTTTATGATACACAAAATATATCTCAACAAAGCTTTGACAAACTAGATGTGAGATTATAAATAAATAACTCGAGGTAATTAAAATTTTTGTCAACAGACAGAAAATTAATAAGTTCACATCATTTATATACCAATACTATTTATATAACATACTGTGTACGTTATTTTCCTACACTTAATGGAGGATACACCCCAGGAGGAAGACATGATTTTCCTCTGAAGTTTGCAACCCAACTAAAAGAACATATCAATAAGCAGAAGACAGTATCTGACCACCAGTGTTAGGTGAACAGGGAAGAAAACGGAATTCTTATTTCCAAAACAATGTAGGTTAGATTCTTTTTTTTCTCTAAGATAAATGCCAGCCAATAGAATTTTCATCATTGCTTGGCCATAAACAGGTCTCAACTCAAAGCTCTTCCAACATTTCTATTTGGAAATCCCATGCAGGAAGCAGGGTGTCTCATCAAACTTCTTATTCTCAGCACACAGTACAGTACTAGGCACAGAGAACACACTAAAAACATTTCTGATGTAAATCAAGATAAAATCAGAGTCACTGGAGGATCAAACAGGCATGTTTAAAGCCACAATATGATACGGCAGAGCACAGGAAGTACTTTAATTAAATTTCATGACAGCATGAGAAAGAAATGATTCATTGTGAGTGGAGAATCCCAGAGGAAGTGACATTTGAACTGGGCCTTGAAGGATGAGGGGTATAAAGGAGGATTTGTAAACGTTTTCAAGAATAGGATCTACTTCATGCTGGCACCCTGAGACCCAGATCTAGGACTGGTCTAGACAGAACTGGTCTAGAACTGGTCTAGACAGAACTAGAAATTCTTCATTCTATTTCAAATGTCAAAATAGTCTAGAAAGATACACTACAGGTATCAAGATTAACCTAAAATATACCCCAATCTTAGTGGTTTTGTAATTTACTATGGTTTGAATCGTGGAAAGGAAAGAAAGTCCAGTTAAACGTGAGAAGAGACCGAAGAGGCAGCTGTCTATTTGCTCTCCTCAGAAAAGCCTTCAGACGGCAGAGAATCTGCTTTCTGTCCCAGTGCAAAGAGAGGTGACCCCCAGGTAAGCATCGTCCTGTCATTCCAACCTTGAGAAGGTCACTGGTTAGAAAGAAACAAATAACTTTTATTCTGGAGACGTTCACCCTTAGAACACTGAAGGACTCAGGCATAGGGAACAGACTGGTGGTTGCCAAGGGGGAGGGGGGTGGGGGAGGGTGGGATTGGGAGGCTGGGATTAGCAGATGCAAACTATTATATACAGGATGGATACACACCAAGGTCCTATCGTATAGCGCAGGGAACGATATTCAATATCCTGTAATAAACCATAATGGAAAAGAAAAAGGGAAAAATAAACACAAGAGGACTCACACAAAGATGGAGGTGGTTTGGAAGACTGGAAACTATTTCTGAATCACATACTTCAAGTTAAATTTTTATAGGAACAAACATCGGGTGATACAGCAATTTTTACTTTTTGTATTTTTGCCCAACACGCACAATCTGATTCTAATCATAAGGAAACACCAGTCAAACGGAGGGACATTCTAGAAAATAATCAGCCTGCATTCTTCACAAATGTCAAGTGCTATGAAAGACAAAGAAAGGTTTGGAACAGATCGAAGCAGACCTAGGCAGACAAAAACTAAGTGAAAGGCGCACTCCTGGCCTGGTCCTGGCCCGGAAAACAAGCTGGTTTAAGGAACAGCGGTGGCAAAGCCCTGTCGGGAATGAAGT
Organism: Globicephala melas; assembly: GCF_963455315.2. Taxonomy (NCBI): domain Eukaryota; kingdom Metazoa; phylum Chordata; class Mammalia; order Artiodactyla; family Delphinidae; genus Globicephala; species Globicephala melas. The sequence goes on from NC_083317.1 coordinate 143,269,596, forward strand.
CAGGACCTAGAGACACGCCCCATCTCAGTCCTGCTCTCAGCCTTGACCTCTCCTCTGTGGGGAGAGAGGGGTGAGGAGTGACAGTTTGTGAAATTTAAATGAAGTCCGTAGGTTAGATAATAGTACGCATCCATGTTAAATTACCCGATTTTGATCATTGTACCCCGGTTTTCTAAGAGAACTTCTTTGCTTTCAGGAGACACACTGAAGTATTTAAAGGGGCATGATGTCTGCAACTTAAGTCTTAAATGGTTCTGAAAAATGATAATATGTATATAGGCAGACAAACACGTAGTGTTCACACACACAGAATGATAAAACAGATGTGGCAACATGTTAACAGTTGGTGAATCGGGGTGAAGGGTATATGGGAGTTCTCTGTACCACTTCCACTTTTTGGTAAAGCTGAGATTAAAATCAAATAAAAAGGAATTTATAGGTTTGCCTTAGCAGATCTTCCAGGAAAACACACAACTCACTCAAACTTGAAGACATGATGGTCTCCTGCCACCAATTTTCTTTTTCCAATTCAACGCTTGAAAACACAAACCAGGCCTTGGAGCAACTAAGCCCGTGCGCCACAACTACTGAGTCTGCACTCTAGAGCCCATGAGCCACAACTACTGAGCCCGTGTGCCACAACTACTGAAGCCCGCGCGCCTAGAGCCCGTGCTCAACAAGAGGAGCCACCACAATGAGAGGCCCGCGCACCGCAACGAAGAGTAGCCCCCTGCTCGCCGTAACTAGAGAGAGCCTGCGCAGAGCAACAAACACCCAATGCAACCAAAAATGAATAATAGATTAATTAATTAAAAAAAAAAGAAAAACAAGACTTCCCTGGTGGTGCAGTGATTAAGAATCCGCCTGCCAATGCAGGTATATGGGTTCCATCCCTGGTCCAGGACGATCCCACATGCCACGGACCAACTAAGCCCGTGAGCCACAACTATTGAGCCCATGTGCCTAGATCCTGGGCTCTGCAACAAGAGAAGCCCCCGCTTGTGGCAACTAAAGCCCGCGTGCAGCAACGAAGACCCAACGCAGCCCAAAATAAATAAAATAAAAAAATAAAATAAACAAAACCCAGAAACCAACCCCAAAACTAAGCAGATCTGGTGGTGATCATTTTGAGACGTATAGAAATACTGAATCACTAAGCTGTACACCAGGAACTGACATAGTGTTGTAGGTCAATTATACTTCAAAAACAAACCAAAAAACTCATAGAAAAACAGATCAGATTTTCTGTTACCAGATGCTGGGGGGGGGGGAAGGGGGAGGGGGAATTGGATGAAGGTGGTCAAAAGGTATAAACTTCCGGTTATAAGATAAATAAGCACTAGGGACGTCAGGTACAACATGGTAAATATAATTAACACTGTTGTACGTTATGGAGAGCAAATCCTAAGAGTTCTCATCACAAAGAAAAATATTTTTTCTATTTCTTTAATTTTCTCTCTGTAAGGGATGATGGATGTTCATTAAACTTACTGTGGTCATCCTTTCACAATGTATGTAAGTCAAAATGTTATGCCTTAAACTTATACAGTGCTGTATGTCAATTATATCTCGATAAAACTGGAAGAACAAAAATTGAAAAGTAAGCCAATTTGCAATAAAACAAGAAGCCAAGCTCAATAGCCTTTGATTCATCTGAGAAAAGTGTGTCAGATTGATTAGTGTTATTTTCTTACTTTTTAGTGGTGAGCACCACTATTCTTAATATTCTTCATTCTTAAAGGCTTATATTCTTTTTTTTTTTTTTTTTGTGGTATGCGGGCCTCTCACTGTTGTGGCCTCTTCTGTTGCGGAGCACAGGCTCCGGACACGCAGGCTCAGCGGCCATGGCTCATGGGCCCAGCCGCTCCGCAGCATGTGGGATCTTCCCGGACCAGGGCACGAGCCCGTGTCCCCTGCATCGGCAGGCAGACTCTCAACCACTGCGCCACCAGGGAAGCCCTAAAGGCTTATATTCTTAATATTGCAAAATACTTTAAAACATCGTAAGAATAAGCATTTCTTTCCTTTATTTGTGGAAGAAATGAGACTCAAACATAGAATGATCACTTCAAAAGAAAGTTAAGAATGAGCATATCATGTGTAACCAGAAAGGGATAACAAGAAAGGAGTATCCCTAGGTCCAGCCATAAATATGAAATGAGATGAACCCATTTCAGATAACTGTTTCCTTGGCAACGCAGTCAATTGAAAGTCCTGCAAAAATTAACATGTATTTTTTTCCTCCCTTAAAGGGCAGGAGCTTCTTCTACTTACATAGTTTTGACCTTTAGTTTTATATCTTAGGCTTATTATAAGACGTTTTTTCCAGAGCTGGGCAAACAGAGCCAAATAAGTATCTTTTCATTAGTTCTGAGGCTTGGCTTACGATCATATGGCCTTTGTAGTAGCTGCATATCATGGGGCAACTGTGAGGAGGGTAGTTGGGGTAAAACCTGCCACTCGCTGAATATTGCCATCTGGACTAATAAACCATCGGCCCACATGCAATGTTGTCACTCACGCTGAGTGAGTTCACAGTAGAGCTAATTGAGTTAAGTAGTCATATTGGCAATAGAGTTCTGTATTTTATTTAATTTATTTTTTTGATGTGGATCACTTTTAAAGTCTTTATTGAATTGGTTACACTATTGCTTCTGTTTTATGTTTTGGTTTTTTGGTCTCGAGGCATGTGGGATCTTAGCTCACCCACCAGGGATCGAACGCCCATCCCCTGCATTGGGAGGCAAAGTCTTAACCACTGGACCACCAGGGAAGTCCCCAGTTCTATATTTTAAGAGGCAGTAAAGTTGAACGATGTCAAGTCTCTTGTATAAGCCAATACTGACAAATATCCTGAGGATAGTGGTTCAACAGAGGCAATGGTTCTGTCTCAGCCGATGCCATGGAGGATGGCTCTGGACCACGGAGGATTCCCGACTCTCTTTCCCAAAGCCCTGCTGGTTCTGGATTTCTGGTATCTTTGCAGTGTGGGTAGAGGAACAATTCAAGTCAAAGAGGCTGGATTGGTCCAGAACCAAGACTAATCTCTAAAGACAGCTCATCCTGAGCATCACACAGGTGATAAGTGCAGGTGAAACGGTCCCCGGGAGACCTGCCTTGTCTGCGATGGTGCTACCAGAGGTTGCTCTTGGCATGGATTTTCTGCTTCTCTGGGGTTTTCAAAACCCAGAGCCTCTGCCCTGCAGAGGTAAGGATAGAGGGTAGAACTGGTCACCAACACCTTCGGGAAGAGAAGTTTATGATGGAACATGGGTACGTTTTCAGAAACTGAAGAGGGAAGAAGCCTAGACTTACTAAAGAACTGAGAATAACCTGAAGCCTCCTCTGTTCCTGGGGAAAGCTGGCCCAGGGTTCAGTAAGAACACTGAAAGAGGCAGTAGAAGACGACTGATTTTGCAATTTATGCTGGAGCTGGTGCTATGTTTTCATGATGATCATAGCTTAGGTTTTGGGGGCCAGTACTGATTTAATGTATTTTGCTCTATTTTTCCCACAGGGGGAAATATGGTTATTGTATTGGAGAAATACTTTATTTTATTTTTGCCATTATTTTGTATTTATTTCTGTTTACCTTTTTTTTTTTTTTTTGCTGTGCTGCTTGGCTTGTGGGATCTTAGTTCCCCAACCAGGGATTGAATCCAGGCCACGGCAATGAAAGCCCAGAATCCTAACCACTAGGCAAACAGGGAACTCCCTACTTTTTTTCATTTTAATTTTTTAAATTTTAAAATATTTTATTGGATTATAGTTGATTTACAACGTTGAGTTAGTTTCAGGTGTACAGCAAAGTGATTCAGTTATACATATACGTATATTCATTCTTTTTCAGATTCTTTTCCCATTTACAGAATATTGAGCAGAGTTTCCTGTGCTCTACAGTAGGGCCTTGTTGGTTATCTATTTTATATATAGTAGTGTGTGTGTTAATACCAAACTCTCAATTTAACCCTCCCCGCCACATTTCCCCTTTGGTAACAAGTTTGTTTTTGAAATCTGTGAGTCTGTTTCTGTTTTGTAAATATGTTCGTTTATATCATTAAAAAAATAGATTCCACATATGAGTGATATCATATATTTGTCTGTCTGACTTACTTCACTTAGTATGATCATCTCTAGGTCCATCCATGGTGCTGCAAATGGCATTATTTCATTCTTTTTTTATGACTGAGTAATATTCCATTGGATAGATGTACCACATCTTCTTTATCTATTCCTCTGTGGATGGACATTTAGGATGGAATGTAGGTTGATGTCCTTGGTTTCTCTGTGGCCAACTAAGCTCTGATTACAGTATTTGTTGGAGAGAATTAGGGATTTGTCCATAGTTCAATAACTGGGAAGTGTCAGAGCCAAGAGGCAAACCATGATCTTCTGTTCTAAACAGTCCCTATGCGCCTACTACATGCTGAGCGACGTCCCTAAGACTCAGTGCAGTAGGCCAGCTGTGTAACAGGAGGATTCTCAGAATGGTTTTTTTTTTCAGCTTTACTGAGGTATAACTGACAAATAAAATTGCAAGATATTTAAAACATACATTGTGACGATTTGCTGTATTTATCAAATCATATGTATATTTGTGTGTATGTGTGAACATCAGTCTTGGAATATCTTGATAGCCGGTGATCAGTATGCCATTCACACCTTTGTCTAAATGTGACTGGAACCTCTTTGTATTTTCATCCTGTGGTCCGGGCCAGCTCCTGGCCAGCAGTGAGGCGGTGACGTTTGTTTGCAGGGCGCCATGTCTGTGGTAAATACCACTCCTACTGCACAGTGCACAACCTGACAACCTGTACAGAGCTGCATGGGAGACCTGCTCTTTATTTTCTCTCTCTCACCCGTTTCCCTGTGATCCTCAGCCCTCTCATGGCCTCCTCCCTTTCCCACTCCTTCTCTTGCCTTTATTGGATCCTGTTGAGGAGGAAAGGAATCGGACTCAATTCTCCACTTGGAGATACTAGTGACTTGATAAGATATCCAGCCAGGAGGTTTGCATTTTGAAAGACCACAGAGAAAGGGCCATGATGGAATTACAGGCACTCAGGGCAACCCGTGCAGGAAGGGAAGGACTTTGAATTCCAGTGGTCACCTCTGCTAATTTTGTATGGCTGACTCTCCCAATAGTTATCTTTCCAACTTCAGTGCAAGGTCAGTAAGTTAACCTCCCACGTTGTCCCAGATTTCGTCTGAAAACTACCTGTTGGGATTATCACAGGATTCGGCTGTTGTGTCTCTTCCCCCTGCTTCCATTATATTCCTGGCTTTAAAAACTTCAATCCTGTTAGCATCAACTTAGTGGTTATTCTCACGTGGGCGTTCTATATCCCTAATATCCTATCTGCTTCTCATAATGTTTCTAAGCTTCATGATGAGAAGATAACTCTTACTTATTGAGCACTCACGGTGTTCTGTGAAATCACCTAAGCTTCTTTCTTTCCACAATTCGAGGAGAGAGGCGAGACCCCATTTTACAGATGAGGAAACAGCCTCAGGCAGGCTAAGTGACTTGCCCAAGGTTAAACGGCTGGTACGTGGCTGTGCGAGAATTTGACCTTAGACTGTAAAACTAGGTATGTGCTGAGCCCCACTGCTCCATCCTGGCTGGTCTAACTGCCCCACATGTTCGCCTCGTGTAGACCAGCATCTTCTCCAAGGTTTTAGATTTCTTCCTTAGGGTTCCTGGAATTCTCTCGCCCTTTTGTGCTATAAAAGTATGAATGGTAAAGAGCTCTGATGTCTGAGCCAGGCTGCCTGGTGCAAATTTCATTTCAGCTCCTTCATACTTTTCTTGGTTTCTTGTTTAATTTTTTCAACTTTTTAAAGAGTCTGAAAAATACCTTGGTTGTTGCTATCGATTCTTTTCTCGGTTGTTTATGCCTCTCCTCTAGCTGTGTATGTGATGGTTTGTTCTGCTTTTCCTCATTTACGTTTATCTAGTTCGTCAATGCATTTCAAGGTCCAAAAGGGTAACAAAACCTGGAGAAAGAGGGCTCCAGGCTTTCCTGTAACAGACGCTACAAAACTGGCCTCGAAAAGCCCATGCTCTCCCACCGCTCCACGCTGCATCTCAATGAAAACTGCAGCTGGGTGGAACAGAGCTTTGAATTTCAGAGGTTTGTCTTCCTTTGACATGGCTGTTCCCAGTTTCCCTCCCCTCCAGTCGAGCTGATGACTTTTCTTTCTTTCCTTTTCTTTGTTTTTCACATTAAAATGTGTTTTGATTATCTCAAAGGGTGAGTGATATAGGTCCCCTTGCAAAAGGTCTAGGCAATCAATAAGAAATCCTTATACAATCATGTGAGTCTTATTCTGCATTATATAACTTATTAGACTTCAGAAAACACCAAGAGGTCCCAGGAGTTGTTTTGTCATCCTCACAACGTTGGTGAGTGGATTCTCCACAGATGAAGTGGCCTGGGCTTTCTTTCCTAGCCCTTCTCTTTCTGTCTGCCCTGGGCTACTGATGGGTGTGCTTCCCTGCCTTTGAAGTATCACATCTCAGAGCTCTCTGGCAGGTGCCAGAAGCTGGTAGAGAGCACCTACTCCCATGTTGGTGACTGAGGCTCCCCGATGCCCTCGAGGTGTGTGAATCACACTGGTGCTCTCAGCTGGAACCACGCTTCCTGATGGATGGGGAGAAGGGACAGAGAGGAGAGTGGAAGTGGATGGAGCAGATGGTCTACTGGTGGGAGGGCTAAAGCTTTTTAATCCCTGACCTTCTAAAACACTCATTTACCTGAAGATGTCCTTGTATTTTACTTAAGGACAAAGAGAGCCATCACGTGTTTGAAAATGTGACTAACTTGAAGGATTATAGTGCACACCATAACTTGACTTCACGTCTCTCATTTTTAGAACACTCTGTTATTTTGGTAAGTGAGGATTATACATCATTTAAAAGGGTCATCATTGATTTGGTTCACTTTTTTCCTCCTTCTGAAGAGCTTGTGTTCATAGTCTGCCCCTTTGCGGACATAAGAAATTGCTTTAAAAAGTGCTTTAACGTGTCTACATCTTGGGGACTGGCTTAACAAATTATATCTATAAGCAAGGATAATCTACAGCCAATAAAAGTCAGGATTCAGGAGGATATTTAATGACGAGGGAACATGTTCATGATATACTGTTAAGCCTTAACAGCTGGTTAAAAATGGTATGCCTAGTATGATTCCAAGTTTGTAAGACACAGATATGCACAGAAAAACAGACTGAACTATAATAAAGATTTTAATATCCTTGGAGGATGGAATTACAAACGATCTCTAAAAGTCATTTTTGTTGAACTTTTGGGAAAATTTTACTTTTCGTACATGGGGGGGCTTTTTACAGTGAGAGAAAGTAACTCCCTAGTAAAATTATTTTGACTATGTTTTCTTGCCTTTCTGGGTATCTGAGATTCAATTCTCTTGATACTAAACACAGAACGGACCTACAGAGAAAATTCAGTGAGCTCACCCGATTGCTATCTTTTTTTCCAATGCAACCCTGGAAATGGGTCATTCCCTGCCTTGTTTCTTCCACCAGGTTCCAGTGTTTCAGGAAAGTCCCTGATTGACATCAAGGGCAAACATCCAGGCTGGAGGTCTGACTGTCTGGGTTCAGCAGGGCTGACAAGATCCAGCTACAGGGGTGCGTGCATCTGTCCAGGACCCATCCTTGCGGGGCTGGTGGGACCTGTGGTTCCCAGAGAGAAGCTCGGGAGGGTGTGAGAGGGCTGAGGGGAGAAGCCTTGTAAGAACTTGGAGGAAGAGCTGGGCTCCAGCCAAACAGAGTGGGACTCTCAGAAGGGTTCAAGTCCCAGAGGGATGTTACTGGGCAGAGTGATTGAGCAGAACACCCGGGTGGCAATTAAAGGAAGCCAGGCCTAAAGGGAGGACCCATCAAGAATGGAGAGACTCAGGTGGCTCCCCAAGGTGCGCTCAAGGAAAGGAATTAAAATGCACATTCCCCGAGTGTCCACTAGGTGGCAGACACTTTCCTTTACTGGTACTAAGAGCTTGTCCATATTCTCAGGCACTTCCTGATGCTCAAGTCTTAAGAAATGCTCAGAGGGCTGGTTAAAATACAGATTCCTGGGCCCCTTTCCAGAGCTTCCAGCTCAGTAGTCTGGGGCCCGAGATTCTGCATTTCTAAGAGGTCCAGGTGCTGCTAGTGCCACTGGTTGGAGAGCTGGGAGCATCATCTCAGACTCTGGGAAGGGAGGAGGTGGGCGGGGAGCAGGGTGTGGTCCTCACCGTTGAGCAATTAGCTCACATTGTGACAAAAACTCTAAGGCAGCAATGTGGCTGGGGGAGGGGAACAGGGTCACTTGCTTCTGGCTGGAAATAGCCTCTGGCACTAGAGCAGATTTGAATTGTGGGATATGCAGCAGAATGTCAGGGCTCCAGGGCTCTCATTTCATTTAAATGTGTTACCAATTAATTTCCTTACAATGGTTGTAGCACATAGGAGCACACGTACACGCAGATTAAAATAAAAGCAGCATTCAGATCAAAATGAAAAAGAAGGCATTCAGTACCTACCAAAAATAAGCCTAGAGAAAAACATTAAGAATACTACAAAGGGAGAAAACATTAAGAATACTACAAAGGGAGAATACTACAAAGGGACTTCCTTGGGGGCGTGGCGGTTAAGAATCTGGCTGCCAATGCAAGGGACACGGGTTCGAGCCCTGGTCCGGGAAGATCCCACATGCCGCGGAGCAACTAAGTCCGTTCGCCACAGCTACTGAGCCTGCGCTCTAGAGCCCATGAGCTGCAACTACTGAGCCCGTGAGCCACAACTACTGAGCCCACGTACCACAACTACTGAAGCCCACATACCTAGAGCCCGTGCTCCACAACAAGGCCCCGCTCGCCACAGCTAGAGAAAGCCTGCGCGCAGCAATGAAGACCCAACACAGGCAAAAATAAATTTAAAAAAAGAAAAGAAAAGAAAAATACTGCAAAGCATAAATCAGTAAATCTCGAATAAGTTACAAAATATCCTGTCCACGATGGCCCAACCCTTGGTTCTGCTGCACAAGATTTTTATACAGAGCCCTGCGTGACCGACCAAGCGAGTCTGACAATATCCAACCAGACTCTACCATGTTCAGTGAGATGGATCCACTGATCATGCCTTTGAACGCCAGTGGCGATGCTATTTGGCTATGACTGTTTCTGAAGCTTCTTCTCGGTTTCTGTACTTGCATCAGTAGAACCGGGTAGGAAGTAATAGTTTGCAGAAGGGTACCCAACCACAAACCATTGTGCTGTACAGTGGAAGCTAACACAACATTGTAAAGCAACTATACTCCAATAAAAATTAATTAAAAAACACACACACACACACACTCAGAGGCACATTGGTCTAGACTGGCTAGATCACTGATTTGGGAGATGGGCTTTTGCAGAACTTCAAACAGCCCATGTGTTCTTATGGCTCCTTCACTGCAGATTCTTTCTGTATCGTTAAGGGTCATTTGGTTCTCATCAATTCCATTTGGAGTCCTTGAAATGGGGGTACTTGGATGGATTTTTGGCCCTGCTGCTATTTCTTCAAGGATATGAAGGACAATCTCCTGCACATAGTAGGCACTTAATAAACACAGACGGGACGCAGGCAGGGAACGGTAGCCCAGGAAAGAGATACCAAGCACGCTTGCAGGCTAGACAGAGAGAGCCAGGAACTCAATGCCCAACCTGGATGGATATCAAAATAGAGCTCTTCTCACAGATCCTGTGAGGAGGTGGCTGGCCAGCCGAGGAGATGGAGAGGACCCAACTCAGAAAAGAAAAGCAACCACTCCAGTTGTTTCCCTGGTCTCACCACCACCTCATCAAACACCGGTGTCCATTGGGAACGAGTGAAATTCCGTTTACGGTTTTGGCCATGACAGTAGGCTTCCTCAGCATCTTCACGCTGAACCAAGGCATTGCTTCACGTCCATGCCAGTGCGAACCCTGGCTGTTGCTCTGGAAACTAGGGGAGCGTTTACCTTAGTTGCGTTCCTTTTAAAACTAGAATCTGGAGGAAGGCCTTTCATTTACTAATTTAAGTATATTTTCCTAGTCAACAGTTCTCCACCTTGCAGCAAAAGAGAGCTGAATGGATGTGAAATGGATGGTCAAATCTAAACCCCCTGCGACGTCACGCTGCAGCCCACACCCACCTGTCCTGGTCTCCTTCTTCATCCCTCACCGGGCACTCAGCGCAGCCCAAGGCATTTATGTGATTTAATGATGCAGAGCTGATCGTAACGGTCACAGCAAGAATGAAGCTGCTGCTTAGAGAGCACTATGGGAGATACTGTGCTAACGCGCTTACATCCATTATCTTCAATTCTATCAACAATCATGTAGGTTTGCTCAAGGACAGAAAGCGGAAAGGCTGAGATTCTAGCCCAAATATGGCAGACTCAAAAATCTGTGATCTTAATCACTGTATTTACAACACTTAGTGTCTTGGATCCAAATAGAAACTCTTTCCTTTTGCTTTTAAGGTTTACCAACAAACTGGAAACTGGACAGCGTCACAAACTCTACACATCCAAGGCCAAGATTTCTCACAAATGATGGAGATGGACCCATGAATGAATGAATATGGGTACCAATTAGGAATAAGTCACATTCAGTTTGTGAGGTCCTTAGATCATGAGGACACTGCCGTTTCCTGTAAACCAAGGCATTTCCCTGTGAACCAAGGACTGATGTGATGTTGACGCCAGCTCCTAAAATCTGAAGACAGAACCTGGTTACAAGTTCTAAGACTAACTCTCAGTTGCATTTCAAACAAGTGTGCACATACACACACAGAGACACCTGTTTTATATCCTGACTTTTTTGGAAGAACTTATTTTGCTCTTTTTCTAAATATCCCTTTCAATTTCTCAAATCTCCTAAATAATAAAGATGAGAGACAGTTCAAACACAAATCTTCCCCAAGAGAACATGTGTGGTTTTGACTGTATTGAAATCAGAGCTCATACCACTATTTTATTATTTGTTTAGATAATCCTATTTTCCTCTGAAACAATCCACACACCCAACTTCACAGGTCCACTGGTGGTTCCAAGGAGCTTCTGAAGTGTTTTCAGAAAAGTTAAAGGACCAGCAGTTTTTTGAGAGGGATGAATATGATCATGTTTTATGTTCAAGTTAGAACACTTTGCAAAAGTCCTTCATGGCTCATATGTAAGAGTCTTTACAAACTTTCATTAATATATCTTGGTATGTGATTGGCAGATTTTCAGATACACCATTTAAAACTTTATCATGCTAACACAACATTGTAAATCAACTACACTTCCATAAAAAAATAACTTGATCATGAGTCAAAGTCCTTAAAGAAAATGGAAAAAGACCTTGTTTTTAAAAATGCTGAATTGAAAAAGAGTGGGAGGTCACATGAACTTGGACATTTAAAAACACAAACTGATTTAAGAAGCAAAGATTTTGGGAAGCCCTAAGACCATAAAGCGATCAACACAAAGACATCTGTCAGGGTGGAGGTGACCGAGGTAAAGACCAGTTAAATCTAATGCAATCAGAAACTTAGGCCAGTTTAACATCTTTTTATGAGGTGACAACCCCCTAACACCATAATCTCGCCTTTCAGGATGATGACACAGGACTTAATGAGTAAAAGAAAACAACTTCAAACCTCTCTCTTGAACATGAATTGTCTATTTAGGTTAAAGGTAGACTTTGAGATCCCATTAGCTCCTGGCACAATTGGGAAAAGTCATGTACACACACACACACACACACACACACACACACACACACAAACACATGCTTCAAAGCAAGTAGTTATGTAACGATATCAATGTCTGTTTCTACTTAGCTTCGAAAACAGAAGTGAAGCCAAAACTAACAACCCTCCTGCTAATTAGAGAAAGAAAAATGTCTTCTCCCCAAGTGCCCCAACATGAAACTGAAATTAACTGCTTTCCTTTGGAACCCACTTATTTTATGCTTCCCAGAAGATATGGGGATAAAGAAACTTTGGAAGAGAGCAGCTGGGGAAAACACATGGACACCATACGTGGACTCAGTGGAAACAGAGCACACACTTAAGAGAAAATTCTTTTCCTTGTGGCAACTGGGGTCTAATAAAAATCTGGTTACCTTTACATTTCTTCTCTTCCGTTTGGAAGGTCTGGGCGTTAGGGACGCTCTGATCGTTCACATCGTCGTGGTCCAGATGGAATATGGAGCTGGTCCAGGTGGCCTGGATGAGATGCCGGGGCGACTGTTCATTCTTCAGTGCGCTGCGCCTCTCTGGGGGGCTCTTCCTGTGCAGGCAGGCTTCAGACATTCCCACAAGCTTCCACTCCTGCTTGCCGTGGGGACAAGGCTTCGGCTTGTCCCAGGCTGGAAGGCCATTTTCTGGAGGGTTGAAAAACACGAGATGACGAGCTTTGGCATTGTCAGGACGGGGCTGAGATGGAGAGGTTTGGAAGGCAAGTGCTTCCTCGGTTCTTTGGGGCTGACAGCATTCGCACACCCCTCCCCTTGACAGTGGTCATAAGATGCAGAGGGTGTCAGCCTCGGGCATGGAGCCACCGGCGCTGGATTGCCTGTCGGAGTAATCAACACATTCCCCCGATTTTACTGCCTACAAAGATGTCAGCTCCTCCGTGGGAAGGCTGCCCTTTCGCCAGCCCTGCTCCCAACAGCGATGGCCCAGGAGCAAGTGGACACCAATTTATGTCACTGCTTAGATGACCATTTGAGGTCTCGAGGGTCAGGGCTGGCCGTGGACACTTTTCAGAGCCTCAGGACATAAAACGTCCAGGATTCGGCCTTATTTGACTTGGGTGTTATCACAGGCTGACCTGAGGGGCACCCTGTTGCTTAAGAGGGACGTGCCACGTGGCTACGTGAGAGTGACAACTCTGTTCTCCCTGTCACCTTCCACTCCCGACAGCCTGACACAAAGGGCTGGCTCTTCCAAGAGAAACTGTGTCGATGGTTTCAATGTTGTCCCAAACAGGCGAGGAGATCAGATGAACCGAGCAGATCGTGCTTTATTTGTGGGGTAAATTAAGAGCCCTAATGATAGAATGAAAAGCCACATGTCTCTTGCGTTGAGATACAGGCAGTTATGGTTTATGTATACGATGTTGTTTTCTCTATTCAATTTATAGGGACTTGAAGGTCTGCCCTCTAGAGAATGGGGAACAATAGAACAATATAATGAAAACGTTCTCACACTAACCTTCGCTGGTGGCCAATTTTACCTCCTTGACTATCTTACTGAATACAGCTATAAAGCAGAGAGTAAAAAGGAGTATGCTAATCTATATAATTTGTAGATGCAGTCACATTAAAAAACATAATCCAGCTGGTCACCCATATTTCCAGAAATTCGTAGGCTACTGTCTGTCAAAATGAGAAAAAAATATAGAGTTCTACTTTTAAAGTGATTATAGACAGTGATGGAAAGACTAATCGATAAGTGAATTTCTTTTATGCTGAAAGGGCCAAAGGACCGTGAATATCCATGTCAGAGAGACAAGTCCATCCTGGTCTGTGCATAGTACTGGGAATTTAAAGCTGCTGTTCAGACACTGAAAATGAATTTTAAATTACTTAATGCAAGGGTTAAACACGCTTTCGCTTTTCACAAGCCCCCTCTGTAAAGCTACTAGATGCCTTCAGAGATGTTGGTTAGGGGTGGTTTCTCTAAAGGTGTCATCTGTTCTCAGCCCCTTTTGGAAGTTGCATTTACCTTTCCTGGTCTTGGGGTTACTGTGTGGAAACCCCGATACCCATCCACTTTATTTCTAGTACAGGAGAAGACTGTGAACAATTAGAGCAAGATAGCAATAATCGACATGTGATTTCTCTGTCACAGTCAATGGAAATACTGCAGCATGAAATACCCTAACTTGGCCAGTAACCAATGATCCGCCTTAAACAAAATCGTACAACACTTTTGGATGTAATATTTGCTCTTATTCAGAGAGGAGCCCTGAAAATTCACTCTATGCAAAGGGCTGTGCTAGGCATCGTGGGAGGGGAGTGAACTAGACCTGGGTTCTTTCTCCTCAGATTCTAGGGCGTTATTCAATGCATGGTAAATCCAAAAGGTCTGGACTCCAGCGTGCCAGCTCCTGTTGCAATTACAGGCACTTAGTCTCACTTTCCATGAAAAGAAAAAAATAGCTTAGGATCTTGGGAGATTGTATGGCATTTCAGATGAAACGTATCTGTGTGGAATCCTTTCAAGGACCCAGTATCCATGAGGGTTTGAGGTTTTCATGAGCTAGGACTTCCCTGGCAGTCCAGTGGTTAAGACTACGTGCTTCCACTGCAGGGGGCAAGGGTTCGATTCCAGGTGCGGGAACTAAGATTCCACACGCCACGCGGTGTGGCCAAAAAAAAAAAAAAAAGTTTTTCACGAGCTAAATATAAAGCCACTGAATGCAAGGGTTAACTTTGCAAAAAGAGTTTCATTTCGTTTTTACAGAAGTGAAAAGCCTTCTCACCCATGCATGTTTCTATGATGTCTACTCAATTGTCACGGACTCTAATTCCTTGGGAAATTGCACCGTGTAATGCTCCATTTTATTTTTATTTTTTTAAATTTATTTTTGGTTGTGTTGGGTCTTCATTGCTGCGTGCAGGCTTTCTCTAGTTGTGACGGCGAGCGGGGGCTACTCTTCGTTGCGGTGCGTGGGCTTCTCATTGTGGTGACTTCCCTTGTTGCGGAGCATGGGCTCTAGGTGCATGGGCTTCAGTAGTTGTGGCACGCGGGCTCTAGAGCACAGGCTCACTAGTTGTGGCTCACGGGCTCTAGAGCGCAGGCTCAGTAGTTGTGGCGCACGGGCTTAGTTGCTCCGCGGCATGTGGGATCTTCCCAGACCAGGGCTTCCTGAATTGGCAGGCGGATTCTTAACCACTGCGCCACCAGGGAAGTCCCTAATGCTCCACTTCAAGTAATGTTAAAGTTATCACAGTTTTTTGTAGCACCTCCAACATTTGATTTTTCTGCAGAAATTCTTAAAATGTGGTATTAATTCCCCTACCTGCACAGAAATTAAGAAATACAGCCAAACTGGGTAGTCACTGCTCCCTAGTGAAGGGAGCTAGTCAACATGCGTGGATGAGAGATGATGGAAGGGACCCCACCCAAGGGGACATTCCTCCCTAAACACAGCCCATTAAAGTTTGCTCAGCACGTCCCCTGGGCCAGCAAGAGCAGGAATTTCTTCTAAGCAAGTGAGGTTATTTTTGCGGGGAGGCAGGGGATAGGATTGCCTTCCATTTTCCTAAGAAAAGAGTCCGAGGTGGTTTGGGAAAAGGGCTCCATTCGTGAGAGGCGTTTACGAGCTCGTAATTGCTGTCTGTAATTACATTCATGATAATGATATTCTGTTGCTTAACTGGCAGGTTTATTGTTGGGGCACTGCCGGCACATCTGGGCCTAAGAAGCCCTGGTTGGGTCACGGGAAAACTTGAGGGATTTACTTAAGGAGGATTCTTGATTATTTTCCCAAGAAGAGAAGGGCGTATATGATTCCTATTCCATTCCCAAGGAGGGTTGAGACACGATTCCAGGCTCCTTCAATTCTGCCTGCCGAGGAGGCTGTGAACTGTGTTATTTATTTATTTATTAATGGATTGGTTGAGATTTCAATGCTCCAATTTTATAAACAAAAATTTAGGTCATTTAATATTAAAGCAGAGACAAAAAGTTTTAACATTGTTTTAATCAAGTAACATAGCTGTTTGAAACAGGAAATTTTAAGACAGTTGAATAGAGCAAAGGGAAAGATTATGAGGATAGCCACTCTGAATAAATCCCTTACTATATGCATTTGAATTCCACTGTAAGTTTGGCACTAGACTGAACACTGGCCTACGCCAAAATTTTCTCTTTAGTGTTTAGAAGCCCTGAACGTTTTCCTTCAGATTTAAAAGAAGAAAAAGAGAAAAAAAAAAAAAAAAGGAAGAAAGAAAAAGGGAAAAAACCCTCTATAACAGAACCTCCTTAGCTTGATAATGGATATGCTGCATGCAACTTCATACCCCCTAAAGAATTTCAGAAAACGGCAAAAAATTTAAAACCTAGGTGGGATGTGAATTTGCAAAAACCTCTTCTCTTTGGTGTGACAAAGCTCATTCCCTCCTGGTAGGTATATGGCTCTCCTTCAATCTCATCAAAATCTATCAGAAAAGGCAGCTGGAGACCAATTTGTACCTCGCCAGTAAGATTGCTAGGGTTTAATTTCTTATAATATCAAGCTAACAAGGTTTTATTATACCAAATGTTTGTAGAGTTTCAATGTGAAAAAAACTTACATACATTTTGAACTGTGTTATTTCCATGTTTGCTTGGCAATGATGGTTTTCAGGGATTTCCTACTATTTCTGTATCCTTTGCTTCCCCCAAACCTCAAACCAATGAGATATTTCTTTTTAGAAGGATTAAAATCTCAAAAGACTACATCCGTGAATCTCAAATTTTGGTAAATATCAGTCATGTGAGGCGCTATTAAAGATGGCAGGAGGGGGCTTCCCTGGTGGCGCAGTGGTTGAGAGTCCGCCTGCCGATGCAGGGGACACGGGTTCGTGCCCCGGTCCGGGAGGATCCCACATGCCGCGGAGCGGCTGCGCCCGTGAGCCATGGCCGCTGAGCCTGTGCGTCCGGAGCCTGTGCTCCGCAACGGGGGAGGCCACAACAGTGAGAGGCCCGCGTACCGCAAAAAAAAAAAAAAAAAAAAAAAAAAAAATGGCAGGAGACCAGGCTTATTGAAATAGGATGGGGCCTGGGCATTTGTATATTTACCAAGTTCTACAGATGGTTCTGATACCCAGTAGAGTTTGAGATCCACAGGGTTAAGAAAATCTAAGGTAAGAAAACAAATTATTGGCAGATATTGGATAAGGGTGCAGTTCCCTTCTCAGACTGGAAGGTTTTACACGCCCTGGACTAAATTCGCATTATAATTAAAACATTCATCAATTGTTTTGGGATCCACTGCTTGAAGCATTGAAAGTCAGATGTTAACTGGAGTTATCTTGTAGATTGCAGGTATGGATGTGAGTAAATATTCAGTCAAAAAGCCTGTTGTTCTGAGGAATATCTGGGACACAAATGTGCACAGTAGTAGAAATACATTTTTTTTAAAAGGGAGATTCTGGAAATGACCATATCTTATTATTCGCATGAAGAATGAATTCTTTAATGGACCCCAGTTAACAGATGGCTTTTAATATTTCATAGTCTAGACATCGACAATTAATTTGTCAGTTATGATGCAAATTAATAAATAAGTAGAATCAAAGGAAAGAACTAGATAGGGGCATGTGAACTGCTACTAAAATAACTAGACACACATTGACCTGTGTGTCCCGAGGGCGTCTAGATTTGAATGATTGCATCTGTGTTAGATGACCATAATTCTAGTGGCTCGAATGACCCAGCATTGACCTAAAGGGTTCTTTTGCAAAAAGAAACAAACATAAATCCTATGAACAGAACTGCCTACGTCCTATCTCTGGAAATTTCATTAAAGATAATGGAAAATAAACCTGTCCATCAAAAAAGGAGAATTGTATGAAAATATGCAAGCATTTCAGGACATGAAAGCAAGCTTACACCTTAGAAAAGTGCTAAGGCAAAGGAAATGGAATTATGACAAAGTGCTCAGGAAGGGTCTGCTGAGTACGCTGGGGTTTCATGGCCCCAATTACGATTGTGGAGTTTGCATTAAAAGGCCATCAGTATGAGGCACTGAGACCCCCGAACCATATCCTGTGTTCAGCGGATGTATATATGATACGCTTTGCCAACCCAGTGAGTGTGTAGAACTATCATCGTAGAGCATCAGGCCACTAAGTATGAGGTCTCTGATTTCCGCTTAAATTTTTGACTCCAACCCGTAAGTTCAGCCTTGTGGGATTCTCAGACACGTCAACTGACTTTTATTTGTGGAGTCACGTAGAACAGGAGACTTGTATTTCGCTGAGCATTTACTATGGGTCAGGTATAGAGCTAGACACTTTGATTCACCTCCACGAACATCCCGGAAGTACACAGTGTTCTACTGCTTGATTGAGCCCCCACTCCCGTGGCTCTGCCCCCTGTTCTCTGTCCTCTGGACATATGGGCTTCAAACCTGGGAAGCTCATTCCCACCACAGGGCCTTTGCAGAAGCTCTTCCCTATGCCTGGACTGCCCCCTTCCCGACCCTTATACAACCATCCCCTGTTGTACCAAGAAACCCACGAGGATCCAACTGCCTCCCCCTTCTACAAGAAGGTTAGATTTCCCCTGATGCAGAACCTCTCAGGGTTGCATTTCTCCAGGAAGGTAACTGAAAATGAAAAACCTTGGTGGAGGGAGGCAGGGAGGGGGCTGGAAGATCGGCATCCCAACCCTTCTGTGGAGTGGTTGATGGGTCTAATCTTGGAAGATCACTTCCCGTCCCTAAGTCTCAGATTTTCCATTTGCAAAAGGGCAATATAATATTGCTCCTGGGATTTTTCTAAGGCTCAAATGAAATGATGTATGTGGATGTATTTAGTAATTAAGTGCTCTTCAGGTGTACACAGTGCTGTAACCACCTAATCTATATTGTGTACATGACCATATGTATCTCTTTCTATCCAAAGGGAAAAAATACTATTAATAAAACAATGTGTTACTTTTCCTAATAAGATATTCTATGTTCAGTGGATATGGGTACCTTACGTTTACTCTCAACACCATGACCATCATCAACACCGCTACCATCACCATCTGGTTCTCAACAGAACGTGTGTGTAGGTGAGGTTGTTTTTGATGACCTCCCACTTCCTTTTGACCCCCTTTTGATCGTCTCTCCCTCCTCCCAAGTCCTTGCTATTCTCATGCAGTCCTCTGGGTGCTCAGTCACCACTGTGGGAGAATCCCCTACTCAAAGATCTCTTAGTGACCTTGGGCAAGTCACTTCTCTTCTCTGTACTTTAGTTTCCTCACCTGCAACATGGGAACATTCTATTGCTGTGATGATTAAATAAGTTCGTACATAAAAAGGTCTCGGAACAGTGCACGGCACATTGTAAACGGTAAATGTCCACTCTTTACTCACACACTCAAATGATCTCTTTCCTTTGCCCCATCCTCCAAACTCAAGTCTTTTCTAAACGTGATTCTCAAAGAACATCTCCAGAAGAAAGAAGTTTGACAAATGACTTCACACCACTAGCTTAATGGCTTGGAACCTGGGATGAGTCACCCCTCTCAGCAGAAGTTGTGATTTAAAGAGGATGCTTGAAGAGTGTAGGACCGTAGCCCAGGAATGAATGCCTAAAGCTGGATGTCTGATGACCGTGCACGGCAGGTGGGAGAGACGTTTTGGCGAAGTAGGCATTTCCGTTCAGGCTCCTGACTATCTCATACCCGGCTTGCTTGGCTTGGTGGGTCAAGCAACCTAATAGTGAGGACACAGGTTTGATCCCTATTCACCTTTCGAGACCTGGCTCATTGTTTAAGCTGTCCTTGAACCAATCCATCCACCCTCAAACTTCCATACTTCCAAAAAGTATCTCCCTTCCTCTGCATGCTACTTTGTACCTCGTGATATAACCATTTATACACACGTATAATTTTCTCTTTTTCTTTTGTGGTTACACTTACATCGCCTAGCACAATGTCAATGAATAACAATTAATATTTCTTGTTCCCTAATAATCTGATAATTGCAAAGAGAAAATTGCTACCTAAGCACAGACTCTGCCTATTTTCTTATCCAGAAGCCACTGGTTAGTCACAAGGTGGATTCATTACTATTAAAACCAATTCAGTGCGATTTTCTATCACCAACGGTATTATCGTCCCCAAACTGCAGGTGAAAATGGAAGCTCTTCTGCTCTTTTAGAGGCAGGACAGGATAGTGGATAAGACTATGGGCTCAGCTAGTCAAGGTTCAGATTCTGGCTCTGCCACTTATTAGCTGTGTGACTTTGAGAAAACTGGACCTGTCTCTGGAATATCTGTCCTGTTTGTCCTGCCTCCTCTGCAAGGGCAAGAACTTATCACGGCCTCCTTGTGTGTCAGTGGCATCCCCACATTCTTCCTCCTTTACTGGACCCTAGTAAACTTATCCATCTCTCAAATCCCACAGCTCTAAGCACAGTGTCTTAACATGACAGGACCTCAATAAATGTTATTTGGAAATAACTGAATGTAATCTAGGCAGGTCAGAAAACCCCTGAAGCCGAAACAGAGCACACACAGACTCTTATCTATCCAGGAATTTCTACCCACAGAACAGTAATGTGTTCTGTGTGAGACGAGTCAGCCAGACCGCTCAGCGTGAGCAGCGAAGGTGGCCCCGCCAGGGACAGATGCTGGGGCACAGGCTGCGGGGTGCTCTGTGCTCAGAGAAGACAGAAAGGGCAGCCGGGTGACTCTGCTCCTCCCACTGCCAGGCTGGGTGATCTCGCTGCTTTTACTTTGGCGTTTGTACCCCATGAATGCTCTGCCCAAGCCACAGGTGTAGCCCACTGTTTGCTTCCCAGGCCACGTGTGGGGCCGAGCTCCACAGACGTGCCACTGTGTGGCTGGTGAGTCTCAGGGCCGTCCTCTCAGCCCCCCTGACCCGGCACAGCACCCCTGGTCTAGTAGCATCTGGGATGGGGTGGACCGGCCACCAGAGGATGGGCTGCGGGCTTGTCTCCTGGTGCCTTTGGGTCTGCCCAGGTGGCGTTCTTTACCTGGCCTGGGAATCCTCAAGAGTGACCTGAAGCTGTACGGCCTTGGGCACCATTTACTTCCATTTATGAAGGCCTTGGTGGGTGGCGCTTCCCCAGAGGAAGCCACGGGACTTGTAAATTTGGAATATTTGGGCAAGAAATGGAGAGTTCTCTGAATTAGACAAAAATCAAATTGTTGACTGTTTTTAAAGGATATTCACTATTACTACTTTCAAGAATGGTCAGGGAAGGTGACACAACTTTGCTGAGTAACCTGGGGTGAAAATACCTCACGGGGTGGGTGTGAAGGTGACATGAAGCAACATATGTACGAGGCCTAGCTTTGAGCAGAAGTGCAAGTGCTGGCAGGGCTCCCTTCCTATTTTCCTACTAATGATTATGGAGATCAAAGCCACCGTTCCCGGTGGGCGGGATTGCACAGACCCTAGGAACCTCCCAGGGCAGGGTGGACACTGTCCACACAGCCTCTCTTACTATGCCAGCCTGCGGTGAGTTCCTCTCCTTTTGAAACACATTCGTTGTTTGTTCTAAAAACACGCAATCGTGTACTGTTTCTGAGATCTCACTGATATATATTCGTATTCCCAATATAAAGACTTGGCTAGCCCTGGAGGTTGGGACCAGAGACTACCTTGATATTCTCTACAATTTAAACCTGCAAAATGGAATGAAATGCTCTGACCATTGTAAGGCACACGAGGGAATGGGTCACAGCTGAGGACAGGGCCTTCCAGGCCCCTGACTTCTAAAGGACTTGTGGCTAGGGAGAATAAGGAAGGAAGGAAACCATGTATATTATTGTGTACAAGGTATTTACATGCATAATAATAGTAATAATGCTGGTGTAAGCAGCTTTGGGCAGGAAAGAGCACTTTGCAGGAAGGAGCTCTCTGCAGGAGGTCCCTTTTGTCTTGTCCCTTTTGTCTTGTCACCTGTCCTGTCACCAACCTTAAACCAGGCGCCCCATGTTCTACTCATCTCTGGCCCAAGCACACTTTTCAAATCTTTGGATCACACAATACGCTGCTTAACGTGTTGGTTCTTTCTTTAGATCAAAGAAGTAGAACTGAAGAATAAGTAATTAACAGACCACCAGATCTCTTCCCCAGCTTCCCCTTCAGTCACCTCAAGAACGAACAGCATCTAAAGAAAGATCATGAGATGACAAGCCTGAACGCAGTGGGAGACTACGAGTCTGACCTCCTACCTCAATGATTAACTGAGATTACTTCCCCTTTTCCCTTTAAAAACTTTCATGGCCAAGTAGTATCTTTGGAGTTGGTTTTGGGACACAAGTCCGCCTTCTCCCCAGATTGCTGGCTTTGTGATTAAAAGCAACATTTTCTGTTTCTACCAACCCTTGCCTCTTGAGTACTGATTTTCGAGCTGGGAGCAGCCAGACCTGAGTTTGGTTACACTGATAAAATGTACTGAGCACTTACTATATGCCAGGTTACTAGACTGGGCTCCATAAATACAAATTACTGTTCACTGAGCACCTACTGTGTGCCAGGTAGCCTCCTAAGTGTTTTTCATACATCATCTCATTTATATGCATAGAAATATCAAGAAATAGGTATTGTGTCTGTCATTTAAACCAATGAGGAAATAAGGGTGGAGGCGAGTTAACTGACTCCTGTGTTTCTGTTTAGGATGGGTTACAATGCACAATAATTATTAGTTCCCCGTTACATTTGTGAGTTCCTTAACAGCTGGGACCATGGCTTGTTTAGCTGCTTGCCCAGCACACAGCACTGGGGTCTGGTCCACTGAATGCTCTTTGCCTGGACTGAAACTGAACTGAATGGGTGGCTCTCCCCATCTCCATCCCTCTCCTCCACAGCCCAGTGGGAGCATCCTTCTCCCCTCTGTGCTTGTTCTGTTTTCCTGTGGCTCAGCTAAGTGTCCTTTCCTATGGCCCCTACACACTTTCCCCGAAACTTCTCTTCCTTTATTTCCTCCCCTTTCCAAGCGCTATGTGTCTGTGGCTATTTCAAGATCTGGAGAAGAGGTCTCTAAAGAAACTGGGTGCTGGGGTTTGAGAAACAAATAATGACATTTTATTTGAAAATTTAGAAAGAAAAGCTTTTATTAACACTGCATTGATGTACGTACAGAATGAATGAATGAATGAATGAATGAAAGAAATACTGAGGTGGGGGTAATGTGCTCAAACATCCCAGTCAGGGCTTACTCATCAGCTGCTCCACTCCTGAAATTTTATAAACAAGATTGCTGAGGCCCTTGTTCAGCCTTTGTCTGTTTACCTGAAACGCGTCCTCAGAAATATCGTCTTGTAGGCAAAGTCTTGCAAAATTAGCCTCTTTGTTCAGATAGGCTGCTTTCCATTGCTGTGTGGTTTTGGTTTTCTTTTCCTGAGCACTTGCCTATTAATTTGCCCTTTTGTTGAGCCTGGCCTTCTCTGCCCTTGCATGCAGGCGAATTTAAGTTTGCTATCACAGCGGTTTTCTCTTGTTTCCCTGGCAGTGATCCTCGGTCCATTAAGTGAGTGAGATCTGGGAACTGCTAAGACAGAAACAAATCTTCTCCTTATCTGGCTGGTCTCACTTCTCCAGTTGTCCTGCCTATTCCACTAGGCAATCACTATCTCCATGAAAAACAATCAACATAGCCATAGAAATCTCAAATAAGGATTCTGAAACTAGAAACTACAATGATCATCTCTTGGTAAGTTAAAACCATTAAACATTTTTACAAGTGTTTGTGTTTAGAACCTTTAAATGGGATGCACATTCATCTCTTTTAAAGTTTAGCTTGAAACAAAGTTAAAAACCAAGCAACAAAACAACCTGTGTTCAAAGACCACGGGGGAAACTCCACTTGGAGTTTCACCCCATGAAAACGTGGCAGTATTTACCCACACGGGAACAAGCTGAATGCTGGAACACCGACCACAGGCGCCAAAGACTGGGAAAGGACTTTCCAGTGAACACAATGGAATCCTCCCTTGGGAATGGTCATTGGTTTTCCATAATTCATACCGAATTTAATCAGAGAATCCTCAGGTCGGATGACTCAAACTTGGACGTAATTACTCTAATGGCCACAGAGATTCCATTTAGGATATTAAAAAGGCTACAGCTGTTGCAGAAACATTCATATTAAGGAGCCACAAATGCACAGTAAAGGGAACAGATGTTTGTTGCCAGGATTAGATTTCTCCTGTGCGAAAGTTCAGGTCTTAGTGTTGATTCTTGTTGCCAGTCTGAACCCACAATTTTGAAAAAAAACATAGGTCGCCTGTAAGCTCGACCCCATTTTATGTTCCCAAACTTGAAATACACCTTCCACAAGTAGGAAAGAATGTGAATCTTTTCTAACTTTGGAACCTAGGACCGGGACATAATTTGTGGATCAAGAACAAATTTTGAGATTTACCATTTATCAACTAAAAAGACAAAATATGACTTGGGTAATGAGAACAATTTTGTACATCACACTTCAAAGGAGTCTTATTACTTGGCAGCAAAACACAAATTCTATCAATGAAATTACACACACTCAGGGCTTAACAAACTGGACAAACATATATGCTGGTGTTAAAAAAATAAAGTCACATACAAGCCTACAGAGGCCCCTTCCTCTGGGTTTTCATAGAATCTCACGACCGTTTTTCCAGATATTGCTTTGTGCAAAGGGGTAACTAGGAGCGAGATCTCGGCAGATATGCCCTTCATTTACAGAGGAAATATTTCAATCTGGAGAAGGACTGCCCAGCTCCAACCTGCCTGCCCCCCAGCGAGGGCCAGGCGTGCCCCATGGCCCCTCCATCTCAAATGGCTTGTGAATGTCTAAGAGGTCTTGTTACTCTCCCGTAGTCTGAGGACCCACAGAATCAGCGTCACCGGGAACTTGTTAGAAATGTGGGATGCTGGCCCCAGAACGGATGAATCAGAATCTGCTTTTAAACCAGATCCTCAAGGGATTCACGTGCACATTGATGTCTAAGACACTCTGTTCTAGGGCACAGTCTCCATACAAAGTAGACAGGATTTGTTAAACGTGTGGTTTAGCCAGTTTAAACTCTGGTGGGATTTTTAATATTTACTGCAGAGAGAGATGATTTTCCTATCCAGAAATCAGAGAGGAGAGTAGTATTTGATGGGTTGCAGGTTAGGGAAAGTAAAGGGACATGCCTTTATTATCTTTTTAAATTTAATTTTATTTATTTTATACAGTAGGTTCTTATTAGTTATCCATTTTATACACATCAGTGTATACATGTCAATCCCAATCGCCCAATTCATCCCACCACCACCATCCCCGCCCCGCCACTTTCCCCCCTTGGTGTCCACATGTTTGTTCTCTACATCTGTGTCTCTATTTCTGCCCTGCAAACCGGTTCATCTGTACCAGTTTTCTAGGTTCCACATATATGCGTTAATATACCATATTTGTTTTTCTCTTTCTGACTTGCTTCTCTCTGTATGAGAGTCTCTAGATCCATCCACGTCTCTACAAATGACCCAATTTTGGGGACGTGCCTTTAATGCCTTTATTTCCTAAATGGTTAGTTGGTAACTTTGCTTCATGAAATGGAAAAATCCAAACACAAAGATTTCCGATTATAATTTCCTTTCCTTTCCTTTCATTTCCTCTCTAGAGATATCCAGCAAAATAATAAAAGTAATAGCTAACATTGAATGTAGGCTTACTAGATGCCAGGCACCCATTCTGAGATTAAATGTAAGATTTAATCTTCACAATACTCTGTGAGGCAGCAAGATTATCCTCAGGTTTTAGATGAGGGAACTGGTGCACAGAGAGGCTTAGCAACAAACTCAAGATCACACAGTGAGTAAGGGACAGAGTCAGGATCCAAAACCGAGGAGGTCTAGCTGACCACGCCACACCTCTCCCTGTTATGGGAAACCAACAGCAAATGACTCAGGTGACCATCTCAGGCAGAAGCACTAAATTCTGTGGCCTGAAACACGGAGTTAGAGGTTTGAAATAAAGACACTAAAGCTCAGAGAGGTCACGTTCGTGCTGCAAGTCACCAGATGAGGGAAGTGCTGGGGTGGGTCTTCTGATTTTTCATCCTATGATCTTTTAATTCAAAACATACTTTTTTTTTTTGGTATACAACAAGGATTTATCGCTCAATCTCAACACTTTCAAATTCTGACATTTTCACTCTGTACCTCAAACATTAGGAGCTGTTTTTCTAATTAAGACTTTTGTCTTCCAGTAAATCTACCGAACACAAGACAGCTCTGCAGGGCATGATTCTCATTCCCACGCTGATTTTTTCAAAAGCCTAATGTTTATGATAGTACCGGCTCTGCCTCCAAGTGGCCAGAAAACTTAGAAAGAAAACAAAAACGAACAACCTAGGTAAGGAAGAACTGACTTGTGTCCTAGCTGCCCATCTCAAAGGTTAAAAGGCCACCTGATGGTTTAGAACTGACAACGGGATAATTTCATTTGGAGTTTATGATATTGAGAGGTAGCCCTTTTAGAAGGTCTCCTGGGTGCCAGGAACAGTGCACACAGTGCTTTATTTACTCATTAGAACGACGCTGTGAAGGAGATGGTGTCAGGAGCCCCGTTTCATGGATGAGGAAACGCTGGCCGAGACAGCTAAAGATGTTGTCCAAAGTTACAGACAGTAAACGGGGAGCTCTTCTCACACTCCCTAGGTTACATTCTGCAGGTGAGGCAATGGTAGCCCAGAGAAGAAAAACATTTGCCCACAGTCACGAAGCTAGTTAAAGGGCAGTGCTGTGCTTGGAATCTTCCTCCAGAGGGGCCAAGCTTGGCTTGATGGCAAATGGGAAATCCTAGGGAATGACAGTGGACCGTCTCAGCGTACATATTGCTTTGAGAGAGGTTCATCTAGCTCCTCAGGAAACATGGCTTCAGAAAGCCAAATCTCTCCTTAAAAAAAGAACGGAGGGTCTTTTCTGGTGGCGCAGCAGTTGGGAGTCCGCCTGCCGATGCGGAGGACGCGGGTTCGTGCCCCGGTCCGGGAGGATCCCACATGCCGCGGAGCGGCTGCGCCCGTGAGCCATGGCCGCTGAGCCTGCGCGTCCGGAGCCTGTGCTCCGCAGCGGGAGAGGCCACAGCAGTGAGAGGCCCGTGTACCGCAAAAAAAAAAAAAAAAAAGAAAGAAAGAATGGAATCCAAGAGCATATTTCTTTAGAAATGTAGGATGCACATGATGTCCAAATGAACAGGCTTGTCTTATTTTGAGCATGGAACAAGAGATGTTTGAGATGCAAACATTTCCAACTTTCTGAAAGTCTGGCCTGAGATATTTTCTGACCAAATAGTAACCAAAAGAAGAACAAATATTGTGCTGTTAGCAATTATCCCGTGTGTCTGGTACGTGTCCACAAATGGCAGCTTCTGCAGAAGGAGTCGAGCTACCAAAGTGATGGAACCAACGCGCTCTCCAACCAAAGAGTGTGTGTTCTCTTGCGTATTCTCGTGGTTGGATTTATTTGGGACAGTGTGGCAAGCAAAGTCGAAGGTATCAAAAATGATCCACACTTGCTTCCCAAGACGGACGGGCAGCTCACTTCCTGGGGCTGCCTTGTCTACAGCTGCCTCAATTCTAGGGGTCCATTTGCCTGGAAGATGAGACAAGGTGGGGATGAGGAAGTAAACTGCCAAAGTGAGGAAGCTAACATTCTGCATGTTACCTCCTCACGAGGGTCACTCAGGGGACCCACATACCGACTCACAAAGAGTCACAGCCTGAAGTTGCCACGAGCACCTACAGGGTTGCCCCTAAGCTGGCGGTCTGCACCCAGGATTTTGCCTTCCTGGAGACAGCTGACAGTGTCTGGAGACAGGCCAGGGATGCTGCTAAACATTTTACGATGCACAGGCTAACCCTCCACGAGAATTATGCAGACCCTCAGATCAATGGTGCTGAGGTTAAGAAACCCGCCTGCCAGACTGTGAGGTGAGCGAGGTTCTCGTGGCCTCTGGTTCAGAATGCTCTTACTCTGGACTTCCCTGGTGGTCCAGTGGTTAAGACTCCGCGCTGCCACAGCAGGGGGCGCAAGTTTGATCACTGGTCGGGGAACTAAGCTCCGGCATGCCAGGCACACAGCACAGCAAAAATAAATAACTAAATAAAATTAAAAAAATTCTCTTCCTCTGACCCGAGTGAGGCACTGGGGTTCCTCCTTTCTACCCTCCTCCCACGGTCGGTGTGACTGATTCCAGGGAGGGACAGTCCCGTTGAATTAATACACACTAAGGTGTGAATGGCTGATAGATCCAGCACTAGCAGGAACAGCTGCAGTTTAAGTGACTCATGAATTTAATCTAAATTCAGCTCCAATCTGGGAAATTTTAGCGAGAGTGCCCTAATAACACAGGCACTTATTTTTAGTAGATGGGCGAGATGGTGAAATTTGCAAAGCATTGCTCACCTTTTAAAGTCCTAACATACATAAACAAATCTGTGATGTGGTTCCATGGGGATATAGTCGTGAATACCTTTTTTTTTTTTTTTAAACTTTTTTTTTGGCTGTGCCACGCGGCTTGTGGGATCTTAGCTCCCCGACTAGGGATTGAACCTTCGCCCCCCGGCAGTGAAAGTGCGGAGTCCTAACAACTGGACCGCCAGGGAATTCCCTGAATACTTTTTTTATTACAAGCAATTATTTGTACTTGGTATTGATCACAGTTGCTTTCCAGCAAGGGAAGAAACCCTATAAAAAATTCCTGTGCCCCAAACAGAGCTTATTTACCTTCTCTTCATTTCTAATATTGACTTGTGGGTTTGATACGCTAGGGCCCATTTGCTGGTATTTGAACGGCCCTCGTTACCATAAGTCCCAGGCTGTCTCCTCTCTGGACTGCTGTGGACCTATATTTGGACGGCAGGCTGCGTACGCTTTTATTTAAAGCAAGCGAAGCAGACACAGCCTGAGCAAAATAATGAGCCGTGGAGATGAGCGTCAGAGTCATTTCTTCTCATTTTAAGGCTCAGAAACAGATTTTGCCCTTCCGTACGCAGAGGGTGTGACGACGTGAAGCGGAAGTGATCCTCGCCTGCCAAACCTACATTGGGGAGACCACTTTACTTCGCTCTCCAGATTCTTTGTCCTGATGAGCAACAGCTAGGGGGCGTATATGGTAGATTGATGGGTAGCAGTATTCCATGCTGAATTTCAGAGGTAAATTAGCAGCCTCCATGGGTCTTCATCTTATGGGCTCTGGGTAGTAAAATTCAGAGAAGAGCTGGAGCTGAGAAGGGACCTTAGGGCTCACACCAGTTCAAACACCTCGTTTATGGAAAAGGAAACGGGAGTCCAAGAAGGGGGCCTGGTTTGATGGAGGCCATTTGGACAGAGTCACAACAAGCCTGACCTCCCACAAGTGTACCGACTCCTAACACCAAGTTCCATCAGGAGCCTCCCCTGTGACACAGGGAGCGCTGAGACCGTCTGGGGTGAAGCTGGGTGAGGGCAGGTAGCCTTCATCACGATGAAGCGACCTCCTTGTTTCCAGAAAAAGCAGCTCCTGGTTCCGTGTCTTGAATCTGGCCTCAGGATAGAGGCAGCGGCTGATTGTTTAGGATGAACTAATACCGGGCTGAAGTGGTCCTTGTCCCAAGATAACTGGCAGACTCTCTCAACCAGTGCTCTCCTGGGGGCTGGCCCACGATGGTATTCTACGGGGGTGAGCAATGCCGGCACTGCAGCGTGCCATTGACGGTGGGAGTGGGGGACAGTGGTAAAAAGCTACAAGGGCCCCAAGCAGAGCGGACCCTTTGACAGAAAGAGCTACCTAGAGATAGAAAGAGGGTGAGATGGGGATGGACAAGACAGACTGGGGACTGTGGACCCGAAAGCCTGTCCAGGAACCCCATACTCTAGACAATTTTTTTTTTTTTTTTTTTTTTTTTGCGGTACACGGGCCTCTCACTGCTGTGGCCTCTCCCGCTGCGGAGCACAGGCTCTGGACGCGCAGGCCCAGCGGCCACGGCTCACGGGCCCAGCCGCTCCGCGGCATGTGGGATCTTCCGGGACCGGGGCACGAACCCGCGTCCCCTGCATCGGCAGGCGGACTCTCAACCACTGCGCCACCAGGGAAGCCCACTCTAGGCAATTTAATTCTTGTCCTCTTGGCCAGCGCATGTGGAGATCAAAGGCCTTTCTTCAACTAATTTGTGGCACATGGCAAATCCTTGACAGGGTCAGGAAAAACAGCAGATTCTGAATCTTGGAAATTTGGAATCTTAAGCCTCTATTAATTACACATGCCATGGACTCTGTAATTTGAAAGGAGAGAAAATCCACCACGGCTACAACTGCCCTTCCCCAAAGCAGAGATTAGGCGAATCACAGACCTGGTCAATATTTCCTGAGTTCTTCCAAGGGAAGGGACTAGTTAAGAAATCCTTGTCTGGAAAGGTGAGAACAATAGAATTGGGCATCTTATGGAGACAGGTTAGTGGCTAAAAGATTCTAGAAGCTTTAGTAATAGATTTTCAGTGATGTCTCCTTTCACAGACATCCTAAAGGGATGTTTGAAATGAATGGGCACTTCTCAAGGATCAGGCCTGGAAAGTGGGACTGGAAGACCTATTTCTGAGTCACTCCCATGACTCTTTACTTCTTGGACTGTGGGATGGGTTGCTGGGGAAAGCTGGATGGCATTTGGTCATGGGATTTAGAAATGTGCTTGAGCAAGACGACAAGATAGGCGCATTTGTCCCCTTAAGCTTTCCTGGCGGGGTGGTGCATGTGACCTGGAGATATCTAGGTGGTGGTGGTGGTGATAATAAATGCCATAAAGACGGCGTTTATGGTTTAGTACTTGAGCTCCCAGTGTTCCAGCCGTGGTGCGAAGCACGTTGTTTCTTTTGACCCTTACATTAGTATCGCGATCGCTAGTGGTCATGCCCGTGTCACAGATGAACAAACTGAGTATTCAGAAAGGGGAGGCCACTTGCCCAAGGTCACAGCTGAAGAGGGAGAGCCACATTGGATCCCAGGTGGATGCAACCAGAGGCCTGTGCCCTCGGCCCCCCTGCTGCCTTTTAAGGGGTCAGCAGTGTGGATATGGTTTGGGGCGTTCGCAATGGCTGGTGCAGAGCTAACTGGAGTCGAGATGGATACACTTTCCTGGTTTGGAGACACACATCGTCCTCATCGTTTACCTGCTCCCTCTCCCCTCCAGCCTTTTCCGCATTTAAAAGGAAAAGATAAAAGCAAACAAAGAGAAGTAAAACAGAGCTTCAGGGAAAGAATGAAGCAAGTAAAAAACAGGCAGGCTTTCCAACAAACCAATAGAAAGCTCCTCTGTCCTTTTGAGAAATCATCAAAAGCAATAAGACAAGGGCTGGGAATCAAGAAGGACCAAAGGGGAGGGGCTCCTCCGGGGTCTCAGGAGAGAACCTCAGCCAGAAGACAAGGCCTCGGAGTCACCGGGATGCGGACACTGAAACCTTCCCTCCCTTGGGGACCTTGCAGGCTCTTCCTGACCTGTCAGCAAGCAGGAGGGACTTGCTGCTCTCAGGGACCCACCCAGCACCTCTAAATATCCTCCTTCCCTGTTGTAAAGGCTGCTTTGGGACGTAAAGGCCACCAGCCTTCAAGTGATGCTCTCTGCTTTCACGTTTCTGTTTACGCTTTCTGGAACGGAACACGGATTTTTTGGTAGCTCATATCATTATGTTTTAAGCCCTTGTACCTTAACCATGCCTCATGGAATCATCACCCTGTCAATTCAGTCCCAAACAGGAAAACCTTCTCCACGGGACCTCTTCATCTCTCAGATGCATCGTTAGTCGCTGATGTATGCTACTTAGAATTTCTAGGGACAAACGTGTCTTCCTGGCTTAGATGCATAGAGCCAAAAAGAAATAAAAAGTCCTATCAAATTTGCAGTGTGAGGGCTTCCCTGGTGGCGCAGTGGTTGGGAGTCCGCCTGCCGATTCAGGGGACACGGGTTCGTGCCCCGGCCCGGGAAGATCCCACATGCCGCGGAGCGGCTGGGCCCGTGAGCCGTGGCCGCTGAGCCTGCGCGTCCGGAGCCTGTGCTCCGCAATGGGAGAGGCCACAACAGTGAGAGGCCTGCGTACCGGAAAAAAAAAAAAAAAAAAAAAAAAAAATTGCAGTGTGTGCAGAGGAGGATGGTGAGGGGAGACCAGAGCACTCAGGTGTATTGAGTGCCCACCAGGGACAATGACTGTATGCATATTACTCTGTGCCTTTTTTTATTTTTTTTGACCTCTGCTGTTTCCCTGGGGACCACAGAACTTGTCACACAGGAGCACCCCCATAAATGTTGACTGATTTACTTAGATTCTCACTGCAGTGCTAGGATGCTTTCTGCCCCCATTGGACAATAAGAAAATTAAGACTCCACGAGCTTAAGCGACTTGCTCAAATTCACAGGGTTAATAAGTGGCCAAGGAGGGATTTGGCCCCAAGGACACATGACTCCAATGTTCTTTTCACTATACCACACCAACTCCAGAAGCAACTAGAACAGGTGGGCAAAACAGAGCATTGTAGCCCTGTCTAAAGAGGCTGACAGTACCAGGAGGAGGTGCAGAGGACTGTCACAACTTTTTGAACACAAAGATGACTTTAATATAAAGACCAAGTCCTTGCTGAGCTCACTCACTTCCAGAATATTCTCATGCATTTGTACAGCGCTTTGTGACACAGACTCATATCAGAATCCGTGTCTCCCTGCTTCTTGGCCACACAGCTGGACTGCACTTCCCAGCCACCCTTGCAGTTGAGATGAAAGCATTGGTCACCCCCTCCAGGCCCCTCCTATAAAGCATCTCCACGCATCTTTTCATTTTCTTTCCTCCCTTCTCCTGTTGAATGGAGAGAATTCTGAAGTCCTAGAGGTGAGTGGGGACGGAAGGAGGAAGGAACCTGGGTTCCCAAAGGACCACAGGAACATTACCCACCAAGCAAGAACACGTGGCTTTGGATTGAACAGGAGTCAGATGTAAAATTCTGTTGTATGAACTCACTGAGATTTTAGGGTTCATCTTGCTAAAGCCGAGATCACTGTTTTACTAATGGGCCTTTGAGAATTGCAAATAGCTTTCTTATCTATGATATCATTCAATCCTTTACAAATGCAACAAGTCAACTGGAAGCTGAAAGACTGAGAGGAATCGTCTATGAGAACCATCAAACCATCTGTGTGGCCAGAAGCACATTCCTTTAAGTTCAGGGGCTTAGTTTCTCCACCTGTGATTTCAGGGTGTTGGGTCAGATGGTCTCTGAGATTTCTTCTCATTCTAAACCTCTATAAGTCTTTTTCGATGTCCAAAAATGTGCATTGGCGTGTTCAGACACTGATCTCTTGATACCGCGAGCCCCTCCAAGGCAAGGACTACTTCTCAGTTACCTTTATATGCCTAGAATCCAATCTCTTAGATGCTCTAAGGTTAAATTTAATTAGAATTTTCTGTTGGAAAAAACTCAAAGAATTTACGAATGTTCTGATTTATGCCAATGATTTCTTGATCCAATTTGGAGCACAGGATGGAAATGCTTATGAATATTTTCATTATGCATTACTGAGTATGGGGTAGGCTATTTTATACTCATTTACGTAGACGTAATCTTTGAAGAATGATTTTATAATAATACTGAAAGGCTTTTTTGATTAAAGGGAGTGCCAGCGGTAATTGGTATTCTGATGCCTTCATTTACAGTTTTATTTAGCTGAGTAATACAGGAGCATAATTTCTATTTAGAGTTGAGAAAATTGGAGTACAGAACATTCAGAGTTTTCTCATTCAAATGGCCCTTCACTTGAGGTTCATAAAAGTAGTATTGGGCGAACTAGGAACAATTTAAAAAGTTTGAAAAGGCCCAAGGGAAATTATACAACCATAGGAGGCAGCCTGTGCCACTTGCATGAAAAATCTATGCCTTCTGGTTCTTGAAAAATAAACACATTTTTTCTGTATATCTGTGTCGTATGGGAACATTGGTCATTTCATCCTGCTCATTGAAAATATCAGATTATATGTGTTTTTGATGACTAAAAATAGGCAA
Organism: Globicephala melas; assembly: GCF_963455315.2. Classification (NCBI taxonomy): domain Eukaryota; kingdom Metazoa; phylum Chordata; class Mammalia; order Artiodactyla; family Delphinidae; genus Globicephala; species Globicephala melas. Next base: position 143,303,332 of record NC_083317.1, read on the forward strand.
TGAATTCTATTACCCGAAAAACGCAATTTGGCAGGTAAAATGTTTAAAAGCACAGGGTTTAAGGGAGGTGGGAGGTTAAGGGTTAACAAGAGGGTCCTGGCAGAAAAATGGGAATCACAATTTGACACTGTACAGGTAGAATGAGATCGAAGGAAAGGAAACCAGTGATTTTTTTTTTTTTTTTTTTGCGGTACGCGGGCCTCTCACTGTTGTGGCCTCTCCCGTTGCGGAGCACAGGCTCCGGACGCGCAGGCTCAGCGGCCATGGCTCACGGGCCCAGCCGCTCCGCGGCATGTGTGAGGATCTTCCCGGACCGGGGCACGAACCCGTGTCCCCTGCATCGGCAGGCGGACTCTCAACCACTGCGCCCAGTGCTTTTTTTTTTTAAACTTCTTTTTATTGGCAGCTGCAGGGGGATGTGGGTCCCCCTCCCATTTTCTGCTATCACCTCCCCTTCCTGTGATTACATGTCGCTCCATCCTACCTCCTGGGGCGTGTGGGCATCCAGAAAGATGCTGTGTGCTATGGGCCCTTTGCCTCGGCTGGTATAGGAAATTCGGCCCATGGAAAATGAAGTATTAATAATGCCAGCCAGTGTTTTAAGATGCTTATCTTATTAGGGACTGCAGAAAGGAAGAGATTGTATTAAAAAATTATCTACTTCCTTTTGCATGAATTGTTTGCTTCAAATGTTATGTTTAGATGACTCCATTAAAAATATCTTTCCATAAAATAATAAAGAATAACAAAGGTATTTCTTGGCTCTCACTTGTTAGAAAAAGAAAAGGCCTTAGGTGGTACAAAAAGTTCTTTTAAGACATCCTACATAGGAGGCGGAATTTGAATGGGACCCTAAAGAGAAGGCAGGAATTATGGGAGTGAGCGAAGCAAAGCAGGGAAAATGTAAGCTTACCTGCACAACAAACCTTTGAAAACCTACAAACATTCGCTTACATCTGTTTTCTTCCATTGTAGTGCAGTAATGCTATGGGCCATTTCTCCCCATTAAATTGACAGTCACTAATGTCGAGTGCCTACCTGTGCCAGGTACTGCCTGAGGAGGGCTCTTCCAGGCTGAGTCTCAGTGGACCCTACCCTGTGTTAAGAGGATTTATATCCATCCTCCATCCTCACCACATCCTTTGAGAAAAGTTCAGCATTTTCAGCGTCGGGAGTTTTAAAAGCTCCCTGAGTGAATCAAACGTGCAGTCCCGACTGAGAACTGTAGCACCATGGGGCTGTTCCCCAGACAGCTACATTCTCTTGAGGCTTAAAATGGTAGTCATTTAATTTATAGGTTAAAAAAAACCCTCTTGGGGGTGGGGGAGAACTCCTCTCATAACCAAAAGCTGCATACAACTCAAACTACTCACTAAAAAAACATGGGGTGGCCTTCTGAGCTCAGTGTCCAACTCGATCATTTGCAAGAATTGGCAGGACATAGAAATAAGTTTCCTCATGGCAGCTCCATTCCTGCAATGAACAGTGCTGCCCGTGGAGAGCATCCCTAAAGGACTTTATGATCATGTGATCTGGAGGGGCTCCTACCCTGATGGGCCCTTGAGGTAAATGAGATGCTGCAGTCCACCAGCCAGATGCGGACTGCAGGTGCTGTGGGCTTGTCATTCCTGGGTGAAAGTGACAAGGCGCGCTAGGTAATCAACCAGAGCAAAGCATCATGAATTACATCTCAGTTTGTCCCGGTTCACCCTAGATGAACAGGTGATATTTTAGATGTCTTTTGTAGGTACTCAGAGGAAATGCCAGAATGGTAGAAATGTTAGAACGAATGTTAGAAAGCAAACATTTGCTTAAACACAACCAATATGAAACAAAAACAAAACAAAACGCCACTAGATGAGTGGTTTTTAAGCTTCCGTGTGTATCAGAGTCACCTGGAGAGCTAGTAAGGAACCCAGAAGCCCAGGTCGTTGTCATTCGGTAACACTGTAGAATAGAGCTGGTTTTGCCTTTTTTGTAACCCAAATTTTCAGTGATTCTGATACCCCACCACCCAGTCTGAGAACAACTGCTCTTTTCTCAACACTCGGATGCACGTTAGAATCACTTGAGGAGTTAAAAAAAACAAAGACGCCAGAGGCTCCACTCTAGACCAGCTCGGCTGGCATCTCGCGGGTGGGGTGCAGGCATTGGTATTCTGAAAGAGCTCCCGAGGGGACCTGGACGGGCAGCCTGGCCTGAGAACCACTGTGTCCTGATGGTGGTTCTCAGACTGGCGTGTGCTTCAGAAGCACCTGGACAGTTTTAAAAGAATACTGAGTCTTGGGTCCACACCTAGAGATTCTGAGTTAGCTGGTCTGGGGTGCCACGGGCACTGGGATTTTACAAAGCTCCCAGGGTGACTGGAACGTGCAGGCAAATCAGAGCAGAACAAGGGTAGGTCCTCCCCCCAAAAGGAAGCCCGCTGAATCCAGCTTCCTTGGAGATTGTTATATACACACTGCTGAGCAAAAAAGACTAAGAGCTTCAGTTAAGAACGTAAGTCCTCAGTAATGTAATGGAAACCCCACTGTTAGCTTATCTTTTGTTCCTCCCATGTCATCTTTAATACCCAAAAGAAAATGGTGGGCAATCAAAAGTTCTGTAAGATTGGACCTCTGGAAAGTTGTACGGTGAGAAAAATGTCTTTTAAAGCGACTCTGTATAGCAGCATTTTAAAGCGATACTTAGAAAGCAATGGTGGGACTTCCCTGGTGGTCAAATGGCTAAGACTCTGCACTTCCACTGCAGGGGGCTCGGGTTCCATCCCTGTTCGGGGAACTAAGATGCCACATGCCACGTGGCATGGCCCCCCCAAAGAGAGAAAGCAATGGTGATGGGAATGTAATAGAAATAAAATTGAAAAGAAAAAAAAAGAAAAAGAAAAAGAAAACGAGACCTGATCACTATTTAAAATCAGTTTCCGGGCTTCCCTGGTGGCGCAGTGGTTGAGAGTCCGCCTGCCGATGCAGGGGACAAGGGTTCGTGCCCCGGTCCGGGAAGATCCCACATGCCGCGGAGTGGCTGGGCCCGTGAGCCATGGCCGCTGAGCCTGCGCGTCCGGAGCCTGTGCTCCGCAACGGGAGAGGCCACAACAGTGAGAGGCCCGCGTACCGCAAAAAAATAAATAAATAAAAAAAATAAAATCAGTTTCCCATGCTTTGGGAACAGTGTCCAAACACTTAACGGTCCACCTTGGTGACCATGGGCAGGTCACTTCACCGTGCTCGCCTTTGCCTCCTGATGTGTGAAGTGTGAGGGTTAGAGAAAACGTCTCTCAGCTCAGCATCAGCACCATGACGGGATGCACCTGCATCCTACAGGCTGGGGAGCTGGACGTCCACACTAGTTTCCCTTCTACAGCACAGAAAACTCCAGAGCGAGAATGTCATGATGGCCAAGATGTAAAAGAAAAGTCAAGGGAGGTAAAGCACGAGCCCGGGACTGTCAGTTGCGGGTTGGGGACAGGTGGAGGTGGCTCAGAGAAGAAACTCTTGGCTCATTGCAAACGCAATACCATCACATGTTCATCAGGGACTAAATTCCTGTTGGGAAAAATGACTTTCAGTTCTTTTGAAGGACCTTGGGTGAACAGACAGGAAGATCTGTCCTGACATAACAGAACCTGTCAGGTTAGGGTCGATATTTGTGACTGTCAGCACGGACCGAATAGGGAGCTGTGGGCAATTCTTGGTTAAAGGGGGCTCAAAAGAGTGGAGACGGTGGATACTGAGGGGTGATGGCGGTGGTGGTGACAGTAGTGATGCTGGTGACAATGGAGGTGGGGAGGGGCAGGGAGTGGGGCCCCGGGTGGGGGTCCAGGAGAGGCCAAATATTGTAAAGGGTGGCTTCTGGGGGGATACAGGGGTTGTTGATAAGGAAATACCTTTCTTTTCTTTCTTTCTTTTATACAGCAGGTTCTTATTAGTTCCCTATTTTATACATGTTAGTGTATACATGTCAGTCCCAATCTCCCCATTCATCCCCCCAGCCCCGCTTTCCCCCCTTGGTGTCCATACATTTGTTCTCTACGCCTGTGTCTCTATTTCTGCCCTGCAAAGCGGTTCATCTGCGCCATTTTTCCAGATTCCACATATATACGTTAATGTATGATATTTGTTTTTCTCTTTCGGATTTACTTCACTCTGTATGACAATTTTTTTCTTCACTCTCGTGTTCCCACCTTTCACTCTATAAAGCCCTGTTTTTCCTTTCAAACTTAAAAAAAATTAATTAGTTAATTAATTAATTTATGGCTTCATTGGGTCTTTGTTGCTGCGCGCGGGCTTTCTCTAGTTGCGGCGAGCGGGGGCTACTCTTCGTTGAGGTGCGTGGGCTTCTCACTGCGGTGGCTTCTTGTTGCAGAGCACGGGCTCTAGGCACACGGGCTTCAGCAGTTGTGGCACGTGGGCTCAGTGGCTGTGACTTGCGGGCTCTAGAGCGCAGGCTCAGTAGTTGTGGTGCACGAGCTTAGTTGCTCCGCGGCATGTGGGATCTTCCCGGACCAGGGCTCGAACCCATGTCCCCTGCATTGGCAGGTGGACCCTTAACCACTGCGCCACCAGGGAAGTCCCAAAAGCCCTGTTTGTTCTTTGTTTTTTTTTTTTTTTTTTTTTTGACATGTCACCTTCCTGGCCACCTGGCTGCAGCTCAGATTTGGAAGGTGAAGCTGGTCTAGAAGCAAATGTCTTCGCATCCCCAGGAGTTTTGAGGGAAGATTTTCACGAATCTGGCTGAATTTGGTGAGATATCATGAATTTGGTCTTTGTCCGAAGGCCCCATGTTTTTCAGCAGGAAGTTTCTCTTCCAGGAGAAGTTCAGGAAGTTAACGAGGTGAGGGATGGGAGAGGGACAGAGACAGAGTCCAGAAGGCCAGCTCTTCCTTAGGTAGATGTTGCCAGGTCTGGCTTCCTTTACCCATTCGTATTGTAGAAAGTATCACTGTTCCTTCTGTATTTGCTTTCGTGTTAAAGAAAAGGGTGACGTATTAGCTGCACAGAAATTCTCTTTTCTGTGTGTGTGGTTTTCTTGATTTTCCCCTGTATGGTGGACACTGGAGGAAATCTTGAACTGAGATGCTGGTCTCCTCTCTTCCCCAGACCGGACCCCGTTCAGGGACTTTCACTCTTCTAATTTGTGTGCGATGGGGGAAAATGTACAATGATAAGCAATTATGGTTCTCCCTTCCTTTGCTTTCTAAGATGAGTTCCTTAGAAAGGAAGATCTGTTTATTTTGCTGAGCAGAGCCTTACAGGGGGATGCAGACGGGAGAGACAGAGCGACGGGCCACCACCTCCAAGGGGAATGAACAGGTGGAGACGGGGAGGGAGGAGGGAGTGGCAGAGGGCGGGGCTCCTGACAGGAGTGGGCGGGGTCTGCAGCCTCCAGAGCCAGGAGGCGACCTGGGGTTTCTGCAGTTACCTCAGGAGTGATGGAGAGAGACATCTAGGGAGGAATTTAAAGGTCCTCTGTGTGATCTGTCTGCAGCAGCCTTCCTCTCGCCCTCCAGGCATTTGGGGGAAGCCTGGTCTTTCCTTTCTAGCTGACTTGCAGTGAGATCTTGGTTACTTTGAGAAGTGGCACCATGCAGAGGAGGGAGCAAAGAGGCCCCCATTGCTTCAGGTGGTTAGATACCCAAGAAATAAAAGCCAAGTTCCCTTCTGTGATTGGCTCCACCGACAGTAGAGCTAGCTCTTTGGGCAAGTCGGTATTTTTCTTTCTCCAAAACTATTTGTGGCCACACTGTCATATGCACAGCTGGCTCTATGGAATCCAAGGCCACGTTTTATTTTTGGCCACAACTGGGGAAACAGGAATTCGGAACAAAGTGAAATAAGCCTCCAGATGCCTTTTCAGAGTAATTATGCCAGGAGTATATAAATCAACGATCCAAGCTCCTGGTTTCTGGAGCAACGTGGGGAAAGGGAGCAGAGCCACATCTGGCTTCTGTGTTATGTCCCTTGCCAGGTGACCAGTACACAGACCTGGGCGTGGCTTTCCTGACTTTGGCAGGAGGGAAGGAAGGACAGCCAGCACTGTCGGGTTTCCCCTCCCTTCCCCCCCAGGCTAGGGCAAGGGTACCATGGGGGTGTCTGTCGTTGGTGCAGAAAAGGTGTTTGTTGAGACAACCTTCCCTCTTAACTAGTCATCCCTGTGTCTAAGTGAAAAGAACTACGTGTTGGCACAGAAGTGTTAACTCATCCCAAGGACCCACTAGGGCAAGGGTACCATGGGGGTGTCTGTCGTTGGTGCAGAAAAGGTGTTTGTTGAGACAACCTTCCCTCTTAACCAGTCATCCCTGTGTCTAAGTGAAAAGAACTACGTGTTGGCACAGAAGTGTTAACTCATCCCAAGGACCCACTGAGCCCCGTTCTCAGCTGGAAAACAAAGACAGGAATCCTAAAATGACATCTCCAGAGAGCTCACTATATCTAAATTAAAAATTTCTGTATGTCAAGAATGCCATAGCATCATGTTCACAAGCTTATCTGTAAATGGTACCAAATAAAAATTATATATGTAGAGATAGAAAGAGAGAGGGGAAAGAATTAAGCAAATGTGATAAAAGGTCAACATTTGAGGACTTTGGGTATTCTTTGAACTCATCTTGCAACCTTTCTGTTAGTATGGAATTACTTCAAGAGAAGAAAAATTTTTAAAAAGGTCAAATATTGCTATAAACAAAAAGGAGAGACGTATACTAAAATGGGAAAAAGTTTGTAACATTTATGATAGTGAATTAAATCCTTAATATATGAATCATAAGAAAAAGACTAATAGTACAGTAGAAAAGTTCATTGCACAGGTAAGTTACAAAGAAGACATTTAAGTTGCCAACTGTGTGTGTGTAGTCAAATCTATTATCAATAAGAAAAATGTAAAGTTTTGAAAAACTTTGATAAAAACTGTGATAAAACTTTGCCAAATTAACTGCCTTTCTCAAAATTAAACTACTACAAAACTCCAAAGTTAGAGGATATGGGATTAAATGGACACTGCAGTGCTGATTGGTCCAGTAACCTGGTTACGATTTGGCAACAGAAAAGGCTTTGAAAGATGTTCAGTCCCTTTGACCCAGCAGTTTTGTTTTTTTTACTTCGTAGAATTTATCCTGAGGAAATAATCAGAGAGGTGTCACATTATGTACACTGTGGTTCATTATAACATTATTTATGATAATAGTATATTAAAAGCCTAACACGGGTTTGATGGGTCACTAAGTAGCTGTGAACAGAATCCCATTTTAGAAGAGCATTTTTGATGGGAAATGCTAACAACACGCAAGCCGTTAACATTCATTATCTTTTTTTTTTTTTTTGCGGTACGCGGGCCTCTCACTGTTGTGGCCCCTCCCGTGGCGGAGCACAGGCTCCGGACGCGCAGGCTCAGCGGCCATGGCTCACGGGCCCAGCCGCTCCGCGGCATGTGGGATCTTCCCGGACCGGGGCACGAACCCGTGTACCCTGCATCGGCAGGCGGACTCTCGAGCACTGCGCCACCAGGGAAGCCCAACATTCATTACCTTTGAGTGGCGTCATTATCTGGCTGTGAGCAAGCTCTGGCCTCGTGAGGAGATATTCTCCATAGGTTGTAGAACAAGAGCACAACTGTGGTTCTATCTCTGAAGGAAGGAAGGCAGCAGTCATAAGGAGGGGTTGAAAAGCCTCAGGAACACTAGGAAGGCCACCTTTGAAAATGACGTGGGCTTTACAATAAAACACGAGCTTCCCCAGCTTAGGTGATTTGTTTGACTCTGAAAAACCTATACATTAGGATAGTCCGAAAACACAAAAAAAACCTTTCTCCAGGGTGCCCTTTTTGTCTACACCCAGCCTTCAATGCACCCATGCCCGACTTTAAGAAAACGTGATTTACAAATGTTCACATCTGAGGTGCGACCTAATCTTCAAAGTAGAGGGAGAATTTCTCACTTTCTCCTTTAACTGACAAGGAAGTCAACCTCTAGAGACATTAGGTGGCTTGCTTTGTTATTATCTTGAATACGTAATAAATTGCTTCTACACATAATGAGAAAAATATAAAACCCGCAACGGGCAACTGGACGCTATATATGAACAAGCAAGGAAGTTACGGATGAAGAAAAAAAATACAAGTGGCCAATAGACATGCAAAACAATTTCAACCACAGGCGTAGTGAGAAATGTAAATTTCATCATGCTTAAGAAATCAGGACAAGGGGCTTTGATACAAAGCATCTAAATCAGATTCTTCTATATTGTTCAGAGTGGGGCGCGTGCCCCCATCTACTGCCTTTTCTGTGGCCTCCGACCTCCCACCTATACAAGACGTTGGGAAGGATAAAGAACCCTCCCCGTCATGACCTCCTACCACCAACGGCAAATTTGCTTTCTTTCCTTTTTGAAAAAAGGAATGAAAATGGGTCATTTGTAGAGACGTGGATGGACCTAGAGCCTGTCATACAGGGTGAAGTAAGTCAGAAAGAGAAAAACAAATACCGTATATTAAGGCATATATGTGGAATCTAGAAAACTGGTACCGGTGAACCAATTTGCAGGGCAGGAATAGAGACGCAGATGTAGAAAATGGACGTGTGGACACAGGGAGGGCCGGGGGTGGTGGGATGAATTGGGAGATTAGGATTAGACATATGTACACCACCATGTGTGAAACAGATAGCTAGTGGGAACCTGCTATATAGCACAGGGAGATCAGCTTGGTGCTCTGTGGGTGGGCCGGGGGGAGGGGAAGGGAGGAAGATCCAAGAGGGAGGGGATATATGTATACAAACAGTTGATTCGCTTTGTTGTACAGCAGAAACTAACACAACATTGTAAAAGAACTATACCGCCATTTAAAAAAATGAAGAAACAAACACACACACGAAACAAGCACGCAAACAACCTGAGGATCGCACAGTGAAAACACTGGGACACCTACAGAACGCTCCGGTCTTTCCCATCATGCAGACACTCCTCCCCTGGCCCCTGGGACACACTGAATATAATGCCTTGAGCGAGAAAAAGGAGAAGGCAAAGGTCGTGGTTGGGAAGTTAGATGAACAAGCAGGTCACGGAGAAGAGGCGCAGGTCACACTGCTGAGTGAGGTCTATGTTATTTACACAGCAGGCTCATCACGGGGGTGACTTTATGTCACATCCTAACTCCCTAGAACCAGGTGAGGGGTAACGTAACAGAGCCCTGTTTCTGCCTCTCCAGGCACATTTAGACGGGTCCGAGTTCTTAGTTCCCTTTTCAGTCAAGGCTAAAAGCCTCTCATTTGGGTATTTAAAATTTTAGGTATTCATATCTTAGAACAAACCCCCCTATGCGACGAATCATGATTTTCTGCAAAGTGGAGCTCATTATAATGACATAAATGTTAGCAGAGTCCCCCAAAGATTCCCTAGGAAGCCGTGCTTAATCCCAACCAATAAAATACGGTATCAAGGCACTTCCTTCCTTTCCTCTAAGAATCAGTATTTTCGGTGAGCGATTTCATACAATCCTAATGTCAAATTAGGTTAAGGTAGAGCAACGAGAACATTTTAGCAGGACTTGACTCCACTGCAGTGGATATTAAATAGCCCCAGAAAATAAACCATTCTCCATTTGAGTTAATGCAAAATACAGAAATTTCATAAGTGGCTGAAGGCGTTGTTTTAATCTGAAAATGCTTGTCTGCTGGGTTTTGGCAAAACACATTCAATGTTCTTACTCCTGTTCATTTAAAAATTGGTTTTCTTTTCATAAAGGTTAATTGATTTCCTGTATTGCATAACAGTAATAGTACCCATTATGTGTTTCAAGAAGAAAATATGCATATTTGCATATTATGTGTTTCAAAAAGAATATGCATATTTGCCCTTTAAGTTATGCTTTTAAAGCAAGCACTTAGTTCTGATGACTTACAGCTTTATTATGGTCTCCTTTTAGGTTTCTTAAAATAAACATGCAGCTTGAGACCACAGGAAAAGACAGAGGGAAAAGGACACTGTTTTATTTCATCCACAAACAAGGGAGTCTAAAGCAATGATTTTCTCAGCTGAGCCCATTAACATAGACTGAGCATATGCATGTGTGGAGTAGATTTCTTTTGAAAATAGAATTGCTGTTAGTTTCTATGCTATGAAGCAAATGCTGGGAAGCAAAAGCATCCTCCTACACGGGGAGGTGGGGCAGCTGGTTCCAGCCCAGCCCACAGGGAAAGCATCCCGCATCCGCAGATGGGCTGAAAGCTGGCTTAATACAGAACCGTCTTAGAGTGAGCCTGGATTTCTAGCTCTGTCCTGGAGATGAGCTGATTTGGCCTGGGGATTCTGCTCAACAATAAGACTATCCTGACCCCTAGCATAAGAGTCAGCAAACTACAGTCTTCGGGCCAAAGCTGGCCTGCTGCCTGTTTTGTAAATAAAGTTTTATTGAGATACAGCCACGCCTATTTGTTTATGTATGGTCCATGGCTTTCCGAGCTACAATGGTCAAGTTGGCAGTGACACAGAAATGGGGGAGGGTGTGTTTTGGTGCCTGTTACTGAGAAATAAGATGGGAAGATAAGATGGGATTCCGAGGCTATCCTACGGGTGTGAATCATTCCAGTTTGTTCAGGTGCTCTATCTTTTTGCTGCACCAGAAACTCGAGTATCAATGGGTCGAGAGACAGGGCAGTGATTCTGGGAGATGTAAGGTTATGGTCATTACGTTAAGGCTTGTAAACTTGCAGAAGGCTGAGGTCTATGGGTACCTGCCCTGCTGCCATGGTAACCAAATGACAGTCCTAGGCTTGGGGTTGGGCTGGAAGGTGTGGTTATAAACTGAGAGCCCACGGTTGATTCTAGTCAGAAGACGTATTTTGACTGGCCCATGAATCCTTGATAGTTTTATATGTTAATTGCTTGCATTTAGAAATGGGGATATTTTGGGGAATTCCCTGGCAGTCCAGTGGTTAGGACTCTGTGCTTCCACTGCAGAGGGCAAGGGGTTGATCCCTAGTCAGGGAACTAAGATCCCGCATGCCGTGCAGCGCGGCCAAAAACACCCCTCCAAAAAAACCCAAATAGAAATGGGGATATTTCATCCCAAATCTGGCTTCCAGCTTCTCTTGAAAATTTGAAATCTCTGGACACACTGGGTTCCCTCCCTGCTTGTTGCCTGGTTCTCCTGTCTGGTTTGTTTTTCCTGACAGCCAGCTGTTTGGGGCATGGGTGTTATCTATCTGGCCCCTGGGGCCTGTGAGTTTGTAACCCCAGCTCTGTGCGTTGAACAGAGAATCCGTGCTATTGCAACCTTCTGTTCCTCAGGGGGCATTCTGTCTCGCCTCTGTCCCTTGCTTTCTAGCTCACTTTAGCTTATGTGCCCTCATCATATTCCATTCTGACTCTGCTGCTGAATATTCCATCAGGAAGATGTCTGAACTCAGTGGTCACTGAGTACATAGAGCCATTTCTTATACTGATCTGAATGAATGTGGCAGGTAAAAGTATTGGGTGTGACAGGGTAACCTTGGGAAGGCTGGAAACTAGGATTTCACTGTGAATTCTCATTTCCTCCCATCATGTTCCTGGTGATGATGCATCTCAAGGCTTCCGAAAAAGCTGGAAGCACATTTGTTGGGACGTAGTCACAGGATATATTTGCATTTCCCCCCCCCCCCGCCTCTCCACAGAAATCTTTAGTAGAAGGCGAAAGATTTATACGAGCTGAAAAGAAACCAGAGTATGGCTATATTTGCATTTAATAACACTCATTGGCTGGGAAATATAACTGTTGCTAAGACTCTTAGGTTGGTCTTTTAGGAAGCCTGTATTTCTCTTTGGGTGGAACAAAAATGGAAACACACAAAGTAAAGAAAATAAAACAGATACCTGTCATACTGTTGGGAGTCATGGGTTAGTAATCATTCCGGACCCTTTTTTTCACTGACATCTCCTATAGAGAAAAAGACAAGAAAAATACCATGGGTTATAACCTGCATTTTCCATCAGGTTTTGTTCCAAACAACATCACATGCATTAATTAGCTGGAGGTGATATGTTACTTTCAACTCAGGGAAAGTGAAGCAGAGGTGGGCTGCGTGATACACATAAGTTTACAAGACCTTTTAATTTTCATCTCAGGGTTCCTCCTATAAACATGTCTTTATACTAATATTTTATTCAAGGTCACGTGTCTATTTTCCATCTCAAGTTTTTTAAGAAAGCACCAGCCGAGTGACTTGCTGTCTTTCCCAAGAGCGGCTGAGATGCGTTAGCGTCCTCAATCCAGATCCTTTCTTCTCCAAGTGTGGTCTGCGGACCAGCAGCCTCAGCATCACTGGGAGCTTTGCTAGAAATAGAAAATTTGGGTCCTATGTCAAACCTGCTCCATCACATCTGCACTGGGACGAGATGCAACTGCAGATGACTGATGGACACTTTGCAGTCTTAGACACACCGCTCTGGAGAATGGAATCCATATTCACATCTTATGTGTGACTTTTCCTTGGTCAACGCTGAGTCCTTTCTCATCACTGTATCAGTGAGATCCGAGAGCAGCAGACAGGCCTGACCTCATATGGGGATGGGGATGGAGACTTGGTGGGGGTCAGAGACCAGAGGCACCGACGGAGGGCAGAGTGTTGAAGGCCACGCGCAGATGATGACCCAGATGGCTGCTGAACGTGGATCAGAGTCCTTCTGCGTGTCGCTGGGGACAGATCAGGACGAGGTTTCTTTTTCCAGAAGGGTTTCTGTATCCAGCAGTAGACAGTGCAGCACGGTGGCTCTGGCCTTGTACTGGAGACCTAGGCATGGGTTTGGGGGCCAGTGCTGTCGTGGACTCGCCGTGGGATCGTGATTTCTTCACGTGCAAAATGAGGAGGATAATGCTTGCGTTACCTGCTTCATATGGCTGATGATTCTGAGGTGTGAAGAGGATGCGAATGAAAGTGCTGGGTAAACACAATCCATTGGATGAGGGAAGGAACGTCCTGACGCTAATAACTGATCGGAGAAGAGGAAGCATGTGGACTGTGTTTACCATATGGGTTGATATATGCGTCCATTCCCTCTCTGTCTCCACATCGAATCCTGCAGCACTGAATTCATACCTTGATGGTCATCACATGTGTTCACCACACGTTTCCAAGGCTGCCTTTCCCACTAGACTGTAACCTCTTTGTGGCAGGGACTATGTCTTGGTCATTTTTATATCTTCCACATGAGCAGAGTGTCCGATACAAAATAGGCCCTCAAGAAATATATGCGGGGCTTCCCTGGTGGCGCAGGGGATGAGAACCTGCCTGCCAATGCAGGGGATACGGGTTCGAGCCCTGGTCCGGGAAGATCCCACATGCTGCAGAGCAACTATGCCTGTGCACCACAACTACTGAGCCTGTGCTCTACAGCCCATGAGCCATAACTACTGAGCCCGCATGCCACAACTACTGAAGCCCGTGCACCTAGAGCCTGTGCTCCGCAACAAGAGAAGCCACCGCAATGAGAAGCCCGCACACTGCAACGAAGACCCAACGTAGCCAAAAATAAATAAAAAAACACTAAAAAAGAAATATATGCTCTGAATAAGTGAATAAGATAAAATGAATGAAAGTTGAATCTCACGGTATGAGATTGCTGAACTGGCATCTGGTAGAAGAGATGAGGATTAATTACTAGGAAAATGCGTTCTTGCTACTGATGAACATTTCAAGGGTCACCAGCCACAAGCCCTCTGTTCTGTCCCCTTCAACTGTGCAGCTGGGTTGTGAGAGAGAGAATCAGGTTCTGAGACCCCCTAAAGGGAGAGTGCGGATCACACCTGTAGTACTGACTGTCTAGACCTCTCGTTCTTAGAAACTGAGCTGCCATTAACTCCCCTCCCGTCTTGTGGACACGGCCTCATCCTCCTGGGATGCTGCTCTGGAATATTCTGCAGCGGACAAGGAACTTGCCTCCGGCTGGGCCAACCACAGTGCTCCACCTTTGGCCGCGGTGGGCCAAGACCTGGGAGGGGCTGACGTGGTGCCCTTTTTGGGGTAGGTTACATATTCCAGCTCTGGTGGCAGAATTGATCAGAAACTAAAACTCTCAAACTGTCTGACGCCATGCCTTTTAGCCACACGGCCAAAGCCGGTCTGAAGGTGAGACAGAGGATGCACCTGACATTCACGGAGAACTTGGGGTGACGAGAGAATGCTGTGGCCTCAGAGCCCTGCCTTCAGCTCTCCCTGAGGCCCAGCTGTGTCCCTGTGGCCCCCTCAACCCTTCCTGAGCAAGATGGTGCCCACGTCCGCAGAAGCCAGGTCCAGGCAGGTTTCTGCCCCTTGCAACCAGAGGAATCCTGACTGACAGTACCGACATTCAAACACAGCATGAATACGAATGTGGCAAAAGCGTTTCGTGTCCTTTTTATCCTAGTTATGTCCTTGCTACACCAACACTTAAAAAATATCTTTGTTTTCAAATTTTCAATTGAACAGGCATCAGAACTGCAGAAAGTATTGTGTGTGAAGCGGAAAGCATCCAGAAAGAGGAAAAACATCTCATTAAGGCTTAAAAAATATTGTTACCACCACGAAATTTAGTACTGATTTTGTTATTTAGTACTGTTTTCTTTCTACTGTAGGAAAGTACTAAAGTACTATCTATAGTAATTGAGTATCACTACACTCTACTAAACTGTTACCATTACTATAGCATCAATAGTATATTCCTGTCCCTATTCCTGTAGCACTTTAGTATTAGTACACTGTACTAAACTGTTACCATTACTATAGCATTAATAGTATATTCCTGTCCCTATTCCTATAGCACTTTAGTATTAGTACACTAAACTGTTACCATTACTATAGCATTAATAGTACATTCCCATTCCTATTCCTATAGCACTTTAGTATTACTACACTATGCTAAACTGTTAATATTCTTATAGCATTAATATACATTTCTGTTCCTATTCCCACTCCTATAGTGTTCATTGTGCACTTCGGTTCCTATTCCTACAGGACTCTAGTATTTCATATTATTTAGTGCTATTTTCCTGCAACGAGCTCTTGAGTTTTAAACTGTAGTTAAACGCTCTGAGTGGACAGGCATCGCGGGGCTGCTTCGGGGTTGCCCGGGACACAGGGCAGGTGTCAGCCAGTGCTCTGTGCAGAGGAGGGAAGCACAGGAGGTTCCCTCTGGAGCCACCGAGGGGGTCACGGCGTCAAAGGAGGAAACAAAGTCCAAACAGCTTAAAAAGAAAGAAAGTGGAGTGTTCTACATGTGGGGAAAGGAAAGCGAGCACAGGACTTCCCCTCTGGGTGGGTGAGTGGGCCAGCAGCGAGGAGGTCGGGGGTGATGTGAGCAGCGCTGACTGCAGCACTGTCCCTGTCCTGGGGGCCACTCACAGCCTGCAGGTCATCGTTACAACAGGCCTGCTGCTCCTGGGCAGAGAACAGCCTCCAGTGAGACCCAGTAAGGGTCTGCATCCCGGTCCCTCAGAGCCGAGCGTCCATTAACAGCTGCAGCATTTCAGCACCAACTGAGGGGAGAGAGGTCTTCAGCGTAGTCCCTAGGAAAGTGCTGCTACACCGAGAACATTCCTTTCACACGATATTCGTTTATGTGGCTGGTTAGCCTAGAGGCCTTGATTGACGGCCTACTCTATTTAGGTGCTGCCCCAGGCTTTGTCCGAAGACAACAGTTGGGCCTGTCCACATGGGGCTTCTAATCTGCCAGAGGGAGAGAATCGTGCTACAACAGTGCAACGTGTGGACAGGTTTCACCTGAAGTGTCTCTTCAGTGCAGACTGGGCCACGAGGGAAGGAGAGGTCATTTCTACTTGGGGCAATCTGGGAAGGCTTCTAGGTGGAGGTGACCCTGTATCCGAAGGCTCTTCTTTGCAATAGGCCTCTCCCCAGCGAAGGACTTAGTGCTTTATTCTCCTCCTTGTGCCCCTGAGGCCCACTGACTACTCTGCAAGAAATGAGCCGTGTGTAGAAAAACTAGGAAATGCCCTCAAATTATGCAGGGTCTTGGGAGGTTTGCTATGGAATTTGGACTTTGTCCTATGGAAAATAGGGAGCCATGGAAGGCCCTTCAGGGAGTGCCCTGATTTGAGAGGATAACTCTGCCTTGGTGCAGAGAGGGACTCCTCAGGATGCTACCTATTGGCGTGGGATCGTTGCTACTTTCCTGTCTTAGTGTTCAAGGTCACAAAGTTAGACTAGGGCCAGAGAGGACCCCACCCACCTTGTCAAAGGCCCTGGCCCTGACCGCACACGCTTTTGTCCCCTTGTGTTTTCTTTTTCTCTGTAGAAAACACAACACTGAAGGGACAACTGTGAAAATTCCCCCTTGGAAAATCTTTCCACGCAGACCTAGTGAGTCATTGCTTACACAGTCTGCACATAATTAAAATGAAACATGCATCACTATAATGGAAAAGAATATGAAAAAGAATGTAGATGTATGTATAACTGAATCACGTTGCTGTACAGCAGAAGTTAACACAACACTGTAAATCAACTCTACTTCAATTAAAAAATGAAACATGCATCTCCCTCACGGCTCTACGTCGACCTTTTCCGAGGAGGGCGTTTGTGGTCCTCGTTTGCCTCTCCCTGGCTCTCAGAGCGTCTGAATGGTGAGCTATACTGGGGTCATCAGTTACGTCTTCGGCTGGTACTTCCCGGGCGGCCCCAGGAAGCCAAGAGGGGGCCGTGTGGGGTGGGCAGGGGTCACGTTCACAGGCAACTCTCTTGGTTCTGTTTACAAGGTCAGATGCTCCAGCCTCTGGCTATTACGGGCTCCACGCTGAGACTGCTAATACTGGGTGGACTCTCAGAGGCAGACAGGACACCGTCTCACTTGGCATTGACACACATGGACACCACGGGCTTCCTACATAGACCTCATGTCAGAGGTCGTGGAGACACGAGTTGAGAACCAAGCTACACCCTCCACTTGGGATGGGTCTTGAAGTTGTGTTTACGCGGCAAGCGCTGTTTTGACTAGGTCTGCGGGACGCCGGGCACTGCGCGGGGCTTGTGGGATGGGGCTGGGGTCCTCGCCCCCCGCCCCCCACCCACACTTTGGCTTTGCCACCACTTTGCCTGGGTGCAGGCAAGTAGCTATGCCCTCGGAGGGGCTGCCCTCACCTGGGAGGGCAGTGAGGTCATGAAGCTCTCTCTCTCCCCCTTGGAGTGTCTGCTTCTCTCCCTTCCCTCCATCACAGCTTTGTCCCTAATGCTTGGGAATTGTTGGTAAGAACAAGTTCAGTCCCAGGGTATGGAGGACAGACCCTGGGCTGAGAGTCATTCGGATGCTTTTGGGTCTCAGGTCAGCAGTTTGCACATCTTGGCTGGGTCTCTTCACGCTCTGAGCCGCCCTTGTGAAGTGAAATCACAATCTCCCACCCTTCAGGTTATGACGAGGACCAGGGAATTTTTTGCGGTACGCGGGCCTCTCACTGTTGTGGCCTCTCACTGTTGTGGCCACTCCCGTTGCGGAGCACAGGCTCCGGACGCGTAGGCTCAGCGGCCACGGCTCACGGGCCCAGCCGCTCCGCGGCACGCGGGATCCCCCTGGACCGGGGCACGAACCCGCGTCCCCCGCATCGGCAGGCGGACTCCCAACCACTGCGCCACCAGGGAAGCCCTGAGGACCAGGGAATTTGAGAATGCTCTGTAAATGTAAAAGTGGACACCGACCTACAGTACTGGAAGAGGTCTTCATTATTATAGTCACTATTATTACACCCGGTCATCTCCTGGCCAATCCCAGTCATCCCTAAGGTGTGGGCAACTGGAGCTATTCTGGCCACTAGGGGCGCCGTGAAGTGGTTTAAAAGACATAACAGCACAGAAGCCCACCTCCGTAGACCCTAAGATAAAATGGAGGTGGAAATGCTCCTCTCTCCTCTGCCATTCTCCTCTTCCCAGTCTGAATTTTACCTTTTGTGAATTTTTTTCCCCTTCAAGTTCATTTAAATTTGTTACGGGGAGCAAGGAAGGTTGGGTGCGCAGATGAATTTGTATCCAATTCTACAGCATTCCAAATGCAGCCCCAGTTGTCCTTCCCTGAGGTCTTTGCATTTTAAGAGTAAATCTAGGATCCAGTGAAGTGAATATATAATGGTTGAATTTCTGATGATGGTAATAACTTAGGCGCTTCTCACATAGAAGAGAACAGAGGCCAGGGGTATTCAAATCGTACAACATTGTGATCCACCTTTTTCTACTTGGTAAAACTAACCCTATTCGGGAGTGTAGTATCAAAAATTCAGTACGAGAAAAAAATTTACAAAGCCAGCCTAGTTAGACTAGGGATCGGGCTGATTAAAATGGAACATAAGACTGTGAGTTACTTAGTAAAGGTGTGGGAAAATAGTCATAGCTCTCCCCTGTGACATGGCCCAGGTGTTTGTCCCAGTGGATCACCTGTTAGAGCACGGGGCAGGGTGACAACCTCTCCGCTGGGTGTGGCGGGAGCCTAGAGCCCCACATCAGAGACATCAGTAAACTCTGGGTGGTAAAGCTGTAATTTCCTTTTCAGATTTTCAGCCATCACTCTAAGTGTTCTGCCTTTAGTAGAGAGAGAACACAGCCAGGCTCTGTGGTTGAAGCTGAGCTTAATTTGCTGTGGCTGATTTTTTTGTTCTCGGTAAAATGATTTTAGTTCAAGTTCAACGATCCCACTCTGTGGCTCATTTCTACTCTTCCTTTTAACCTCTGTCCATGCCAAATCACTGCCCCCTTCTCTCCCTCTTCCCTTCTCTTTCTCCTTCTCTTTCCTGGGCAAAGTCACCATGGCTTGGAAGGAGCACGGGCCCTGCCATTTGTCAACAGAATGACACGGGGGAGGTCAAGAGTCACGTCCCCAGGTGGGTAAGGTCATCCACCTCAAAGGGAATAGATGGATGAAATAGAACAGATGTGCTTGGCACTTGGTGGTATTCCTGCATCCTCACGTGCAAGGGGCTGGGGCCACAGCCTGAGAAAAATCCTGTTTCTGCTTTGAAGACTAGGTCAGCAGTGCTAGGAGTGGGGTCCTTGGGGTCAGAGTGGGCTTTCAAACAAACACACAAGTCCCCTGTGAATCTAAAACTCTCTGCTACATCTAATTTAGTGTCACGATGAGTGAAACTTGGAACCATTTCTAACCACATAATGCAGCGATAGAAAAGTCAAGAAGGAACCAGCCGGAAATAGTTTTATGAGGCCACCTCTGAAAGCCTCGACTCCCCGCCTGCTATGTTTATAACACACTTTCTTCCTAGCTACCTTTCTCTAGAGGTGGGCCATCACCTCTGAATGCTTCTAAGAAGTAAGACTCTTAAGAGGAAGCAGATGGGTAGTTTGAGGGACTCGCCCGACGCAACAGGAGAAACAACCTCAACAGATGTCTTGTTGGCCAAAGCAAGCGGTTAAAACTGCCTCTGCTGACACCTGGTGGACAGGAGTGCAGCATCCCTGCGCCAAAGACAGCAACGGGCATGTGTGGTGAGGGGCCTGGGATGCATCCGTCATAATGCCTGAGGAACAAGGGTACCACGCAGAACCGGAGCGCTTACTTGTGGTTAGTTGACTCACCAGGACACAGGTAGGGAAAACAAACGCGTGGGAAAATAAAACGGTAACACGGAAGCGAATGATGTATTATGGATTTCTTAAAAGAGTTTGATGGCGAGTGAGGCAACAACAAACGAGAACCCACTCCAACCCCCTGCCCTCGACAGCCTCCTAAGAAAGATTCTACTGCTTGACCCCTGACCATCTCCACCCCAGGGCGACGGCAGTGCCCAGATGGAGCTTGGGTTCTGTTGCCTCTGGAATCTGCCCTGAGCTCCTTGCAGATTTTTAACCCTGGGATAGAAAGAATATTCTTCCAGAGGAGACATTATGAAGACTGCTTTGCTCCCCCCAAATCCCTTGAAGATGCAAATAAAATTCTCCTAATAAATATAGTTATAATTGTTCACTATTTCTTAGATGCCAAATGTAGTGGAAGGCGAGCGTCTGCATTGAGAGTTATCTACAGAAATAGACTTCATAAACGTTGTACAATCTCCATTTTCCCCTTCGGTGGGTTCTCGTTTAATGCTGCCTGGTGAAGGCTGAATATTTTGACAAAGTCAATGGTTTCCTGCGAGCACAGTGCACACACAGCTTAGATTTTGTCTTTCAACAATGCGTGTTAAAGGTGATTTTCAAGAATGCATCAGAGCAATTATCAGTTCAAATTTGTAAGAATTAATCCATTATATTTAAGTCACGAAGAAAGGTGATTTTTTAAAAAATTACAGGAACCTTGGTTAAGGGTTGAGTCAGGGAATTGGGGTGAATAGATCTACCTAGGAAGGTAAGAAAGGAAAGAAGCCCTTAAAAGACTCATGCAGTTGCATTTTTCTTTTTTTTAATTTATGAATTAAAAAAATCTTATATCGGAGTACAGTTGATTAACAATGTTATGTTAGTTTCGGGTGTACAGCAAAGTGATTCAGTTATGCATGTACATGTATCTATTCTTTTTCAAAATTCTATTCTCATTTAGGTTAGAGGTTTTTTTTTTTTCCTCCTGACTTTTAAGTTAAATTTGGAATATGAATTCCCTTAAATGTGCCACCAGAAAGTATACAGTCAAAATATACCCCCTTCCATGGTCAGTGATTCTAGGGCGCAGAGGTTCTCAATTTTCCTGGCACCGCTACTGTTTCAGAAACTGCTTCACAGTGACACCAAGTAAAAGGAACAAATGTTCTGTTTATGAAGTAAATAGTTCCAAACAGCCTAATGGTAGTATTTGCATGGTGTCTGACGGCTGTGCCTGTGTTTCCCTCAAAAATTAGACATTCCATTGTGTTCCTCTGGGTTTGCTGTGGCACTCCCAGGGTGCCTTGGTACAGAGTTTGGGGACCATGGCCGTAACAGCTCTGGGAATCAGTGAAAAGTTCGAGGGTGTGGTTACCTGATCTCTTTTTAGCCCTCATTCTCTGTGAACCCAGGGCTACCTAATTTGGCCTTTCAGTTTCATATTGACCTTTCAGTGGGTCAGCCTGGCATGAGCTGTGGAGGAGAGAACAGAGAATGAAACCTCGGCTGGAGTTAAGCTCATTGTGGGCATAAACAAGATTTGACCATCATTCAGTAGAGTTTCCGGAGCCCCTATCACACGGTGAACTTGCGGTGAAGTCTCTAAAAAGTAAAGGAACGCAGCCCTTGCCTTGTCTTAGGAGGGGGACGCAGTAAGCTGCGTTATCACTGGGAATTGCAGGAACACCAAAGGCAGCCGAGAAAGTGGCTGGATGCTAAGTTCTTAGGTGAGAATCTGACGAATGAGCATGTTACACATGCCGGGATTCTTGTAAGAGGATCTCAATAAATCTATAAATGGCAGGTCACCTGCTTTTCTATTCTGTTCTGTTTCTGACTTATGTGTAGCAAGGAAGCTACATATAAACTAAACTAGTGGTTCTCAAAGTTCGGCAAACTCCTGGAGGGCTCCTCACACAGATGGCCGGGGCTCTGCCCCCAGAGTTTCTGATTTAGCCAGTCTAGGGGTGGTGGTGACGGGTAGGGGTGTCTGGGAGTCTGCACGTCCAAGCTCCTGGGTGACTGGACTGTACTTTCCAGGAATCACATGTTGGGAGCCACCAGCCTACACCATCTGGGCACAAGTCAGAGGCACTGGGGCACCATCTTGGTGGGCTACACTTGACGCTGGGCAGGTATCCCCACCTCTCCACTCAGGACCAGCCTAGTCAACTGGTCTGGAAGAGGGGCTGATCCAGGCCCCCAGCTCTGTGACTGGACAGTTTCCTTCTCTGAAGACCCCCTTGCATTTCAAGTGTGCATCCTGGAATTTGAGACACTCGAGTCCTGTAGTAACAATGACGGCGAGACCCGACGAGGTGAAGGAGTCTTGCACCTTCGAAGAGGCTGGCTTTGCACTCTGCTTTCTTGTAAGGGTGGGGCACGTCCATGGAGGCTGCAGGAAAAGCAGTTCTTAATCTCAAGGGAGGGGGGTCACAGCAGAATCAGCTGAGAAGCCTTGCTCGCCATCTCCGGGGCTGGGCCCTGGAATGTGTACCTAGAAAAGGCTTCCCGGCTGATTCTGTTGAGAACTTCTGCTCATGAGAGAAGCGCTGAAGTATAAGCCAAATGTGGAGATGGGTCACCCTACTGTCACTCTTACCCCTGAAGCCACACACGCTCATTGGTTCAGAGTCACCGGACACACTACGTCCTGTTGGACTGCCGCAGGCCTGCAGAGAACTCTCTTTCCCTCCCTCTGGCCATGCTTCCTTGGCGGGTGGCAAAATCGTGGCCAGTGTGGTTGATCCAAAGCACATTGCTAATTAAAAGCCACTACCTGTGCACTGAGGGACCCACTAGAGCACCAACACACCAATGGCACAGAAGCACCTGGACTTCTGCACTCAAGCCACACTCACCCTCCGCTCCTGCCCCATGACTTATTTCCTCCAGTGCGGTCCCAGCTCAGCAGCAGCCGCATCAGCTGGGGACTCAGAGACGCAGATGCTCAGGCCCTACCCCAGACCTACTGAATCAGAACCTCTGAGAGGGAAGTCCAGCCTCCAGGTGATGATTCTCGTGCAGCTGGGGTTCAAAACCCCCTGCCCATTGCCACAGATCAGAAGGTGTTCACAAGGCAGGCACTGCTCTGTGCCCTCTCCCACCAGCTCGCCCAGCGATCAGCCCAGAACATTCGCTAGGTAACGAAGCCTGGGGGGGGGGGAGCCCTACTTCCTGCTGTCAGAGAGAATCAACACTCACTTGGTGAGCCGCCTCTGAGAGGTTGCCAACGCTGCGTCTAAATCATCTCTCGTTTCTTCTGGGTTGTATTTTCCATATTCACACTTCAGCTCCCCCTGAATCCTCTCCAAGTTTTTTACATTCCTTTCAGCTCAGGAAGCCAAAATGAAGATGCCATGTTTCAACCAGGGTCTGTTTCCTGCTGTGGGGAGGGGCATTCTGCAAGATTCTTAAATGCCCGACTCCCAGCATCATGATTATTTTCCGAACAATAGAAGGAGATTGCTGATTCATGTTTGGCTCACGGCTGGCTCCAGGCATCTTTTTTTTTTCTTGCTGTACTTGTGCCGATGCAACACAATAATGTTCTATTCATCCCTCTGAGTTAGAAATGCCAACAGCTCAGCTATGCGACTGAAGGGTCCCGCCTCCCCTTTGGCTTATTTAAAGCCTTCCCGCAAATAACACGTTTTGAAATATTATATGGCGTGATCACTCTGAGCCATTTGGCTTTGGCACCGACCGTCAGACCTTATCTTTTTATTAGCTGCTCCTTGCACAATGCCTGGCACACTGGAACCAGGATTCTTAAAAAATGCCTGTTGGGTGAATCACATACCCACTTCCTGAGGTTCAAACCTGATCCTTCTATTCTGCCCTGATATAGTACAACCCGCCCTCTGTCAGGGGCAGGGCGGAACCTGGCTATCACATTCAGGCTCACATTTGCATCCAATCAAAGAATGGGTTTGACCTCCTCAAGGTCTGATGGTCCAGGGGGGCTCCATCCAGCCCCTGGCCCCGTTTGCACACTGTCTGCACGGCCACTTCTGGTCCTGCCATAGCCGTGGGGCTCTGGTTGCCTCTCAGCACAGCTTTGCCAATAGCAGTCGGGGCCAGCTGTGGGTTTTTGTTTCCCAGCTGCAAAGTCAAACTGGTGGCACTGCTTAGCTCCTAAAACTCTATTGGTCACCCTGAGCCACACACCCAAATCACCTGGGTGGCTTTGCAAAGTCCCAGCACCCAGGCTGCATCCCAACCCACTTAGTGTTTCGTAACTGAGGCCTGAGTTTTGTAACTGCCTGGGACATTCGGATGTGCAGGCGAGGCTGAGAACCACGGCCCTAAAGTGGCATCATTAAAATGATGGAGATGGGGCTTCCCTGGTGGCGCAGTGGTTGAGGGTCTGCCTGCCGAGGCAGGGGACACGGGTTCATGCCCCGGTCTGGGAAGATCCCACATGCTGCGGAGCGGCTGGGCCCGTGAGCCATGGCCACTGAGCCTGCGCATCTGGAGCCTGTGCTCTGCAACGGGAGAGGCCACAGCAGTGAGAGGCCCGCGTACCGCAACAACAAAAAAAAAGATGGAGACGGACAGCTCACTGAGGACCGTTTCCCCCCTCCAGGACCTCAAGAGCATACCCTGTTAGGCTAAGAAGGGGAGCACCCCCTTCTGCTCATCTGCCCATTTCTCTTCTCACCATCCTTTTTTTTTTTTTTTTTTTTTTAGTGGTACGCGGGCCTCTCACTGCTGTGGCCTCTCCCATTGCGGAGCACAGGCTCCGGACGCACAGGCTCAGCGGCCATGGCTCACAGGCCCAGCCGCTCAGCGGCATGTGGGATCCTCCCGGACCGGGGCACGAACCCGTGTCCCCTGCATCGGCAGGCGGACTCTCAACCACTGCGCCACCAGGGAAGCCCCTCACAATCCTTTTAAAAAAATTTATTTGTTATTTTATTTTATTTTATTTTTTTTAAACCATTTAAAAAGATGGGAGTATAGCTGACTTACAATGTTGTGTTCGTTTCAGGTGTACAGCAAAGTGATTCAGTTATACATATACACATATCCACTCTTTTTTAGATTCTTCTCCCGTATAGGTCATTAGAAAGTATTGAGCAGAGTTCCCTGTGCTCTACAGCAGGTCCTTGTTGTTTATCTATTTTATATACAGTGTGTCTGTCTGCTCACTATCTTGACATGTGCTCACCCAAGCACAGAGGGTCTGGGTGAACTGAGGTCAGGAGGTTACCCAGAGTCCTGGCTTCAACATTCTCACTAGGGAATCCCTAAGATGTGAGCAATGGTGTGACATAGGAAGATCCTTGGGGACTGCTCTGTCTCCAGAGAATTCCCAAGGAGGGCACAGACACTGTGTCATTAATCACCAGGCTGTTTGGAGGAACAGACACGTCCAGTTGTTTCTGCTAACTGACGAAACAGAGGGTTAGAGGGACAGGGAAGCTTTTCCCTCCGGCTGCTGAGAGGAGGAATCAGAATGTCAACCCAGATCTAGTGCTCTGAATCGCCGAGCCATCCCATCTGCCAGATGCGTGTCCCTCAGCTGGGTTCCTCGATGGGCACAAAGATGATTAAGCCCTGCTCCTTCCCCTCTGGGAAGCACCGCCTGGTAGAGATGACAGAGCACTCACAAACAATTCCACTTAGAGGAGGTTGTATCTGGTACTCTATCAGAAGCGCAGAGGACCATACAAGTGTGTGGGAGGGAAGGAGTAACTAAGAAAACCTGACTCTACAAAACACAGATGCTCTGCAAATCCTCACTCCATCCCGCACAGGGTTGTGTGATCTTCCAGGTCCAGAAGCAGTTGTGTACGGAGGGTCTTTCAGAATGGGGGTTGTCCAAAGTGTAGGTGTTTGGGCTGAAATCATCCTGACAATGTAATCTGGATGCCTGGGCGGGATATCTCCAACAGCTTGTTGTACTTACTTATTTATTTTCTTTTTAGGCCGGGCTGAGCGGTTTGTGGGATCTTAGTTCCCTGACCAGGGATTGAACCCGTGCCCCCTGCGTTGGGAGCGGAGTCTTAACCACTGGACCACCAGGGAAGTCCCATCCATCAGCTTGTTTTAATATCACTTGAACATGTGTCCTAAAAGAAGAAGATAGTATGACCCTTACAGAGATGTTATGAGGATTAAATGAGTTCATACAAGAAAAGTGCTTCTGTTGTGCAGGGGAGAAGAGCCGTCAGGTGAAGCTGTGTTCTCCTTGCGGAGTAGGTGAGGTGGAGAGGCAGGCGGGGAAGAGGGTGGAGGGCTCCCCAAGCGTCCTCGCTGTCTGCTGAGAACTTGGCTTACTTCATGCAGGTTGTAACTTATAAAAAGGGCACAGTATTAGACATACATTCATCAGGGTATAATTTTTTTTAATAAAATAATTGATAACATTAGGAAAGCCTGGGATTTATATCCTCTGTGTGATACTGTGTAAAAGAGGTTTGTTAAGAGGATAACTCACTTCTCTGGGGACAGCAGCATTTATAAAATGGACTCTTGTAAGCAGTGTTGCAGCAACTGATGGCTCCCGGTTGAATGGTCTGTGTTGGGAGTTCAACTAATGCTTTCTCAGCGAGAGAACATTTAAGTCAATATTTTTCACAACATCTACTCTCCCTCAAAAAACAGATTTTTTGGTCCCCAAATGATTTTTACAGTTATGAGATGGAACACTTCCGTTGAACCATCGCTAGAGTCATTGTTTACTGTAAAC
Source organism: Globicephala melas (assembly GCF_963455315.2). Classification (NCBI taxonomy): domain Eukaryota; kingdom Metazoa; phylum Chordata; class Mammalia; order Artiodactyla; family Delphinidae; genus Globicephala; species Globicephala melas. The sequence continues at coordinate 143,329,560 of NC_083317.1, forward strand.
AAGACACACTATCCTGTTTTCTTATATGAAAAGGAAAGATAGTGGGCCTTGGTCATCAACCTGTATTGTTGGTTTTACCTGCGAAAACGCATTGTGTGATTTTCAGGAAAAATAAATTCGCGTGATTTGAAAACAAAGATTTCCAGAGAAAGGGAAATCAGCCAGTTTCTAAAACATCCAAGGAATAATGCAGATCCTACGTGAAATGCATGAATGTCTTCCTGGAGCTCCATCTTCTCAGTTCCAGGGCAGGAGCCAACTAGACCAAACATGGTGCTTGGCTTTAGAGTAAAATCTACAACAAACCTAAAGAGTTTCTGGTTGTGTGTTCAATGAAACTGAGTAGAGAAGAAAGACGATAATGGTACTTATGTTAACACGTTACTGTGTTAGTCACCGTATATCCTGCGCATGTGTATATGGGTCCATAAAAAGGAGGATAATAATAATGATAAAAAGAAAGGCAATAACTGTAACAGCATCTAACATGTATTGAGTGTTTGCCATTCTGCTAAGTGTCCTACATATACTACCTCCTTTATTACTCTCAACAACCTGTGATGTAGGGGATCTAAACTTAAGAGATGTGACGCCCTTGGGACTTCCCTGGTGGCACAGTGGTTAAGAATCCGCCTGCCAATGCAGGGGACACGGGTTCGAGCCCTGGTCTGGGAAGATCCCACATGCTGCGGAGCAGCTAAGCCCGTGCGCCACGACTACTGAGCCTGTGCTCAGGATCCTGTGAGCGGCAACTACTGAGCCCGCTCACCACAACTACTGAAGCCCGCGTGCCTAGAGCCCGTGCTCCACAACAAGAGAAGCCACTGCAATGAGAAGCCCATGCACCGCAACGAAGAGTAGCCCCCGCTCGCTGCAACTAGAGAAAGCTCACGCGCAGCAATGAAGACCCAACGCAGCCAAAAATAAATAAATAAACAAACAAACAAATAAATAAATTTAAAGAGATGTGATGCCCTTGCCCAAGGTTGTAAAGACTGTTAAGTGGGAGGGCTAGGAATTGAACCCAGGTCCTGTGGATCCAGACATTTTGCTCTAAACTACTATACTTGACTGCCTCTTGAAAGAATAAAGGTTACCTGCATTTGCGATGCCTTTTTACATGGGTCATTTCACTCAATGCCCACAACTTCATTTTATTATATCTTTTACAACTGGGGACACTGAAGCTCAGATGTTAAATGTCTAAAGATAAACCCTGCTGCATGGGAAACCTGAGGCTCAAAGTTCTGCTTCCTGACCTCCGAGCCAAGGGTGTTCTTGAAGACTCTGAGCTTAAATCTTTTCTGAATGGAAGGTCCTGACGACTAACTGTCCACGTCACTACCTGTGAAGGCAAAAGCTGAGCCACGGTTGCACCTATGGGATATTTAAAAAAAACATGAAATTCGTAGCTCAGAATATCAGGTCGATGACATTTTAACATACAGCACACACAGTTTGATCAGCCCAGCCCACATTATTTGAAAAGTTCACTCCTGATGGGTCTGAAGCTCCCACACGCCCAGCCCCTGATGAGTGAGACACCTATTACCTGAGTGACAGGCAAACATTTCCTGTGAGAGATGAGACATTCTCTGAGTTCAGTCAAGGTGACGTGGCTGTTCATAAAATGAGTAGTTCTGTTAATAATCACTGCTCCATTTGATGGAGGATATTATTCCCATGATTTCACAGTTGAGTGGATGAGAATAAGCCTTATCAATGTACCAACTGGGTAGGAGTGTGTGAAAATGAGCTGAGCCCTCACAGGGCTCAACCTCATATTAATGCTGCCGGAAGAGTTTATAAAGGGTTTACCCATGAATATCCCCTTAATAAAGGAGAGGTGATTTTCTTGAAAAGCCAAGAGATATCTGGAATTTCGGGACATCAGCAGTTGTCTGAAGGAAAGGCGGAATCGTATAATGGATAAAGCTGGCTGACTGCAGCTTACAAAACCACAGACTTTTCAACCTCTAAACTGAGTGCCAGTTTGTTACCTGTCACTCCCCAGCTCCAAATCCACCCTTCGGTTCTCTGCTGTGTGATTCTGAGGCAAACGCTTTCCCACAGTGCCTGGCCAGAGGGTGTTCTACTTGATTCCACCAATAGGAGGCACCAGAGGGAGACTGGAAGGTGAGAAGAGAGAGGGCCCTTCCCTCTCTTCTTCAGGCCCCTGGGAGCCCCTGCCAGTAGTAGCTGTGGGCTGCAGCCACTGGTCTCTTTTAGCATTTCCAGGAGCAGTCTTTGCATCCTGCAGAGGTTCTAGCAGCAGCTGGTTGGAGCCCTTTCTTAGTACTTTGAGTGCCAACTCCACAGGACTGCTCCTCTGAGCATGTGTGAGAAGTTATAACCCCTGAGCTAAAGGGTCGTAGAATGGAAGACTGCAAAGGATTGAATTTTTTAAAAAACATTTTTTAGCATAAAAATAACACCAGTTCACATGGAAATGTTTGTGAACACAGATAGTATAAAGGAGAAAAAAAGTCAAAACCTGTCCTAGATTTAACCACTGATATTTTCACATACTCTTTCTGGTCTCCGCCCCACACCCCCCCACCTCTCCACCCCACACTTCTACATATTAAAAAAAAAGATTATTTTTAATCAACACTTGGTCTCTAGAATTTTCACATGACAACATGAGGAACTCAACTCTAAGAGGGGTGTGACCTTGCTTCATCACAAGGACAACTTGTCTCTTCCATTTTGGGACTGGATCTCTCTGGCAAGGGTTGCTCACCTCCTACCCAGAAACTAGACAATGGCCATGACTACAGGCTCCCATCTCTGCTATGTCTGTTATGCCTTCTCAGTTGTGATCATAAAGTAAATAAGAAATCTGTGTACATTTAGGAGGAATGCTTAGTATATTATGAGCTGGCTCCTGGAGTGAGTCTATGAAAAATGTTGAAGAAATATGGAACACAGTAGTCTGCTCTGTAAGAATTGGCATGTTTGGCTAAGAGATGGCACAAATGTGGTACTAACTATCCTGGTCTGCCACACATATTTAGTATTTTGCTGCTTCTACATTCATTCACTCATTCACTTATTCACTCATTCATTCACAACTATTACCAGAGTATCTACCAAGAGCAAAGGCAAAGCACTGTGCTAGTTGCTGGATTCATGAATAAGATACAACTGCCGCCCTTTCTCACAAAATTCATAGCCAGAAGAACCAAACTCTGGGAAGAAGGAGTTAAAATATCCAGCATTTTTCCTGATTAATAAAACATCTTATTATTACATGCGTTTGTTCTTCGCTCTCTCACAGGTACACTTGTCACCAACTCCTTGTGCCCCTTGAGAAATTTTCAAATATGATATTTTCTCAGATAAATTTAGTGTAGAGTAACTGCCTGTTGATCCAATGTTTCAGTCTCCATCTACCTTAAAATTATTTATCAAGTAGAAAATATGACCATTATGAATCGTTATGCTCCAAGGAACACAGTATAGTAACATATGTAATTAAAATGAAGAAAGTTCAAGGCAAAATAAATGGAAACACAATAGTAGTTGAAGATTTTAACATACCTTGCATCCCTTGAAAGATTAAGTGGATATAAAATTATAAAGAATATCAGATAATACTATTAATAATGTTAATCTAGAATTATATACCAAATTTCACACCTAAAAAATAATTATAGAATAACAGGGTAAAAACTGAATAATCATAAAATGTGACCAATGTTAGGTGACAAAGAAACTTCCCAAGAGTAGAAATAAGTAGAAATACTAGAGACAAAATAATAATATTCCTACAATATAATCAACTTAGAAAATTAAAAAGGTAAAAGAAAGAAAAGCAGGCACATACAAAAAGGAAAAGTGCAATTACTTGGAAATCAAGAAAACTCTTTCCTAAACAACTCATCAAGAGGATATATATGCACCCAATTGCAATATATATGCACCCAACGTTGGGCCACCTAAATATACAAAGCAACTATTAACAGACCCGAAGGGAAAAATAGACAGCAATACAACAATAGTAGGGTCTTCAGTACTTCACTTTCATCAATGGATAAATCATCCAGGCTGAAAATCAGTAAGAAAATAGTGGACTTGATTAACGCTATAGACCAAATGAACCTAACAGATATATACAGAACATTTCAACTGATATAAGCAGAATACACACTATTCTCACTTGCCCAAAGAACATTCTCCAGGAGAGATCACATGTTGGGCCACAAAACAAGTCAACAAATTTAAGAAGACTGAAATAATATCAGGTATATTTTCTAACAACAATGCTATGAAACTAGAAATCAATAACAGGAAGAAAAATGGAAAATTCACCAATGTGTGGAAATTAAACAAAACACTTCTGAACAACTAATGATCAGAGAAGAAATCAAAGGGAAATCAAAAAGCATCTTGAGACAAATGAAAATGGAAATACAACATATCAAACCTTATGGGATTTAGCAAAAGTAGTTCTAAGAAGGAATTTTATAGTGATAAACACCTACATTAAGAAAAAAATACATCTCAAACAACTTAACTTTATACCTCAAAAAACTAAGAAAAGAGGAACAAACTGAGGCCAAAGTTAGTAGAAAGAAAGAAACAATAAAGATTAGAACAGACATAAATGAAATAGAGACTGGAAAAGACAACAGAAAAAGATCAACAAAAATAAGATTGTTTTTGAAAAGATAAACAAAATTGACAAACCTTCAACTAGACTAACAAAAAATAAAAAAGAGAGGACAGAAAGAAAATTATAAATGCAAAAGGAGCCATTATAACTGATATCACAGAAATACAAAGGATAAGAGACTACTGTGAACAATCATACACCAACAAATTGGATAAAGTTCTGTATACTTACAACCTACCAAGTCTGACTCATGAAGAAACAGAAAATCTAAAGACACCAATAACAAGTAAAGAGATTGAAGCAGTATTTTAAAAACTCCCAAGAAAGAAAAGCCCAGGATCTTCTGGCTTCACTGGTAAATTCTACTAAATATTTAAGGAAGAATTAACAATAATCCTTCTCAAAATCTTTCCAAAAATTAAGGGAAGGGAACACTCCCAAACTCATTGTATGAGGCCAAAATTACCCTGATACCAAAGCCAAATTAGGACACTACAAGAAAAGAAAATTGCAGGCCAATATCCCTGATGAGCACAGATGCAAAAGCCCTCAACAAAATATCAGCAAACTGAGTTCAACAGCACATTAAAGGACCACACAACACGATCACATGGGATTTACCCCTGTGATGGGTAAAATAGTTCAACATACACAAGTCAATAAATGTGATACATCACATTAATAGAATGAAAATGACATGATCATCTCAATAGAGTCAGAAAAAAACATTTGACAAATTCCGACATTGTTTTATGACAAAAACTCTCAACAAATGAGGTAAGAAATGGATGCATCTCAGCATAATAATGGCCTATATGACAAGCTCGCAGCTAACATCTGAAAGCTTTTCCTCTAAGATCAGGAACAAGACAAGAGTTCTCACTTTCACTAGTTCTATTCAAAGTAATACTGGAAGTCCTAACCAGAGCAGTTAGGTAAGAAAAAGAAATAAAAGGTATTCAAATCAGAAAGTTAAAAGTTAAATTGTCTCTGTTTGCAGATGACATAATCTTATATAGAGAGAACCCTAAAGACTCCACCAAAAAACTGTTAGAACTAATCAATGAATTCAGTAAAGTTGCAGGATTCAAAATCAATATATAAAAATCAGTTGCATTTCTATACACTAACAGCAAACTATCTGAAAAAGAAGTTATAATACTAATTCCATTTATGATAGTATCAAAAAATAAAATATTTAACAATAAATTTAATGATGGAGGTAAAAGATCTCTACACAGAAAACCATAAAACACTGATGAAAGAAATGGAAGAAGACACAAATAAATGGAAAGATATCCTGTGCTCACAGATCAGAAGAATTAATATTGTTAAAATGTTCATTCTATTCAAAGCCACCTATATAGTCAATGCAATCCTTATCAAAATCTCTATAACATTTTCCACAGAAACAGAAGAAACAATCCTAAAATTTGTATGGAATCACAAAAGACCCTGAATAGCCAAAGCAATCTTTAAAGGAAAAACAAAACTGGAGGCATCACATTTCCTGATTTTAAACTATATTACAAAGTTATAGTAATCAAAATAGTATGGTTCTGCATAAAAATAGACACATAGACCAATGGAACAGAATAGAGAGCCCAGAAATAAACCCACACATATATGTTGAACTAATTTTTGACAAGGAGGCCAAAAATACACAGTGGGGAAAGGATAGTCTCTTCAATGAATGGTGATGGAAAACAGAATATCCACATGCACAAGAATGAAATTTGATGCTTATCTTACACCACTCACAAAAACTAACTTGTGATGAATTAAAGACTTAAATATAATACTTGAAACTGTAAAACTCATAGAATAAAACATAGGGAAAATCTCCTTGACATTGGTCTTGGCAGTATTTTTTTTTGGATATGGCACAAAAAGCACAGACAACAAAAGCAAAAATCAACATGTGGGACTACATCAAACTAAAAAATTTCTGCACAGCAAAGGAAACCATCAACAAAATGAAAAGCAATCTATTGAATGGGAGAAAATATTTGCAAACCATATATCTGATAAGGGGTTAAAATACAAAAAAATATAAGGAACTCATACAACTCAATAGTAAAAAACCCCAAGTAACCTAGTTAAAACAATGGGCAGAGGTGCTGAATAGATGTTTTTCCAAAGAAGACACACAAATGGACATCAGGTATATAAAAAGCTGCTCAACATCACTAGTCATCATGGGAATGCTCATCAAAACTATGATAAGATATCATCTCACACATGTTAGAATGGCTATTATCAAAAAGAAAAGATAATAAGTGTCGGTGAGGATGTGGAGACCAGCAAACCCTGGTGCACTGTTGGTGAGAGTGTACATTGGTACAGGCATTATGGAAAACATTATGGAAGTTCCTAAAAAATTTGAAAATAGAAATACCATATGGTCCAGCAACTTCACTCCTGGGTATATATCCAAAGGTAACAAAATCAATACCTTGAAGAGATATCTGCATTCTAATGTTCGTTGCAAAATTATTCACAATTTCCAAGATATGCAAACAACCTAAGTATGCATCAATGAATGAATGAATGAAGAAAATATGACATGCATACAATGGAATACTATTCAGGCATAAAAAAGCAAATCCTGTCATTTGTGACAACATGAATAATACCTGGAAGATAGTATGCTAATGATGTAAACCAGACACAGAAAGCCAAATACTGTATGATCTCACTCATATGTGGAATCTAAAAAGGTCAAACTCATGGAATCAGAGAGTATAATGGTGGCTGCCTGGGGATGGGGGTGGGGAAAATGGGGAGATGTTGGTCAATGTGTACAAACTTTCAGTTATAAGATGAATCATTTCTGGAGATCTAATGTACAGCAGGGTGACTATAGTTAAGAATAATGTATTGCATGCTTGAAATTTGCTAAGAGTGTAGATCTTAAGTGTTTTCATCACACACAAACACAAAAAATGGAAACTACGTGAGTTAATGGATGTGTTAATTACCTTGATTGTGGTAATCATTTCACAACATATACATATATTACATCATCAAACTGTACACTTAAAAATCATATTGTAAATATAAATAATTTAAAAATAAGTATGTATACTTTTATTTGTAAATCATACTAATAAAGCTGAAAAAATTGAAATGCATTATGCATTTAACATTAGGTATGTTAGAAAAAGAACACAAAGAAATGTTGAAAGAATTAATAATGTCAGAATGTTTATAGAATTAAAAAGTATTGAGACTTCCCTGGTGGCACAGTGGTTAAGAATCAGCCAGCCAACACAGGGGACAGGGGTTCAAGCCCTGGTCTGGAAGATCCCACATGCCGCAGAGCAACTAAGCCGTGCGCCACAACTACTGACCTGCATTCTAGAGCCCGCAAACCACAACTACTGAGCCCATCCACCACAACTACTGAAGCCCGCGTGCCTAGAGCCCTGCAACTGCAATGAGGGAAGACACTATGGTGAGAAGCCCGTGCACCACAATGAAGAGTAGCTTCTGCTCACTGCAACTAGAGAAAGCCTGTGTGCAGCAATAAAGACCCAGTGCAGCCAAAAAAAAAAAAAAAGAATAAATAAAATAATTTTAAAAAATATTAAAAAAAATATTATAACAGGACTGATAAGTAAAGATATTCAAAAGTTGATTCTTTAAAAAAAAAAACAAAACAACAGATAGATGAACTACCAGCTAACTTAATTAAGAAATAAAAAATTCAAAAAATTAGAAATAGAAAGGGAAATTAGTTACAGATGCTGAGAATTAGAACAATTATAATAGATGACTGAATAATTTTGTGGAAATAAATTAAAACCCCAATTAATTGATTTTCTCAAAAATACAAAATAGCAAAATACATAAAAGCTAATTCCATATAGACTAATAATAATGGAAAAAATAAGCACTGTCAAGGAATTCCCATATTCTTTCCCTGAAAGTATGAAATTCAGATGATTTCATTTACAGGTTATTTCATGGACAAAAAAATGCTATTTAAACGTTTTGATAGCACAAATAGAGAGGAAACATTCCTAGTGATTTTTGTGAAACCAGTGTAATTATGATATAGAAATATGAAAAAGTGATCTGCCCAGATCACTTGTATATATTGATGCAAAAGTCTTAAATAAAATATCAAAAAATTCTTGAGAAAAACTAAAAGAGCAATATTTCAGAAAAAATGGAATATTTTCAGGAAAGGAAAGATGGCTTGATATGAGCAACACTAAAATTGCTAATCATGGTAGTAAGTCCACTGAGTAAAAAGTATTTTATCTTAAAGGATGCTAAAATGGCACATAATAATATGCACTGCTTGTTCTTGATGGCTTAAAAGCCCACATGGAAGGAACATTATATGAATACTATCTTGACATAATAGTAAATATATGGAAAATTTTGAAAAAGAAGAGTAATGGGATGGAATTAACCTGATTAGATATTAAAACATAGTATGATGACTTAATGATTAAAATAATGTAGTATTAGTGCATGAATATATAGCAGATCAATGAAGCAGCATTGAAGTTCGCAAAGAGATCTCGATATATATGGAAATTGACAATATGATAAAAACCGGCTTCTTTAATTCATGGAGATGGAACAACTAGTAAACCATTCAGAAAAAAAGTCAAAGTTGAATCCATAACTTATACCTTATAAGACAACTTGGTTAATTAAGTGGATGAAAGATTTAAATATAACAAATGAAAGTTCTAGAAGAAACAATGAGATGATACAAAGCTTTAAAACAGAGAAGACTTTCTAATTATGGCACAAAATATAGAAAGTACCCACAATCTCACTTCTTAAAAACCTGTAACACCCATATCTTGAACACCTGTAAAAGGAGATGTGTAAAATCTAAGAGTCCATCAATAGGGCCTAGGAAAATAAACCATCTGATAGTCACCCAGGGGAGTGCTATATGAATGTAAAAAAAGAATGACATGAAGACCTTCAAGATGGCGGAGGAGTAAGACGTGGAGATCACCTTCCTCCCCACAAATACATCAGAAATACATCTACATGTGGAACAACTCCTACAGAACACCTGCTGAATGCTGGCAGAAGACCTCAGACTTCCCAAAAGGCAAGAAACTCCCCATGTACCTGGCCGTGTGGCTGACAGGATCTTGGTGCTCCAGCCGGGTATCAGGCCTGTGCCTCTGAGGTGAGAGAGCCGAGTTTAGGACATTGATCGACCAGAGACCTCCTGGATCCACGTAATATCAAACTGCAAAAGCTCTCCCAGAGATCTCCATCTCAATGCTAAGACCCAGCTCCACTCAACAACCAGCAAGCTACAGTGCTGGACACCCTATGCCAAACAACTAGCAAGAAGGAACATAACCCCACCCATAAGCAGAGAGGCTGCCTAAAATCATAATAAGGTCACAGACACCCCAAAACACACCACCGCTCGTGGTCCTGTGCCCCAGAAAGACAAGATCCAGCCTCATCCACCAGAACACAAGCATCAGTCCCCTCCACCAGGAAGCCTACACAACCCACTGAACCAACCTTAGCCACTGGGGGCAGACACCAAAAATAATGGGAACTATGAACCTGCAACCTGTGGAAAGGAGACCCCAAACACAGTAAGATAAGCAAAATGAGAAGACAGAAAAACACACAGCAGATGAAGGGGCAAGGTAAAGTCCCACCAGACCAAACAAATGAAGAGGAAATAGGCAGTCTACGTGAAAAAGAATTCAGAGTAATGATAGTAAAGATGATCCAAAATCTTGGAACTAGAATGGAGAAAATACAAGAAACGTTTAACAAGGACCTAGAAGAACTAAAGAACAAACAAACAATGATGAACAACACAATAAATGAAATTTAAAATTCTCTAGAAGGAATCAACAGCAGAATAACTGAGGCAGAAGAACGGACAAGTGACCTGGAAGATAAAATAGAAGAAATAACTACAGCAGAGCAGAATAAAGAAAAAAGAATTAAAATAATTGAGGACAGTCTCAGAGACCTCTGGGACAACATTAAATGCACCAACATTTGAATTATAGGGGTCCTAGAAGAAGAAGAGAAAAAGAAAGGGGCTGAGAAAATACTTGAAGAGATTATAGTTGAAAACTTCCCTAATATGGGAAAGGAAATAGCCAATCAAGTCCAGTAAGCACAGAGAGTCCCATACAGTATAAATCCAAGGAGAAACACACCAAGACACATACTAATCAAACTATCAAAAATTAAATACAAAGAAAAAATATTAAAAGCAGCAAGGGAAAAACAACAAATAACATACAAGGGAATCCCCATAAGGTTAACAGCTGATCTTTCAGCAGAAACTCTGAAAGCCAGAAGGGAGTGGCAGGACATATTTAAAGTGATGAAAGGGCTTCCCTGGTGGTGCAGTGGTTGAGAGTCTCCCTGCCGATGCTGGGGACACAGGTTCGTGCCCCGGTCCGGGAAGATCCCACATGCCATGGAGTGGCTGGGCCCGTGAGCCATGGCCACTGAGCCTGTGTATCCGGAGCCTGTGCTCCACAACGGGCGAGGCCACAACAGTGAGAGGTCCACGTACCGCAAATAAATAAATAAATAAATAAAGTGATGAAAGGTAAAAACCTACAACCAAGATTACTCTACCCAGAAAGGATCTCATTCAGGTTCGACAGAGAAATTAAAACCATCGAATCAAACAGATGGAGAGATATAACATGTTCTTGGATTAGAAGAATCAACATTGATAAAATGACTATAGTACCCAAAGCAAGCTACAGATTCAATGCAACCCCTATCAAACTACCAATGGCATTTTTCACAGAACTCAAACAAAAAACCTCACAATTTGTATGGACCCACAAAAGACCCTGAATAGCCAAAACAGTTTTGAGAAAGAAAAATGGAGCTGGAGGAATCAGGCTCCCAGACTTCAGACTATGCTACAAAGCTACAGTAATCAAGACAGTATGGTACTGGCACAAAAACAGAAATATAGATCAATGGAAAAGGATAGAAAGCCCAGAGATAAACCCACGCACCTATGGTCAACTAATCTATGACAAAGGATGCATAAATATACAATGGAGAAAAGACAGCCTCTTCAATAAGTGGTGCTGGGAAAACTGGACAGCTACATGTAAAAGAATGAAATTAGAACACTTCCTAACACCATACACAAAAATAAACTCAAAATGGATTAAAGACCAAAATGTAAGGGCAGACACTATAAAAGTCTTAGAGGAAAACATAGGCAGAACACTCTATGACATAAATCACAGCAAGATCCTTTTTGACCCAACTCCTAGAGAAATGGAAATAAAAACCCAAATAAACAAATGGGACCTAATGAAACTTAAAAGCTTTTGCACAGCAGAGGAAACCATAAACAAGATGAAAAGACAACCCTCAGAATGGAAGAAAATATTTGCAAATGAGGCAACTGACAAAGGATTAATCTCCAAAATTTACAAGCAGCTCATGCAGCTCAATATCAAAAAATCAAACAACCCAATCCAAAAATGAGCAGAAGACCTAAAAAGACATTTCTCCAAAGAAGATATATAGATTGCCAACAAACACATGAAAGAATGCTTAACATTACTAATCATTAGAGAAATGCAAATCAAAACTACAATGAGGTATCACCTCACACCAGTCAGAATGGCCATCATCAAAAAATCTACAAACAATAAATGCTGGAGAGGGTGTGGAGAAACGGGAACCCTCTCACACTGTTGGTGGGTGGGAATGTAAATTGATACAGCCACTATGGAGAAGTGAATGGAGGTCCCTTAAAAACTAAAAATAGAACTACCATATGACCGAGGAATCCCACTACTGGGCATATATCCTGAGAAAACCAAAATTCAAAGAGTCATGTACCAAAATATTCCTTGCAGCTCTATTTACAATAGCCCGGAGATGGAAACAACCTAAGTGCCCATCATCGGATGAATGGATAAAGAAGATGTGGCACATATATACGATGGAATATTACTCAGCCATAAAAAGAAATGAAATTCAGTTATTTGTAGTGGGGTGGATGGACCTAGAGACTGTCATACAGAGTGAAGTAAGTCAGAAAGAGAAAAATAAATACCATATGCTAACACATATATATGGAATCTAAAAAAAAAAAGGTTCTGAAGAACCTAGGGGCAGTACAGGAACAAAGACACAGATGTAGAGAATGGACTTGAGGACACGGGGAGGGGGAAGCGTAAGCTGGGATGAAGTGAGAGAGTAGCGTGGACATATATACACTACCAAATGTCAAATAGATAGCTAGTGGGAAGCAGCTGCATGGCATAGGGAGATCAGCTTGGTGCTTTGTGACCACCTAAAGGGGTGGGATAGGGCGGGTGGGAGGGAGACGCAAGTGGGAGGGGATATGGGGATATATGTATATGTATAGCTGATTCACTTTGTATAAAGCAGAAATTAGGGCTTCCCTGGTGGCGCAGTGGTTGAGAGTCTGCCTGCCTATGCAGGGGACACGGGTTCGTGCCCCGGTCTGGGAAGATCCCACATGCCGCGGAGCGGCTGGGCCCGTGAGCCATGGCCGCTGAGCCTGCGCATCCAGAGCCTGTGCTCCGCAACGGGAGAGGCCACAACAGTGAGAGGCCCGCGTACCGCAAAAACAAAAACAAAAACAAACCAAAAAAGAAAATAAATAAAGCAGAAACTAGCACAGCATTGTAAAGCAATTATACTCTAGAGATGTTAAAAAAAAAGATGTTAAAAAAAAAGAAAAAAAAAGAATGACAAAATTCTGCATGAGTTGATGTGGAATAATCTTTAAGAAATATTAAGTGAGAAAGGCAAAGTGCATAACAGTGTGTATGGTATAAGCCATCTGTGAACATAAAGAGAAAGAAGGAAATGCAAATGTGTATGCAAACAACCTCTACGGATGGGCACACAAGAAACTAACAACACTGCCAGCCTGTGAGAAGAGAACCTGATGATAAAGGCGTGGTGGGCAGAGGGGAACTTCAGTGCAGGTTTTTTTTTTTTTTTGCCTTTTATTTTATTTATTTATTTATTTATAAATAGGTGGACACAAAGCACCGAGCTGATCTCCCTGTGCTATGCAGCTGCTTCCCATTAGCTATCTATTTTACATTTGGTAATGTATATATGTCCATGCCTCTCTCTCACTTTGTCCCAGCTTACCCTTCCCCCTCCCCGTGTCCTCAATACTGCAGACTTTTTAATACATTTTGAATTCTGAACCATGCACAGACTTTAGTATCTGTTCAAAAGAATAAAATGTATACAAGTGAATATCATATAAAGGTAGAAGAATTCGAGGGAAAATTCAGAGATAATGCACACTTTACAAAATTGTTGTGAAGACTGAATGTGAGAATGCTGTGGCAGAAAATAAATCATATGAAAAAGAAAATGAAAAGTAGACATGCTCTAAAATGTTCTTGATCTATTGAAAGGTAGGCACCGGTCTTCTCTCCTACTAAGTATGACGCTGGAGAAAGGGTTGTAAACTCAGTCGCCCATAGGATCGACACATGCATTCGTGCATTCATTCATGCATTCATTCAACAGCTATGCATCAGTGCCAGCTATGCCCCAGGCACCGGGGACAGAGCTGTGAACAAACACAGGAAAAAATCCCTGCCCTGGTGAACTTTCAAACTAGAGAGATGGCACAGACAATTAAACAAGCGTCACATAGAACAACAAACAGTCAAGGGGGTGGGAATTCAGTCATGAATAGTGAAATCAGGAGGGTCATCATAGCAGTGAGAGACCAGGTCTGGCTACTTCCTGAAGAAAGGGGTCAGCACGTACTTCCCTCCAGAAGGGGATGGTCATGTGGGGTCGTGGAAACAGCTTTGCCAGATCTTTCAGTTTTTTTTTTTTTTTTTTTTTTGGCCTCACTCCACGGCATGCGGAGTCTCAGTTCCCCGACTACGGATCGAACCTGTGTCCCCTGCATTTGGAGTGAGGAGTCTTAACCACTGGACCGTCAGGGAAGTACCCAGATCTTTCAGTTTTGCCAGATCTTCAGAGGACACCAGAAATCCAAAATTTGTACTTGAAATTTCCTGATTCTAAAATCTTGACTCATTTTTAAAATAAATCACCATGTTATCCAAATAAAACACATCTTGCTAGCCCAGGCTGGCCCCTGGGATAGCCGGTTCAAATCTCTAAAGAAATGAGATTGAGTTTTAAAACAAACACCTCAAACTTGCAAGCCCTGTACTCTGATGAAGCTTTGTGTGTTTTCCATTTCTGGCAACATTTCTGGAACTCCCCAAAGAAAACCAGTTGGCTCTTTAGAGCTTTTTTGTTTTTGCTCGCCACATAAGAAAACCTGTATCATTTTGGACTTAAACCTTGTCTGGACCAAATGTTATTACTCAGCTTGATGTCTGATTTTATTCACCAGATTTGATTCTTCATAACACTGGGTTTTCAAAAAGTCAAATTTACCCTCAAAAGACTAAGGATGTGTTTAAGCATAGACTCCTGGTCTTGAGGGCAGTCCCAAGGAAGAGATGCAGATATTTAGAATAAGGGCAGTGCCACTGAAATAAAATTTTTTTTTCTATTTCTTCTAAGATAACTGTTGAAGAGCATGAACTTAAATGTGTAGGAGTCAACCTAAGCATCCTAGTTGCCTAAGGCATGTAGTAAAAGGCTCAAAACTTTGGAGTCAGTTGATTGCTATAGGGTGGTTTTCTTTAAGACCTTTTCTTTTTTAAAAAAAAAAAAATTTATTTATTTTTGGCTGCATTGGGTCTTCATTGCTGCACGCGGGCTTTCTCTAGTTGTGCCGAGCGGGGGCTACGCTTTCCTTTTCTTTAAAAAAAAAAAAAAATTATTTATTTATTTTTTGGCTGCATTGGGTCTTCATTGCTGCACGCGGGCTATCTCTAGTTGTGCCGAGCGGGGGCTACTCTTCGTTGCGGTGCGCGGGCTTCCCATTGTGGTGGCTTCTCTTGTTTCGGAGCACGGGCTCTAGGTGCGCGGGCTTCAGTAGCTCTGGCACGTGGGCTCAGTAGTTGTGGCACATGGGCTTAGTTGCTCCGCAGCATGTGGATCTTCCTGGACCAGGACTCCAACCCGTGTCACCTGCATCGGCAGGCGGATTCTTAACTACTGCACCACGAGGGAAGTCCCTAGGGTGCTGTTTTTTATTTTTTTAATAAAGGCTCGATTCCTTGGACATGATTGAGTGCTATAAGGCAGTTCATTCTAGGGGTCCTCAACATGCAAATGCATATCTGCCCCGACAAACGCTTTGTGCCAAACACAACCAGCACAACACCATTTTTATTTTCCTGTGACCAACGGCTTAGTTTCTGTGGTCATTTAATGACATTAGTCATGAAAAATCACAGCGGGGAAGAATGCAGGGCTTTTCATAAGCCTGTGACAGCTTGGATCTTCCTCCCTAACAACATGGATGAATCAGAAGCCACAAGTGTGCATTTGAGAAATAGTTGTGGTAGTTAAGAAACACGCACTGTACTTGTTATTATTACTACATTCCCATAAAAATAGAGTGTCCATGGGAAGAGTGCAAAAACAGCATGGAGATGTCCCAGGTATCGACTTCAACAATCCCATTGTCAAATGCTTATGTTTCCCTTGCTCTTAGTGAATAGAAAATTTGTACAATGTTCATCCCATCCATCTAGTACCTATGCTAAAGCACACATCTTAGCTCAGACATGCCATGACTGTCCATCTGCCCATCCAACATTTCTTCCCTCCCTCCCTCTATCCATTTCTGAAATGAAATATTTATTGAGCACCTAATATTGATCAACCACTGTGCTAGGTGCTAGGCAAATAAAAACAATACAGAATATCTGCCCTTATGGTGATTACCAGCTTTGGGGAGAGAACAGATATTAAGTCAATTATACAATTCAATGTAAAATTAGAGCTGTGCTGTTATTAATTATTATTATACTATTGTTTTATTATCTTTATATTAGTTAATTATAATATTATTCTTATAAATAGCGGTATGTTAATTATCAATATATTTATTATAGTAACATTATATTATTTTGGTAATATATTATTTTATTATATTAACATATTAATTATATCTTATTTTATTATAATTAAAATATATAATTTTTATTATTAATTATAACTAATTCAATATAAAACTACAGCTATGCTATATAATAGAATAGAATAGAATAGAATAGAATAAAATAAAGACTAAAATGCAGGATTTGACTTAAGGAAGTCTTAGAAGTGGTGAGTGGGATGAGATTCCTAAAAGTGTCCATTGAGATGAGATCAAAAAATGAGTAGGCGTGGCCCAGCTGGAATCGGGGGAGGGGCAACCCCAAGACTAGGAATAGACTAGGCTCTCTGGGGAGGGGAGGGAGAGCCTGGCCCATACATGGGGGTGGTGGGGGGAGGCTGCTGCCGGCATAAGAGGGAGGTGGGAGAGGAAAAGTAAAAAGAAGTCGGTATTGCTGAGAGAGCTCTCCAAAATGGAGCAGGGAGGCCATCGAGGAAGACGGACTTAGACGTGTCTCAGCCTGGGTGGAATCTGCCCTTTTAACTATGGATGAAACACGTGTAGAATCTGCCAGAAAATCAGGATACTTATTGAAGTAAGTCAGATGTAGACAAATATCACAGGATATCACTTATGTGCAGAACCTAAAAAAGTGACGCAAATGAACTTATCTACAAAACAGCAATAGACTCACATAGAGAACAAACTTATGATCGCCAAAAGGGAAAGCGGGGGAGGGATAAATGGGGAATTTGGGCTTAACATATATACACTACTATATATAAAATAGATGACCAACAAGGACCTACTGACTGTATAGCACAGGGAACTCTACCCAATATACTGTAATGACCCATGTGGGAAAAGAATCTATATCTATATCCATAGATATATATATGTATAACTGAGTCACTTTACTGTATACCCGAAACATTATAAATCAACTATACTTCAATAAAAAAATAATAAAATAAAATGAGTACACCTTGCAGTACCAAAAATAAAAATCAAGATACTTAGCAGACCCTCACTCTAAAACAACTCGTGACAGCCATCCTGTAAGGACAAATATTTCCTTTCTCGTGTCAGAGTAACCCTCATGGCTTATACCTTTGTAAGTCCCTGACTCTTTCTCTTCCTTGGAATACTTCGGTTTTATCCAAATTCGTGTCTTCTGAATTGCGTTTCTTAAGACCCCCAAATAAACTCTTTTTTTCTTATAGCCTCCTGCAATTTTGTTTTTTTTTTTTTTGGTTGACAGAGGGTAGGGAGCATGGGATGAGATGGGGCTGGGTGGCAGACAGAAACCAGGCCAGGCAGGGTCTTTCAGGCCATAGATGGGATTTTACATTTATCCTAAGTTGGAATAGGTCAAAGCCTTTTTTTTTTTTTTTTTTTTTTTTTTTGCGGTACACAGGCCTCTCACTATTGTGGCCTCTCCCGTTGCGGAGCACAGGTTCCAGACACGCAGGCTCAGCGGCCATGGCTCACGGGCCCAGCCGCTCCACGGTATGTGGGATCTTCCCGGACTGGGGCTGCGTCACCAGGGAAGCCCTGGAATAGGTCAAAGCCTTTTAAGTAAAGGAAGAGGAAATGATCAGATCTACCTTTCAAGAATCACTGTGGGCATTTGTGTTGAATGAGTCAGAGGAGAACTGTATTTGGTTGTTGTTTTTTTTTTAATTTTTATTGAAGTATAGTTGATTTACAATCTTGTGTTAGTTTCGGGTGTGCAGTATAGTGATTTAGCTATATATATGTTTTTTTCAGATTCTTTTCCCTTATACGTTATTACAAAATATTGAGTAGAGTTCCCCATGCTATACAGTAGGTCCTTGTCAGTGATCTATTTTATATATAGTAGTGGGAGACTTTTTTAAAAAAAGTCTTAGACTTCAAAAAATTATTTTTTGAAGTATAGTTGACTTATTATGTTGTGTTAATGACTATTGTACAGCAAAGTGACTCAGTTATACATATATACCTTCTTTTTCATATTCTTTTCCGTTACGGTTTATCACAGGATATTGACTATAGTTCCCGTGCTATACAGTAGGACCTTGTTGTTTATTGTTCAGTGACTTCTTAGCAGGCCAGAAAAAGCTGTGGGCAGGAAGCTGAGAGCCCTAGGTCATCGGTTGTGACAGTCATAACTTGTCATGGGACTTTGGGGACATCCACCTCGGGTTTCCAGTTTCTCCAACTTATCGAATGATGAGACCAGATTAGATGATACTAAGGCCTCTTTCCAGCCCTAAACTTCCATGAATGGCCTCAACATTGAGAGAGAGACCGTCTTAGATTATCAAGATTTTCCTATTGATATCTTTAGTTTTAATGGCAGAATGAAAAGGATCTTTATAAGATTTGTAGAAAAACACATGCTTCACAGGAAAAAAGAAATATAGATAATTTATATGGCTATCCTCAATGTACCATCATGTCAAGTGTCTCTACATCTGAATCAGGGCTTGGTAAACTTTATTGGAACAGGGCCAGAGAGTAAATATTTCAGGCTTTTGGGGCCAAATAATCTCTTTTTAAACAAAGTGGTCATGCAGTGTGAAAGCAGCTGTGGACAATGCATGAGTGAATGAGCACAGCCCAGTGAAACTTTTACAGAAACAGGCAGTGCTGGATTTGGCCCTCAGGCCAGGGTCTGCTGACTCCTGATCTAAGTAGCGGCATATTCCAGTTCCTCTTCTTGGGGAATGTTCAGTCCTCTTAATGGGTCAGAAGAAGGAAGCACTTTCCATGATTTGCACGTGACGAATCATGGAATGAATTAAACAGTGAGAGAGCGAGTGGATGTGGCCTGGGAACACACATGGGGCCATGTCTCGCAGTCACATGCTTAGGAGCCCAGCGCTCAAAGCCCTGTATTCAACTTCAGCTCCAAGCAGAAGTCAGCATCTCAGACCAGAGCAACACCTCCAAACCAGCGAGAGTGCTGACAAGGAACAGACTGTGTGAAGAACCATGGTCTCTAGTCTTCTGAGATCCGATTGGTGCAATAAATCAAAACCCTCTGTTTGTATTGCTTTATTTACCAAAGGATTGGAGAGCTGTTCCTTTGAACGGATCAGAGAAGGAGGAAAGGAAGGGCAAGGCAGGAGGCTAGGAAGCAGGACTCAGTCTAGAGATCCAGTGCGGGAAGGGGGGCGGTGCGTATAAAGGGCACCCAGCGAGGCGGGCGAAGCCTCAGGACCAAGTGGGCCCCTCCTCCCCGGCCGAGGCTTGGAGACTTGGAGACAGGAAGAGGCTGAAGGGTCTGCTCTCGGTTAGCTCCCCCGGGAGGGCCTGGTTTCAAAACCAAAATAAACTTGGGAGAGCCAGCGGGACAGAAGGACAGAAACAAACAAGGAGAGCTTCACTTACGTTTTCTCTCAACCAACACTCCCAGTCCTGAACTCCGCTGCCTGAAACTCCATGGCACTGTCCAGCCCTTCCTGGACTGGTGCTTTATAGTTAGTACTGCGTGGTTAATAATCTCACACATGCCAGCCCTGTTCCCCAGGGAGCCCGAAAGTGTGTGGGGCCACCTCTTTTGGTTTTGTGTTGAGTTGAGTACAGAGTCATCATGACTGTGAATACCAATAGCCCTGACCCCGTGTGAGACAGTAACTCACAGGCGGTACCTAGGCAGCAGGTCTGAGCTGGGAAGTGACAGGCTTAGAGAGACTGAAGAACCAGGATGCGGTTACCAGTAAGTAGCAAACCAGAATTCCAACCAGCTCACTCAGACTCTGGGGTCCCAGCTCTCTACCTTCCAAGCAGTTCATGCCTTTTCTAGAGGTCGGCTTTGGAAAGAACCCCACGGGTCACTTGACTCAGCCCCTTATTTTTAGATGTGGAAGGGGAGAATGAAGTGGCTTGCCCAAGGTCACAGAGCCACTGGCTGAAAAGCTAACTTGGCCTCCTAATGCTTCCTTCTTGCTCCAGCTGCTGAGTCCCATGCTGCTCAGGGAGCGTCCAGTAACTTCTTCATAAACATCTACCAGAAACACATCTTGTCTCGGAAGACAAGACTGCATGGTCTTGGGACTCTGCTACTCAAAGACAAATTGGCCGACATGGATGACTGAGGAGTCCCTTTATTTTTTTTTAAATATTTTATTTTATTTTCATTGGTGTATAGTTGCTTTACAATGTTGTGTTAGTTTCTGCTGTACAATAAGGTGAATCAGCTATATGTATACCTATATCCCCTCCCTCTTGGACCTCCCCGCCCCCCTCCATCCCATCCCTCTAGGTCATCACAGAGCACCGAGCTGAGCTCCCTGTGTCACTTTAAATCACCAGGAACAACAGGTAAGTAAGTGCCAGCATGTTTTAAAACAGGGACAAGCTGCACATGTCAACAGTAGCATGAAAAGGAGTGTGGTTCCCCAAGCTTAGAGCAAAAAAGTTAATGCAAAAGTGAAATAAAGGACACTGTTAGAGCTCAGCTATGAAGCTGACAGAAGCAGAAACGAATTTGTCCTCAACAGCTTATGCCACTTTGACAAAAGAGGAACGTATCACCTTAAGACGCCTGGGAGCCTTTGTTTTGATCATTCAGAGAGGATCTAGCTTTGAGAAATGGACTTAGCAGCAGCTTTTAGTCCAAGTTTTTCACAACAAAGCACCACAGAGCAGGACTTGGCTTTCCTTCTTCCTTTCCTTTTTTTTTTTTTCTAAAGGAAATAAAAGCTGAACTACTGGAAGTTATTTTCCATATCAGAGACTATAAGTTTTTTAAAAATATATATATTAGAAAGCCCTCAGCATTTGAAGGAAGCTCTTCTATTTGTTTAAAGATAGATGCAAAAGAATTCACCTATATGTTTACATGATTTATTTTCAATCAGTCCTTGATTTTCATCTCTATAGATAAGTAATTAAATGTGTGTGTGCACGTTTGTGATATCATTCATATACCATACGGTTTACCCACATCAAGTGTACAATTCAATGGATTACAGTATGTTCACAGATATATGTACCACAGTCACTTTTAGAACATTTCTATCGCATCAAAAAGAGACTCTGACCTCCCTTAGCTATCACCCCCTACCCCGGCCCCCTATTCCCCCTGCGTTAACCAATCACTAAGCTAGTTCTTGTGTAGAGATTTGCCTGTTCTGGACATCCCTCATAAACAGAATCATACGATATGTGGTCTTTCATGACTGGGAAGCTTTGGTTTAAATAAGAATTTTGTCCAAAGAGGAATATGGTGGGCAGGGGAGGAACTGAAGAAACAGCTTTTTCTGGGTGCTCTTTGGGTGCATGCCCCTGCTCTGACTAGTTTGCCATCTGACTGTTGAGTCAGATGCACCCCCTGGGACCCATAAACTGCAGTGGTGGCAAAACTGTAGACATTGCTCTTCCACCAAGAAGTAAACAGGTCAGGCCTCCAGGCTGGATGTTGGACCTTAAGAATAAGAGGTAAATTGGTCTTCAGGAAATGTACAATTTCCAAGCTGGAAAGCAGTGTTTACTTATAAAGTTCATATTTATAAGAGATGAGTCAGTTTCTTCATTTATGCCTCCTCTGGATTTCTCTTTTATCTTGTCAACTCCAGCTGGACATGGCTGGAGAAAATGACACAGTCAAATTGACTGTGTCAGTGTAGACACAGGACTGTGACCCTCAGGTGGGCACCTCATGTTCCCAGGCACTTTCACTATATTCCCTAGATCACTAACCGTCCCATTCTGGATAGCCACTGCAAACCTCTCCTGTCTCCTCAAATCTCCAACAACTTCTCCTTCATCCTTACTCTCAGCTAATGTCCTTCCTATTTCCCTAAGAAAATAGAAGTAGCCAGAAGAGGATTTCCCACACTCCCAGGACCACATTAGCATCTGTACTATATGGGCCGCCACCTCAGAGTTTCTGAATCAGGAGATCTGGGGCAGGGCATGAGAATTTGCACTTGTAATAATTCCCAAGTGATGCTGCTGCTAGTGATCTGCACCTACACTATTTTTTTTTTTTTTTCCTGCGGTACGCGGGCCTCTCACTGTTGTGGCCTCTCCCGTTGCGGAGCACAGGCTCGGGACGCGCAGGCTCAGCGGCCATGGCTCACGGGCCCAGCCGCTCCGCGGCATGTGGGATCCTCCCGGACCGGGGCACGAACCCGCGTCCCCTGCATCGGCAGGTGGACTCTCAACCACTGCGCCACCAGGGAAGCCCCGGCACCTACACTTTGAGAACCACTGCAGTAGGTGATGTGGCTATAGTCTTAGCTAAGGTCAACCTCTCTACTTGTGAACTCCATCCCTAGTCCCCCCACTCAGGGACACTGCTCCACCACTTCTCCCCTTTCCTTCCAGCCTCATCACTTGCCCCTTATTTACTGAATCAAACTATTGACCAACCAACATGTCATTTCTTGGATCTTATGTGGAATCTAGAAAAATGGTACAGATGAATCTATTTGCAGGAATAGAGATGCAGACGTAAAGAACAGATGTGTGGACATGGGGTGTGGGGGGGGTGGGATGAACTGGGAGGTTAGGATTGACATAAATACACTACCTTGTGTAAAAGAGATAGCTAGGGGGGGCCTGTTGTATAGCGCAGGGAGCTCAGCTCGGTGCTCTGGGACGACCTAGATGGGATGGGATGGGGGCGGGGGTGAGAGGGAGGTCCAAGAGGGAGGGGACGTGTGTATACATGTAGCGGATTCACTTCATTGTACAGCAGGAACTAACACAACATTGTAAAGCAACTCTACTCCAATTAAAAGAAAAAGTGAAAAAATGTCTCTCTCTCTCTGGACCCCACTTTCCTCTTCAGCTTCCACTCCGTTTCTCTGCTCCCCATTACAGCAGGAGGGTTGTAGACTATACACTAATCACTCCCTGATTCCGATGTCTCCCCCTCTTCCTCTCCAATCAGGCTTGACTCTTACCACTCACACACCCTGTCCTAGTCAAGGCAACGCTACCCACGGTCCCCATATCGCTGAATCCTATGGTATTCATTCAGTTTGACTAACAGCAGCATTTGACACAGCTGATTGCCACCTTGCCTCGAAGCTCTTTCCTCTATTTTCCTCCAGGGTCAGACACTTCCCTGATATTCCTCCCCAGTCACGGGCCACTTTTTTTTCAGTCTCTTCTGGTGCTCTTTCATCTAGCCATTGAGATGCTCCAAGCCTCACTCCTGGGACATCCTTGGCTCTATAACTGTACACACTCCTTTGCTGATCTCATTCTGGCTCCTGGTTTTAGATACCATCCCCACATATATACCTCTCCTTGTATATCCAATTGTCTATATTAACGGACACACTAAACTCGACACGTCTAAAACTAAATCCAGAACTTCCACATTTCCCCCTCCCCTGCCCCAAAACTCAGATGAACTCGTTCCACCCACTGCCTTCCTCATCACTATAAATCATGTTTCTAAATGATTCAGAATCAAAACATTCTTCCCACCTTGATCATGACTGTCATCATCTCTCACCTGGATTATTCTAATAGCCCGGTCTCCCTGCTTTCACCCCTGTCTCCAACATTTTATTCTCAGCGTGCAGCCAGAGAGGATCCTTTAAAAACATGCACTGGTGGGCTCCACTGGCTGAATTATCTGTCAGTTCATTTCACCCCTCTGCGTAAACCCTGCAATGGTTTCTTAACACACTCTGGATAAAAACCAAAGTCCCCCACGACCTGTGTTTCACCTCCTGCTTCTCTTCCTCACTCACTTCACTCCAGTCTAGCTGACCTCCTTGCTGGTCCTCGGACACCCCAGGACACTCCTGCCTTGGACCACGCACTCTCTGGAAATACGATTTCTTTCTTTAGATTATTTATTGCCTATTTCTCCCCACTAGATTGCAAACACCATGAGGACAGGATTTTTCCCCCTCTATTTTGTTCCTTGCTCTATCTCCTGTGCCCCCAAACAGTGCTAGGCACACAGCAGTTACTTGGCATCGTTATTTGCAGAATTTATTTCTGGCAAATCTCCTTTCAGCCAATTTAGGTGGTGGGTTAGAACTGAACTTGTCTTCTATAGTATCTGGGCCCAGAACAGAAAGACAGCAGATGTTAGTATGATATAGACGGGCAAAGCATTCCATTTTCAGTTTCAGACATAACACAAGATGATATTACTCTTCTGCTTTTTTATGACTTACAAGCGTTTAGGTATAATATTAAGAAACTTTGCCGTTTTCGGCATTCTGCCAATCCCGACTTGCCTGCTGGAATGTTTCCAATTTTCTTTTCTCTCAAGACCTAATAAGAAGTTGAAAAGAAATTTGACAGACCTCAAAGCAGATGCTTTAAAACCTATATTATGATGCCATCAACATGCATAATATAACTAATATATTTAATTTCCCAGCATTTACATTTTGACATTTACCCCCAATTATTTTTGAAGGTGATACTGGAAATGATGTCATGACACACTAGATAGTAGAATTCATGAAGATGGGTTACAGTTATCTCTTTTGTTGATATTTCCTTCATGCCAGCACCAGGGCAGAGTGGGTACTCAAAACATGTTTACAGAATAGATTTTTGCTGAGTTAAACATAGGCATGGATAATTATATTAATAAATAGTTAATTACATTCAAAACATAGCTATCATTCATAAGTGAAGGGCTTCCCTGGTGGCGCAGTGGTTGAGAGTCCGCCTGCCGATGCAGGGGACCGGGTTTGTGCCCCGGTCCGGGAAGATCCCACATGCCGTGGGAGCGGCTGGGCCCGCGAGCCATGGCCGCTGAGCCTGTGCGTCCGGAGCCTGTGCTCCGCAACAGGAGACGCCACAGCAGTGAGAGGCCCACGTACCCCAAAAGGAAGGAAAAAGAAAAGAAGAAGAAAAGATAACGTAAGTGAAAGATTACCTCTAGGGGCTTTAAAGAAGTAACTTTGTTATAAAATAAGAATTTTCAGGTGTTGACTGACAGTTAACATGGCATATAATAAACATACACCAGTGATGTCCTAGTCTTAGGATAAAAGAGCCACCATTCCTGGGAAGGATGAAGAAATGATGCTTTGACCCCCTTGGCCCTTGTTGAGCATAATTGCTGAAAGCACTTCACAACTGAAAGGGCCCTCAGCCTCTGCATTTGGGGTAACTAAGGTCTGGAGAGGACAAACGAATCTCTACGTGACACATACTAGTCAGCATCGGAGTTGAGTCAAGAACTCAGGCCCCTCTGCTGCTGAACAAAATAACTGTTATTCCACCTTGTCATTTTTTTTTTTTTTTAATTTTCCTCAAAAAAGTTGCAGACAAAGCTTGGACATAGAGAACCAGTTTTATTCCGAGGCTTGGGAAAGCTTTCTTTATATGTCTCAAGTTATTGCCTTGTTTTCCCAGCTGACAATGCTTAAGCTAAATGAGATAATATATGAAAATCCCTTGGCACTGTGGTTTGTACTAAGAAAATACTCATTGAATAGTAACTAATATTATTATTACACCAGGGTTGTTTCACATGTTAAGTCATTTCTGTTTCAGATAGATTAGAAATGTATTCATCTGCCACTTGTAAATCAGTAAGTCTCAGGTACTTGACACTTGGAGTCCAGCCCACTCTCACACCGGGTCCCCAAAAAACAAGCCTGTGGTTGCAAAAAATGAAACTACTTTGTGCCTTTAGTAGCAATATCCTAAAAGTCCACAAGAGGGCAGTATCCCTCACTGCAGAAGGGCACCAGAGCTGCAGGTGGGTAGAAGAGAATTATGGGTGCTGAAGTAAGCTAATAAAACCATCAGTCAGAGCCATTATTTTATTATTACTATTTTTAGAGCCATTATTAAGATACTTTTAAGTGATGAGAAGTACTAAGAAGAAAACAAAGCAGAGTAATGGAATAGAGAATGACTCCAGGAACATTAATAGGAACATTATCTGAGCAGAGAACTAACCCTTGAACGGGAAAGAGTCAGCCATGAGTAGACTGGGGGAAGAGTGTTATGTCTCAAGGAATCAGAGGCCAAGCTGGATATGATCTTGGTTGGCTTGAGGGACAGAAGAAAAGTCACTGTCATTGGACCATAATGAAAGAAGGGGGGAAGAGGGAGGTGTGGTGGAGGCAGCAGATCCCACAAGAGACACAGTTGGGAATAGATCCCAGGTCCTTCTGACCCCAGAGTTTGTGCACTGAATCACTATGCTACTCTGAACTCTGCAGACAAAGCCAAAGGGCACTGATCAAGGCAGAGAAAGGGATACTTTCTGAAAACAATGAAAAAACAACTTAGGAAATGCTTCAGTGACTTTCATTAAATAATTTACCAGAATTCATATGATTTTCGACCTTAAATTTATGAGGAACAAGCACTAAGAGACACAGAACTAAATTTATTCAAAATTTTATGTCCTGAGAATTAATCTTGTGCAGGATTTCTCTTTATCTCCCTTATAGCACTGTATAACAATCATGGTTTATTATAACTATTAATAACATATTTTAAAGGAAATATATCCAGATTTATATAGATCCCAGCATTAATGTTAATAAAAATTATAAGTAGCAAAAATGTCCAATAATAGGGGATTATTTAAATACATTAGCATGCTTCCAAATGATTAAAACCTTTTTTTCCCCCAAAATACTTAATGCTATGTTAAATGCTCATAGCATACTGTTATAGGCAAAACAAACAACAAAAATAAAAAACCACATATGTCGTGTAAATCCAATTTTTAAAAACTATCCACAGATAAGCAAAATACTAAATGAAAACACACCAAATGATATGAGAATAAATGTGTCCTTTACAATACTTTTCTATATTAAATTTTTTCAACAATTACATTCTCTTATAATCATAAAATCAATAATGAAATTAAATATTTGGTATGGAAGTTTTAATCTTCATTTAAACTTTTCCAAATCTGTGCCATTTTTGTAGAGAAACTTATGTGATTTTTGAGGTGATATGGAGAAAAGATCATTGTGTGAAGTTGGATCATGGGGTCTCCCTCCTTTAACACTTAAGGAATGAAAAAAAAAATTATTAAAATAAAACAAACCAAAATAAAATATTTCCAGCAGCCACAAAACAAACATATAACTCCATAACCTCATCTTCAAAGGTGTTGGGCAGAGGACTAGAGCACTGTAACTCCATGCCTCCACCTGAGACAATACAGAGGAAAGAAGGTGAACATACTGAACCCAGAGTCCATCTCAGGATATCTTTAGACTTGGAAAGTAGTGATCTGAGGGAGGGGCAGAGGTAGTCCTCGGAAAATTCAAGCAAAACACCTTAGGAAAGAGTAGCTCTTATGTATGATCACAGGATGCTGGCAAAGGATGGGCTCTGATTCAAGTCAGGGAAAGAGCTGAAGCCCAAAGTCATGGGTCCACTCCAGACGGTGGAGGAGACCCTGGTTTGTGAGATCGAATGGGATTGAGAAGAGGGAGCTGAGCCCAGGTCCCCAGCAAAGGCGACTTGCTGTACTGGGGCTTCCACATTTGCATGTTCTTGCAAAGAAAAGACTTTGGAAGCCAATACTCAGCCCACAACTGTGATCAGAGAGGAAGACAAAGGTAGATGATGTGGGAAAAAGGTCAAGAAAAATTCCCTATGCTCTACTAGAGTAAAAAGAAGGTCTGGACAGAGCTTCCTCATCAAGCATGAAGAAAACTAAAAGATAGAGCATGAACCTATGGAGGGGGTGGAGAGGGGGAAGGGAGAGAGAGAGCAACAAAGACAGTCTGTCCCTCGGAAGGACATGGGATTATGACAATATTGACACGTTGCTTCATAATCAGCGACTGTCTTAGTCATTTCTCCACAAGTAGGAGATGCTGCCTTCTTGCTAATAAATGTTGTTGATTTGAATTAAAGTAACAGAAACATGTAATGCAAGTGGGAGAGGAATTGAAGTCTTAATGACTTACTAATATTATCCCCAGGAAAGAGTCAAAATTGCAGGCGTATATCTGGAGAAAACCATAATTAGAAAAGATACTTGCACCCCAATGTTCATTGCAGCACTATTCACAATAGCCAGGACACGGAAGCAACCTAAATGTCCATCAACAGAGGAATGGATAAAGAAGACGTGGTACATATATACAATGGAATATTACTCAGCCATAAAAAAGAATGAAATAATGCCACTTGCAGCCACATGGATGGACCAAGATTATCATAGTACGTGAAGTACGTCACACAAAAAGACAAATATCATTATGATATCACACATATATGGAATCTAATTTTAAAAAATGATACAAATGAACTTATTTACAAAACAGAAACAGACTTACAGGTATTGAAAAGAAAGTTATGGTTACCAAAGGGGAAATGTAGGGGGGGAGGGATAAATCAGGAGCTCTGGATTAACATCCACACACTACTATATATGATAGATAACCAACAAGGACGTATTGTATAGCACAGGGACATCTACTCAATGTTCTGTGATAACCTATACGAGAAAAGAGTCTGAAAAAGAATGAATATATGTATATGTGTAACTGAATCTCTTTGCTGTACACCTGAAACTAACAGAACATTGTAAATCTGCTATAATCCAATACAATTAAAAAAAAAAAGAGTCAATATTGTCCCTTAGTCAACCGGACAGACACAGCTTACTAAAATGAATATACACACACACACACACACACACATATATATATATATATACAGAAAAATATAAGAAATAAGGTAAAATGTATGTACGTAAATTATGTAAATGAAATTCTAAATAACACAATATATTATATAATATTAAAATATATATATTTAAATTATTTCTGATTAAGGGTAACAGCTTCTGTGTTCCAGCTCTAGTTTATTCACCTTGACAAGTGATTTGAGCACAGATGCCAAATGAGTAAGAAATTAAGTGTAAAAATTTTAAGTTTTTGATATATACATTTATGATTTATACAATAATTTTGATCCTTCTTTGGTCGGCTTTTTCTGAATTATTTTCTTCTAAAACTACGCGTTTTTCTTTTTTGCAACATCTAATGTATTTGAGCATTGCAGAATTAATGTTATTTAACTTCTTACAAATGGGTGGTATTTACTCACATTAGGAAATGAAAAGGAAATATTTTTTAAAATGTGATCATATAGACTAGAGTTTTATGTCTTGGAAACATAGAAGGTAACAGACAGTTCTATTGAAAATGGCAAAACATTTAAAACTGCAACTCTAAGGCAGTATTGCATCTTTCTTTTCCACAATTTGTCTTGCTTCACCTCTTTGAAAAGCACACAGGCCATAAAAAGCATGCATGATGTGCTAGACACTTTAACTAGGTTTATTACTGCATAGGGAGAAATTTTCTTAAATTTTAATGACCTACAGGTATAGTTTGTTCTGTAAAACTACAGTGAATTACTCACTCCCTGACTCACTTTAAAAATGAAATACAGGGCTTCCCTGGTGGCCCAGTGGTTGAGAATCTGCCTGCCAATGCAGGGGACACGGGTTCGAGCCCTGGTCTGGGAAGATCCCACATGCCGCGGAGCAACTGGGCCCATGAGCCACAACTACCGAGCCTGCGCGTCTGGAGCCTCTGCTCTGCAACAAGAGAGGCCACGACAGTGAGAGGCCCGTGCACCGCGATGAAGAGTGGCCCCCGCTTGCCACAACTAGAGAAAGCCCTCGCACAGAAACGAAGACCCAACACAGCCATAAAAATAAATAAATAAAATAGTTGTTTAAAAAAAAACAAAAAGAAATACAAGTGTCAGGTCAAAGATGAGCTGGAAATACCATCTAATTATCAAAATAACAAGAAAGTAAAGGGATCCATGTTGCCATTTAATCAAGTGAGCCTGCAGTCTTGGGTGCTAACATTATGAGCATCTATCTATAATGCCATTACTCAGGCTGCCTAGAAATTAGATACTTCCCAGCTCTTCCAGCCGGGGCTTAATAGAAGCATTGCTAGCATCCGTGCAATTCTTGAAAGGGTCTGAAAAGGAACTGGAGTAGCAGCTAACGATGGGTCAGTTCACAGGGACATGGAGGTTTAAGTCAGATGGCGTCCTGGAAATTGCACCGGGCTGGGAATTGGCAGTCATGAATTCTAGCTTCGCCTGTGTCCCGATCAGCCAGGAGCTCTTAGACAAGTCTCTGTACTCTTTGGAGCTCTTTGTAAAATGTAGAGTCATGATTAGTTTATTTCGAAGGTTCTTTTTGTCTTTAACATCGTTTGTTTATTTAAAGCATGAATTTTCACCTAACTTGCACGGAAGTGTTTAGAATTCTACCATTTGAGACCCCCTGATAAAATGTATTTGTTCGATTCAAGAGGGTCAGCAAGCTTCGTTTTTTCAAAATATCTTCTCCCCTGGATGCTCTTGTCTAAGAACTTTTTCTTTTAGAGACACACGTTCAAAACATAGCCCT
The DNA here is from genome assembly GCF_963455315.2 of Globicephala melas. Taxonomy (NCBI): domain Eukaryota; kingdom Metazoa; phylum Chordata; class Mammalia; order Artiodactyla; family Delphinidae; genus Globicephala; species Globicephala melas. The sequence continues at coordinate 143,360,508 of NC_083317.1, forward strand.
CTCTAGGCATGCATGGCTAATAAGTTGTCACCGTTTCTTCTGAGTAAAATTTTTATTGGATATTTTAGTTAATTAGTATAACTGAGTGGAGTAGGATCTGAGCCAAAAAAAAGTTCTATATCCCAGGAAGATATTTGGTGCTGGAGCCCGAGTACAATCCTCTCTTTTACAAAATCAAACCATCACTGGTTTTGTTTCAACCAGGGCATTTACCAACCTGTAATGCATGTGGCTTATGAAACAACCAAAGAAGTCAGAACTTGTTCTTTTTCCCCTATTTCACTTCCCAGGATTTGCAGCTCTAGAAAAGGAGGGAAAAGACAGTAATGAAAACAAAATTTGGACCTTTCTAGAATGTCCACTCCTGAGTTTGGCTAAATTTGGAAAGAAGTCAGCTGTGGGAACCTGCACTGTGGTGTGAGGTTATTAAAGGGGTTTTACCAGGGCAAACAGAAAGCATCTCTGATATTCTTTAAGAAACAGCCCTCTGACTTTGACCCAGGAGGAACAGAATACTTTTATTTTTTACCAGATAGAAGCAGAGGTTCTCATTAGAAGAGAAGACAATCTGAAAAAGAATATATATATATATATATATATATATATATATGTGTGTGTGTATATATATATATACACACACACATGCACCTTGAAGTCTGATAAGCACTGGCCTGGGAGTGAAAGAGATTTCATAGAGAAAACAGGTGAGAGGAAAGTCTGTACCCATGATTCTCAAAGTTAGCTGCGTCAGAATCACCTGCATGGCTCGTCAGACCACAGACCACTGGATCTCCACCTCTGGAGCTCCTGATGCTGTATGTCATGGGTGGGTAGTCCCCCCATTCTTCAATTCTAACGAATTTCCAGGTGATGCTACTGCTGGTGGTCCAGGCACCACACGTTGTGAACCATTTTATCTCTGCTTCCTCACTTCTCACCTTTTACCTCCCTCCCTGCCCATCAGCTTCACTCTCTCCTCCCTCCCCCTCCCCTCCCTCTTTCTCCTCTCCCCCTCTTTCTCATCATTTGGGAGAACAGCAGAGTGAATATTTAGATTCAATTTACTATAGCCACTCATCTCTCACGTCATTTAAGGCTCTGAGGGTTGTAACAGTGTTGCTCCTTAATCTTGCCCTCAGGTGCTGTCAGTTCTTCAGGGTAGATAAAACAGTACACAAATATCTATACTAAGGAGGGTCCACGGGGCCTCAGCTAAATCAGAGGGAGGTGGAAGTAGGGGGGAAGATGGACCCACAGGGGAGATGGGCTTGGGGGTTCTGACTCTTTACACAGCCCATCTCAACTCTGAAGGAGCCACAGAGGCCCTAAGGCAAAAGAGAAAACGGGAATTATTTTGAAGCGGGTGTGCAGAGCTAGGGTTTAGAGGAGGCATGACATAACAAAACCTGTTTGCATTTTATTAGCTAAAATTAGTATCGAGCAGACGTAATTGTAAACGACAACTTTCTAAAATGTTAGGAAAAGAAACGAGGGAAGTCCAAAACAGAGAGAGAGCACTGGCCTGGGAACCTTTATACACCTCAGAAAGCCTCACGGTAAGGACTCTTGAGACAAAATCGTTAGTCATTTTCCTTAAAAAGATGTCCATTATTTTACTCTCTTTGGAATGGAGGCATTCTACAGGTAGAAAACTAGCAGGTTTAACTATTGTTTTAAACATAGTCAAAGTCCCCCAAAGAAGCCCAGTGTCATTCTGGGGGAAATGAAGTCCCCGTTTGCTAGGAAGACCCGCTGAACAGCTAAATGTTGGTCCTGGGTCATCCTCACGGTTGGTCACCTGCACAGAATTTTGGAACTGGGAAACTCTTAAGGTTTATCTGGCTCAACTCTCACACTTTCTAGGAAAACCAAATTGAGGTCTTCAGGGGGTCCAGCTTAGAAGATTCACTGGTGGAGGACAGAGGGCCAGGACACGTGTCTCAGCTCCATTTCTTTAAAACCAACATTTCCAAATGTTACTCATTCAAGTAAGTACAAGTTGCATAATTTTGGCTACATCTGAAGAACAACTGTACTGGATATTTCCCTCCAAATCAAGTTACACTTTTTTTTAAACTTAAATTTTTTGAAGAAGACAATTTAATTTTTTTTTAGAAATTTATTTATTTATTATTTTTGGCTGTGTTGGGTCTTTGTTACTGTGCGTGGGCTTTCTCTAGTTGCGGTGAGCAGGGGCTACTCTTTGTTTCGGTGCACAAGCTTCTCATTGTGGTGGTTTCTCTTGTTGTGGAGCACAGGCTCTAGGCACGCGGGCTCAGTAGTTGCAGCTCACAGGCTCTAGAGCGCAGGCTCGGTAGTTGTGGCGCACGGGCTTAGTTGCTCCGTGGCACGTGGGATCTTCCTGGACCAGGGCTCGAACCCACGTCCCCTGCATTGGCAGGCAGATTCTTAACCACTGCACCACCAGGGAAGTCCCTGAAGAAGACAATTTTAGAGCACAACTCTAAATGAAAAATCCTGTCTAGGTTATCAAAAATATAGAATATGAAATAAGGCTATTAATTTGTAGGTAGATACAATTATGGAGGAACAGCCAGTGTGGCCTGAGGCCTGATCGCTGTTGTGAAGAGATGGGCAGGAATTAAGGGTTGGTAAGGGTGGTGAGCACAGCCCTGAGGCTTTGGCCTTGGTCTAATCAGACTGGCAGTGAATGGAGAGGTGGGCTCAGGTCAAGGCCACATCTCCTTCTGCCTACAGTCATCCTGGGCCCAACTAGAACCATCTCCTAGACCCCAAGGGGTGCAGAGTTCGAACTTTGGCAACAAACAATACAGCGATGTTCTAGGTTACACATATTTTGTGACTGAAGGGACAATCTCTAGCCTTTATGGTTTTATTTCAAACATCAGCCTTAACAGGATATTTTAAAGTCTCTTTTCATTTTAAGGAGTCAGCATCGTTTTACTAAGTCAAATGTAATATACTCCCAAGCACCTGTATCAATTTCTAATACATACCAGGGTACTCAATGCATTTGTTAAAGGAATGAATTGATGATTTATAGTTTTAATTACACTTCACTTCTATGACAATATTTTCCTTCTTTGATCTGTTCATATGGAGAGACTCTGCTTAAAATAAATTAGGTTGTATTATAGATTTTCTGTACTTCCTTTCTGGTAGTGCCTGGCAAAACTGTAACTGTTTCATTATTTATGATATCACTCATATGTAGAATCTAATTTAAAAATGATATAAGTGAACTTATTTATAAAACGGAAACAGACTCATGGATTTCTTTTTGTTTTTAACTTTTTATTGGAGTATAGTTGAGTAACAATGTTGTGATAGCGTTTAGGTGTACAGTAAAGTGATTCAGTTATACATATAGATGTATCTCTTCTTTTTCTCACAGATTTCAAAAACAAACTTACAGTTACCAAAAGGGAAATGTGGTGGAGAGGGGTAAATTAGGAGCTTGGGATTAACACACACCCTACTGTATATAAAATAGGTAGCCAACAACCTGTGTGTATAGCAGCGGGAACTCTACTCAGTATTCTGTAATAACGTATATGGGTAAAGAATCTGAAAAACAATGAATACATGTATATGTATAAGAGAATCACTACGCTGTACACCTGAAACTAACACAACATTGTAAATCAACTATAGCCCAATACAAATTTTAAAAAAAGAAAAAAATAAGATATCACATAGTACAAGAAAACAATTAATTGGACAACTGAAACCCCACAAATCTATTTCAGAAGGAACAATTTCAGTAACTAAGTAAGAAAAGAATGGTAAGTAGAAAAGACTATTATCTGAGATGCATTCTCTTGACTTTATTGGTACGTTTACTGTCATAAGCAGTGGCAAAAGATAAAAATGCAGAAACATGCATTATAATCATTGGAATTGCTTGCTGTTGGGTGTCAGTTACCTTGACACCCGAGAGCCACGGGTTTTCAAAGTGTTTCACACGGCAAACGTTGCTGAAAGAAGGTGGTGTGGTACAGTAGACAGTATATGGATGAGATCTGTTGGCCACTTACCGTGGTATAAACTCAGAAAGGTATTTCACCTTTTGAATTCTAATTTCCTCAATTGTAAAATGGGAGTGGGGGCAGTGATACTAACCTCATAAGTTCGTAAGATGACTAATATTTATTATACAGGGCCTGGCAAATGCAATCAATCATTATGATTGTTTATGATTATGATTATAATGGCCAAGGGCTTGTTAGGGTTAGAAGGTAATGCTACTTATTAATAATTGAGCTCTATAATTTTGGGATCAGGAGGATCATGAACCATGTAAAATTTCACTATACAATGTGGTTGGTAAGTGCCTGCAGGATTTTCTTAGTTCTGAAAAAATCGCCAATAATTTACGATGCGCTAACATGTTGCCTTCACTTCAAAGAGAGTGATACTGCCTTACTCTTGGGGATACTTTTTTCCCTGGCAAAGAAGTTTTGTTCGTTTAATCATACTTTCATCAAAACCATACCCATAGGAGTCAAGGGAAGAGAACCAAACTAACTTTCTTTCTGGAACAATTAAGTCATGATTATACTAGGTTTTATCTTATTTTTTTTTTTGCCATCACATTTCATCCAGCTGAAGTCACATTTTGTCGTGACCGTGAAAATCAATTCGGATCCTTGTTTGCTAAGCGGTTTCCTTTAAAAATTTTACAGCATTATTTTATTATTTATGCTGAATGATTTTACTGTGTTCACGGTCTTTTCTCCTATTAAAAGTTCACTGAACTCTCACTTATTTTTAGACCACGTGGATCCAAAATAGCAAAGAAAATTAAATATTGTCTTTAAAAAATAACCATCAGTCCCCAATACTTATTCGTGTTGACTCAGTTTCAGATGATTCAATGTATGACATCATCATCTGGATTCCCTTAGCCAAATTCTGTTTACAACAGTAGAACTAGTGGGAAGCATTCACATAGACATGTATTTTTTTCACAGAAAGAATGAAACAGATTGCTCTGAACTGAACACACACACACACACACACCCCCCCATAACTCAACTCTCTATATCCATGAGCTGCCAATGGTAATTTTAGTATTTGCCTGGGTTGTTAACTTGCAGATCTTTCCTTTATTTAACAAATACTGAGCACCTGTAATGGATCAGGCACACCTTCAAGTGCTTGGGATACATCAGTGGACAAAACAGACATTCCTTCCTCATAGAGCTTCCATTTGATCATTTGGAAGTCTCCTCAATAATTATCACGTAGAATATTACATGAATTAATATACCTCATGACCATAGGGCTATGGTTATAACTGGAAAATCAGAAGAAATTATGAGCAGAGGCCACACACACACTTCACGGGTCATCATTCTTGGACCTGTGCCTGTGAGCGGTGGAGTGCACCCTGCTTCACAGCAAAATGAGAAGCAAAAGGGCATACACGAGCACAATTTCTTATTTGTAATTTCAAAATCCAAAACCGTCTGAAAACTGAAAGTTTTTTCAAAACTTATTGGTTGGTAAAAGCTGACCTGATTTCATATGGGTGTTCTATAAATCTTCATCAATTCAGTGTGAATATTCATGTTTCACTACAGAAATATTAATGTGTTTGACATGGCATGGGATATCCCCTCAGATGCCACAATACTACCTTCATAACTTTCTAGAACCCTATATCCACCCCCCCCCCAAAATAAACTAAATTCTGAGACTTGTCTGACAAGGACTTTAGACCCGTCTGTACGTATCCTTCTAAGATTCCCAACCATATTTTCTTGGAAAGGTCTATCCTTTTTTCGCTAATATTGCTTTCTTGCTTTCGGGGTTTTAAAAATATTCTTTCTTTTATGTGGTGAGAGCAGATAGTAAAAGTTGGTTTGCTCTGTTTTTCAAATATCTTTATTGGGCAAAATAGAAAGGTTGGCAGTCCCCTCTTTCTTTTTAAACATGGTGCTCATCTGTGAAATGTGATATTGACCTAGATAGCAAGCCTGCTTCCTAGTCACTCATGTTCCACCCGCAATCCATCTGCCCCATTATTTAATTATTATAGTTCTTTAAATTGACCCACTTAAAAAAGCTGAAATAAACTTCTTTACAAAGAAAAAAGTCGATCACCACTGTAAGTGAAAAACCGGTATCATTTGCCATAAACAGGAGGTTCCTGAAAAATGAACGTGATAGAAACAAAACGCTATCTCTTGATCCACCTAAAAGGATCTCGCACATGCTTCTATGGGTCAGATATAAAGCATTTCAGGTTTCTTTCTATCTGACTCTTAACCTTCATCTCTCCCGAGACAATTTAATTTCCTTCTGTTCTGACTTGTAAGGGTGTCACCAAATGTCTTCCAAGTATTTCATATGTCCCACAATGATCACCAAATCACATCTTGGATTTTTTTCTCCACCTTGGATCTCAACTGTTCCAGGGTAGCCCTGGATTTCTTTCCTCTTACAAGGCTATGGCCCAATGCTTCTCAAACTTTAATAGGCGCTCAACTCCCCTGAGCATCTTGCTAAAATGTAGACTTTGACCCAACAGGTCTGCAGTGGAGTCAGATTCACATTTCTCCCAAGCTCCCAGGTGATGCTGCTGGTCTCAGGACCACACTTTGAGGGGCAGTGGTGTCTCTGGCAATAAGATTGACAGGATGGACTGAAGGGATGGGATGAACTAGATTATCTTTGGAGCTTTTCACCATGCTTCTTTGCCCTGTAATTTCAAAGAGTGCTCTCCTAAGAGTAATTGGGAGAGCATAGCCTTAAATTATTTTTATTTCTATTCAGTAATTGAGTCTGAGTGGCAAATGACTTTTCCTAATCTCTACTTCTGTGCATCTGATGGTACTTACACGGGCATAATGGTATAGACTATATTGAAACACTGTTTATATGGACTGACATAAATTTTAGAGCAAAAAACAAAGGGGTAAGCAATAAGGGTAACTGGGGAAGCAAATTAGCGTTAACTATTTTTAAGTTTCTATAGATTCACTTGTGTCCTCTTTCTTTGTGGGTTACATACATGCATAATATTATCTTACTTTTCCAATAAATTACCTCAAGAAACCAGGAATGAATGTGTGCATAAGTAATTTGTAAGGCCTTTGTAATGACCGGTTTTGATGACTCTCATTCCTTCTCTCTGTTTCCTTTTTCCTCTCTTTCCTTCTTTCCAACCTGCCCATTTCTCTTTTTCTATTATCATGATCAAATCACTCTTGAAAATTCTTTGGTCACTAATAAAACACACTGTAGTTACTTTCGTGTAAATGTCTCTGTGGTATGTCCAAATAAATGTATATTCCAAATATATAAAATGAGGTATATGTGAACAAAAATTTTATAGTACATTTTAAATATTAAAGATTTTCAGCCAATAATAACCATTGAGGAATAACATGACTTCTGTCACATGAGTTCTCCTGAGCATGTATTTATTTAATAGGGTTGCCTCCCTAATAAAGTGGCAATTTTCCTTTAAAAAAATATATATATATATTACATCCTAGGTGTGACATACAAAGGAGTTGAAATTCACAGGGTACCTATCTCAAGAAAGTGAAGCAAAGATTCATCGTACTTATTTATTTTTATTTTTTTGGCCGTGCAGCATATGGGATCTTAATTCCTCGACCAGGGATTGAACTCACGGCCCCTGCCGTGGAAGGGCAGAGTCTTACCAACTGGACCACTAGGGAAGTCCCTCATCATACTTAAATCACTGCAAAAATTGTTGCTTTCCCAGTTAGTGGTTTTGCTTCACTAAATTTTAAGAAACCCTGAGCCTTACAGAAAATTGCACTACCAGCAAAGTTTTCACTCAAATACCTCACATTGTTTGCTTTTCCACTGATTTTTCTCTGAGTCTTTATACTCTCTGATCAGGTTTGTACTTTTAGGATATATAATATCTAAACTCTAAATACATGCGAACATATTAGAATTTGGGTATCAATCTATTTTTCTTTATCCGTCCATCTATTTATGGATTGAGGAGAAAGTGAGAAAGTCCCACCAAGCGAGTGAGCTGAGGCTCTGAATTCACACAGCAGCCTTTCCACTTAGTGGAGTGACTGCAGTCTCTTTGGACCTCTGTTTACTCATCTGTAAAGGGGGACCACCTGTTTTATTGTGGGAGATTGAAATGATGTAATTCATACACAGCACTTAACACAGAGCCCGGTTCATTGAGCAGAATAAAGCTATTCTTCCAAGAGCCCATGGGAACAGATGTTACTGTTCCTCCAATAAGCTCTGGGGTTTTCTTCTATGGAAAATTTGTGTCCTCATTTGTAGAATCAAGATTTGGGGAACAACTGAGTTTTTTAAAGGATAGAGTTGATTTTTTAAAGTTATATTAAATTGATTTTCTCAAGTTATATTAAATAATAGTGCAACTTTAAGTCACATAATGTCTGTGGTCTAATTTCTTTTTTCTATCTATAAAGTGAAGGTATTGGACTAGATGGTCTATAATAAGACATATATCTCACATTGCCGCACCTCCCAGCCACATACCTGAAAACAAAGCGTCATGAAAGAGTATTTAATCTTTCCATGAGAGATGTATTACGGTAGGTTCTATTCTGATCTATTGTTTTGCATTATAAAAAGGCTGGATATGACCACTTCACTCATTTCATGCTCACCACTTGCCACAGGTTGCAGTTTGAGAGCCCTGGACCAGAGGACCGCTAGGCTTCTGCCTTGGCCAGCAGGCACCATCTCCAAGTCCAGCAGTTTGTGAATAGAATTCTTTCGAGGACCAAAGCAGTCTTGATGTCTAACGTTCTCTAACCAGAACTTTAGTACCAGCTTTATTTTCAGTTCCAAGCACTCTCTCTGCTCTCACATAATGCACTGTTTATGGATTTGTAAACCAAGACTCAGGGGATCTGAGTGATATGCTCTTATCAGAGAACGTGAAATCTTCCCAGGTCTCGTCCTTTGCTTTTCCCAGCAAACCGCTCGGTTCATGGCTGGTGTAATACTTTCCTCTTTCAAATATTTTCAAAACAGGCAGTTTGTATCTTGGGTTTCAACACAAACATAAACGTTTGTTTGGAAAGGGAATACAGAAGGCGACATGTAGCAGTCATTTTAAATGCACACAAGGATAAATAAAATGTTATAGTCCTGAATGAATAAAATTAATTTAAACGTTTTGTTTTTAAAAAACTGTCTGGCAGTTTGCCCCATGCATTAATAAACGCTTCTGATTTTATGAAACGTTTACAGTTGAACAATACCAACGGGGCTCACTCTCTTAATCTATTAATGAGGGAGCTGAAATAGATTATCCCCAAGGACACTGCTGGTTCTTTTGAAGAGGGTTTTATTGTGAAAGGCCAGCCTACAGTCAGGCACCCTTGCTGCTGCTTTACCGGTTGCCGAGAACTTCATGGTCTGATAGTTTCTCTTATGAGGGGGAAGAAGTCAGGGAAAAAGAAGTTGCCAGGGGTCTGCGGAGCCCTGTTGCGCGGACATCATCACGTCACACTGCTTTTGGCCATATTCCTATTTCTTTTTTTAAAAAATAAATCTATTTATTTATGTTTGGCTGTGCTGTGTCTTCATTGCTTCCCACAGTCTTTCTCTAGTTGGGGCGAGCAGGGGCTACTCTTCGTTGCGGTGCGCGGGCTTCTCATTGCAGTGGCTTCTCTTGTTGCAGAGCACGGGCAGTCACTTTAAATTCACACAAGGATTAAATAAAATGTTATACTCCTGAATGAATAAAATTAATTTAAACGTTTTGTTTTAGAAAACTCTCTGGCAGTTTGCCCCATGCGTTAATAAACGCTTCTGATTTTATGAAACTTTTACAGTTGAACAATACCAACTGGGCTAGGCGCACGGGCTTCAGTAGTTGTGGCATGTGGGCTCAGTAGTTGTGGCTCGCGGGCTCAGTAGTTGCAGCTCGCGGGCTCTAGAGCGCAGGCTCAGTAGTTGTGGCGCATGGGCTTAGTCGCTCCGGGTCATGTGGGATCTTCCCGAACCAGGGCTCAAACCCGTGTCCCCTGCATTGGCAGGCGGGTTCCCACTGCGCTACCAGGGAAGTCCCCCATATTCCTATTTCTTCTTTGGCTCTGACCTGAGCAGGATGAAAGCACGTGTCTTTGGCTTTTGGAGGGCTGCCTGACTCTGTGACTGATTCTTGTGGGCTTGTTCTCTGCCAGCTTCTTTGGATGTTAGCAACCGCCCAGGAGAAAACGATGCAGGACAGTGGCTCTGAGGGCCACTGGGCAGCTGAGGGCCCTGGGGACTTGAAAACAAACTCCAAAGGCCAGGCCACGCCCTTTGAGATTCTGATTCAGTAGGTCTTGTGCACCTCCACAACCCTCTACATTTTGAAAATGCTCTCCCAGGAGCTCTGATGTACGGCAGAGGCTGGAGAACTAGTGGACTCGGACACATCAGTGGGCTTTGTCCTCACCCCTAAACTGCCACTTCCCCAAGCGGAGCGCAGAGTCTGGGAAATCTCCCTCTATCCTTCTGTTTCTTTTATTAACCTCCTAACTCTTGTAGACAGCCTTCTGATGGAAGCCACAGTCACCCTTGGAGACTTAAGGTCAAACTCAACTGCCTTTTCTGAATATGACTTCACTAAGTCGTACTGTTTTTGGCTGTTTCTAAACCATTCTTCCCAACGTTGCCAGTTAGTCTGTAATAATTGACACACGGTAGAATTGGATGATGAATGAACTTTTAGGCAATTCATCAGAAAGCTTCCATCATTAGCTCTAAAGAACCAAGTCAATTCATTCATTTATTGGTTCATTCATCCTTCGTTAAGGAGCGAGTGCATTCACCAGACATGTAGGTAGCACTGACAGTAGTGCAGTGACTAACAGCCTGAGGCCAAGGGGCTCCATCATTTCTCGGCTTTTTGACCTTGAACAAACTTTATAAATCTCACTTTCCTCATCTGCAAACAGGAATAACTGAGACACCGGCCTCATTGGTGGTGGTATGAGAAAATGAACTTAAAAACACTTAGTACAGTGCCTGGGACACGACAACTGTGCAGTTAAGGTTAGTCATTATTATTATCACGGTGTGTAAGGTGCTGGGGTAGTCCTGAGGATACAAAGATGGATAACCTTGAACAATGCAGGGTACAGAAGCGAGAGGTCCAACACCAATCAGAACATGGAGGAAATGTGCAAGGCACACCCGGGTCGTTATTGTGGGTGGTCAGGGAGGGAGAGTACTGTGTGCTCAGAGAACCTGAGATAGGTGTTGGAGTGAAGTTCTGAAGAAAGATTAGCAATCAACCACACTTTATTAAAAACATGATTGTCTCATATAATTAATTATTAAAAGTATATGAATACTTTCAAACAAAATGTATTTAAAATGTTAAGTTTTCAGTAGTCATTTTTTCGACGGTAGGTGGGATGAGTTACCAATTCCATGGCTTCTAAAGGGAGAACGGAAAGAAAACAGCTCACACCTGTAGCAGAAGTAACTGTCAATCAAGGTTGGAGGGTGGTCTAGAGCAGTGGTTCTCAATAGGGAACAATTTTGTCCCCTCAGGGGACATTTGGCAAAGTCTGGAGATTTTTTTTTTTTTTTTTTTTTGCGGTACGCGGGCCTCTCACCGCTGTGGCCGCTCCCGTTGCGGAGCACAGGCTCGGGACGCGCAGGCTCAGCGGCCATGGCTCACGGGCCCAGCCGCTCCGCGGCATGTGGGATCCTCCCGGACCGGGGCACGAACCCGCGTCCCCTGCATCGGCAGGCGGACTCCCAACCACTGCGCCACCAGGGAAGCCCTGGAGATATTTTTGACTGTCATGACTGGGAAGAGAGTGCTACTGGCATCTAGTAGGTAGAGGCCAGGGATGTTGCTAATATCCGACAATACACGGGACAGCCACCCCACGACAAAGAATGATCTGGATCAAAATGCCAAGAGTGCCAATCTAAATCAGTGGTTCTCAAACTATAGTGTGCACCAAGACTACATGGAGAGCTTGTTAGACCCCACATTTCTGGGCCCTAGCCTCAGAATTTCTGTTTCTGTAGGTCTGGGGAAGGACCCAAGAACGTGCATCTCTAACAAGTTCCTAGGGAATGCTGCTAAGGCTGATTTGGGGACTCTATAACCTCTATCTTCATTTTCAAGCTTAAAAATCTCTGAGTTATGTGAGTTTTTTTCATTTATGTAAAATTTTGAGTGGAAAATTGAGTTTATATTTATGTCATTTGCCAACAAGGCCCAGTTAGAGAGATGTGTAGAATTAAGCTACTTATAAAGTTTTAAAAGTAAGTCATCGATGTGCTGTCCCAGATTTCAGCTACTGCCTCTGGATGTCCTTTTCCTTAATGGCCAAAAGTAATGTCACATGTAAGTTCTAGGTGTAGGGAATTACTGGCACTTTCTTTGAAATTCAAATTTGTTACAATAAGTCAGCCCTTTGTCACTTACCAAACAATGTTCTCAATTAAGTGGTAATGACATTAATAATGCATTCACTTGACGATAATTGTGCTATGATATCTGTACCGTGCATGGATATATTTTTATTAAGCTTGATTTTCCTTCCAAACAGGCAGAAGTCTAGTTCTATTCTTTCCATCTTAAGAGGGGTTTGGGGACTTAAGGTGGGTTAAAGGAATCCTTGATGATGTTGGAACACGAAAGACAGGCAGAGAAATTATAAGCACCAGAATCACAGAGCACAAAATAGAAAAGATTCATAATGCCTTGCAAGTACACTTATTCACTCTCTTACTAATTCATTCTTTTTTTTTATTCAAGAAGATATATGATAGATATATATATATATATATATATATATATGATTATGGTGTCTGGCTAATCACCATTTTCAGAATTTATAGAAAAAGGCATAAAGTATGCTATAAAGAAATGGGAGAAGAGAAATGAGAAATAATTTGAGCATTGTTAAAATGGATAAGAGTTGCTAAGAGAGGTTGTATAATGTATTAAAAAAAACAAGCAGATTTCATTGTATTCGTGAAGTCTGAGAACATCTCACCCAGAGGCAGGGGGATGGATGACCCGGCCGGCATCTCAGGAAAAGTCCATTTTTGCTTCTTGAACAGGCAGAATAATATTATACTTTGCACAAAAGGATGATATATTTTTCATTTAAAAAGAACCCAGAATTGTGAAAAAGGAGGAGATATTATATCACAACCCTCTATTTAAGCTGCAACATTTGAGAAAACAAGCTTAAAAAAATCAGTAACAGCACGGTATTGAAATTGCCTTTTTACTTGTCTCTCACTGGGCAGGAACCTCATCTCAAATGGCCAGTGACTCTAGCAACCAGCACACATCTGGCGTGGCAGGAGCTCAGAACTGCTCTCTACATGAAGATGCTCTATCTGTCCCTTATATTTACATACAGACTTTCAGCTTTCACAGGACACCATTTAATTGGTACCTTGATGCTATCAGTAGAGAATTGAAAAAATTTATACTAGGAAAAGGGAACATGTGAACTTGTCTAAGAGAAAAATAAAAACTTCTAATATTGAAAAACATCTGGAAAGTTCATAATAGAAGAATAATGACATAGAAGAATCAATGAAAAACTATAGATTCTGCAGACCCCGTTTTGGCTGTTCTCAGGTGCTCTCTCCCTAAACATTGCGATGGGCTCTTATACTACTTTTAGATCAGTCAGAACTTTGTATTCCATCCTCACGTTGCCTGGTAAAATCGTCATTATTATGCACTGAAAATGTTGCTCTGTTCACCTTATCATCCTCCTTTACCCATCTTCGGGGCTTCAAGTATGCAGGGTTTGAATCTGTGGTCCATGGACCACAGTCTTCAAAGGGTCCAGGGATGAAGCTCTATTTCAGTACAATTAGTTTCCTTTGTAATCCTAGGTATTTTATTTCACACATTTAAAAGCATTATTCTGAGAAGAAGTCTACAGGCTTCATCAAGATGGCCGAAGAGGTCCACGGCACAAAAGTGGTTACAAACACCAAGATGCCCTGCCTGAAAGATGCTTTCTTATTACCTTTCTTCCTCATAAGCTACAGAGCCAATTTCTCATACCACGTGTATTTTATTTTCTTTCCAGAAGACTGATTATCTAATCCTAACTGCCTGATTATTTCCCAGGTCTCAAATGCAACTAAAACGCCCCCAGAAAGCGGTACTTCTGCCATCATTTTAACAATTGCTAAATTATCCACAATTTGTCTAGAGTAAAAGTAATTTTGCATTACATTGACCATTGAGGTTAGAAGATTTTTAGCATTTAAAAATCTTCATTTTTAGAGTTATGTCTTGTCTGAAGGTTTGTGTCCCCCCCACCAAATTTATATGTTGAAGCTCTGACCTTGGGACCCTCATGACGGGATTAGCATCCTCATAAGAAGAGGAAGACAGAGAAATCTCATGCTTTCTGAGGGCATGCACCAAGCAAAGGCCATAAAGAGAGAACACAGTGAGAAGACAGATGTCTGCAAATCAGGAAGAGAGCCCTCACCAGACACTGAATCTATCAGCTCCTTGGTGTTGGACTTCCCAGCCTCCAGAATGGTGAGGAATAAATTTTTTGTTGTTTAAACCACCCAAATCCATGGTGTTCAGTTATAGCAGCCAGAGCTAAGACAAGCCCCCTCTCATTTACAGGCCTTTATCAGCAACACAG